>NW_026535858.1:18065000-18573349 GCF_028551555.1 Melozone crissalis | reverse complement strand
CCCCCTTCCACACACCCCTAGGCACAGACAGAGATCAGCATAGCAGATCATGAACACCTTGGAAAAGACTGAAATGCTAAATGCCTCTCTTTATGGGCAAAGGAGCTGGTGCAATAGTTCAAATGCCTGGTACAAAAATTTTGTTGAACATTTAGCTCCTATTTAAAACACAGCTTTTCATTTCATTCTATTTACAAACCATTTTCATTTCATTGGTTTCTTTAAAATTACTTAGTTCTCACGTGTTGTATGTCTAGGAATATTTTCTTTGAAAAATAGAAAAAAATAGGTGAGATCTTTTCAGCACAAAACATTGCTTGATAGAATTTTAAACCATCATGATATGGAAGAATTGTTCTGTCCCTCTCTAAGGTGGAAGAAGTATTTGGATCACAGATCATCTACAATGAAATACTTGACATGTTTAAGATGCTTTCAATCCATTTTGATCCTCAATTGCTTATGCATTGTAAACAGTAATTTTTCAGTGAAGGGAAAGTGTGTGTGGTATATCTACATGATCTTCAAACCCAATTCCTACTGATGGCCAGGCTGAACTCCAGTCAATAATGTCCCAAATTATATCTTGCCGCCTTCTTTGGCACTTCATGAAATCTTACCATGATGAGGTGCTGAAAGACAGAGATTTTCTCTTAGGGAGTGTCTCATGCTGTAACCCATCCCATGGATTTTATGCTGTAATTCTTATCTCTTTGAAAATTTGCTTTCTTCTGTACAGTTTTCATGAAGCTTTCTGTTACAGTAGTGAACATCACAGATAAATGTCATTTTGTACAACTTTGAATTTACCCCAAGAGCTGAGAGAAAACTTGCTCCTATCCTTCAAGCCCAGTTTCTTCTATAGTCCAACTTTGTTTCTCTACCATCAAGCTTCTCATTTGTTGCTGCTCCAAGCCCCGTCCAAGCTGACCTTGAGTACTTTGAGGGATGGGACACCCACAACTTCTCTGGGCAACTTCTTCCAGTGTTCCAGCACTCCCACAGTAAAAAAGGCCTTCCTTTCATCTAATATGTGTAGGAAATCATAAATCTAGGCACAGAAACTTGGAGTGCAAATTTGAAATTCTTTTGACTTGAAGCACATTTTAGATGAATACTGACTTACAGATGACTAAAAGATGTTGATGGGCATTTGAGCTGACAAGTTTTGAAAAAGTGCACGGAATTTAAAATTGAAACCAGTAACATGAAAAACTGCTTGCCATTTTCTTTTTCCTCTCCTATTCAAAATTGCATCTGTCAGATATCAGTGCTTCATGCAAACCTCTCAGATGCTCTCAGAGAAAAAGCTTTTCTTTCAGACTTCGTTGCGGTTGACGTAGAGCACTAGTAGTAGTGGAAGTTTTTCTGGGCATCGGGGCAACGCCTTCTCCTTGGATTTGTGTGCAGAGTGCATTTCATCCAAAGTGGAAAATTGATCCCGGCTCTGTTCTACTCATCATTCTTACTGCATCAGGCCTGAAGATTCTGTGAAAAGTAGCCTGTGGACCTTGAAGATAGCTGATTTGAAAGAGATGAGTGGTGATGGAGAAGTTGAGTGAGAGAATAAAGAGCATATGGCCCAGTAGGGACGCCAGAAAGTATTTCTTCATGTGATCCATAGCCTGAACAATTGTTTAGCACCCTTTCAAGGTGGTGTTTGACAAACAGGGCTGAAGCAGATCTTCAAAGATCCAGGAGATCAAAATCCATTGAAGCAAATTCTCCTGGCCAGTCACCTTGCTGCTGCTGCTACTTCACCCTCCAGACCATCTGATCAGGCCTACCAATGCTGCTGCAAAAAGATTGTGAAAAAGGTTGGCACATTTTCACAGATGCAGGGAAAATCCCCTTGGATGATGATTCCAAGGCATAACTTGATGGAGCAAGTGATGCAACCTTGTCTACTGGCAAGATCTAAGTTGGTGAGTTCACCATCTGTCAGCATCACTTTAGAAAATAAATGTTTGATCCACAAAAAAAAGATTTCATCTCTCCTGTCTACCTGCTTCATTTCAACCAATGAATAGGCTACATTCCATCAGCAAAGGCTTTATGATCCTATCTTTCTTTCAACTGTGATCATTCTTGACTTTTTTCTAAATCAGACACTGTCTAAGATTCAGATGCCCATGGTAGGGGTGTAATTAAATTCACATGTTAAAAAATATCCTTCTTGTTATCTTTTCTTTCAATTACCCACACGTAACATCAGTCTGAGAGCTGAAGAAAACCCCTTCATTTGCTGTTTGCCAAGTATCATCTATGGGATACCAATTCTACTTGAGAAATCACACCCATTCATTGCCATGTAAACAACCTTTTCTTCATCATTAGGTATTTTGGTGAAGTGAATGATTAGAACATAAGCAAGGGCATTTGTTCAAGATGCTCCAGAAAGAGCTGTGCTCTGTTCTCTTCTTTGCTGCCTATGGTAGCCCTGAGCTGCAAAAAATGAAAGACTGCTAGGAAAGTGTTACTTTTAGTCTAAATTCGTAAGTGACGTTTGAAATAACCTGGTAAAGGAAAAGGTGCTCTTTTAAATGATGGCATGTTAAGGGAAAAAGTCAGCTTGGAAGAGGTTTTGAGACAGTTGCTTCTGGGAAAAAAAAAAAAAAATTGTAGGCATCTAAGGTCTTTAGCCGTCCCATCTTGAAGATTGATTCAAAACACAGTTCCTTCATCTAGGAAGAACAGAGGACCATAGATGGCAACCCATTTGAAAATGGAGTTCTATTTCTTTCTGCTTGGGATTACCGGACATCATTTCTTGTGAAGTCGAGGGACTGCAGTTAGCTCTCCACTAATTTCCTTCCCTGAAATTCATCTGCATTTGCTCCTTTGTCTGCAGTCCCCATTTCTTAGTATGCATATGCTAGAATTCATCAAGTTAGAGGGTTTGGAGGAAATGGTTCAAAAGAGTAGGCCTCAGGCAGAAGTTTTGTTAGCATTGCAAATACAGCAAAAAATTTCCTAAGCAGTAGAGCAGAGGTGACAAATAACAATAGACCTCTGTAGAACTGGCTTATGGATTCCAACAAGGGTTTTTAATGTTTCTCTTTAGAAGGTTAGTATGAATGGATCTCTGTTCTTTGTCTCTTATGAACCAGTCTTTGTTTTACCTACCATCACGTGCGTTTCATATGATTGGATAGAATTCTTGTCAATATGTGTTGCTCTAGGTGTGATTGGCTGAAATCTAGGCCGAGATGGTTTTATGCTATGCTGTAATGTCACCCCCCCTTGGCATTCCCTGTGCATCAGCGAGCTGTTAACATCCTGTCTCCATGGTCTAAAAATGTGCCGAGACTGATGTGCTGGATAAATAGCTCATGTCACTGGTCCCGATGTCCCGTCTCCCTTTGTGATTGTATATAGTTTTGCCGGCGGCATGCATAGATGGTATACTCCATCGATGCATGATTAACAGATGAACAGATTAATGTGCCTTTTGCTGCCATCTTCTTTTGCTGTTCCATTTTGCTTGCTTTGTTCTTGCTTTCTGTCAAAGAAATGCTAGCAAAGCCCTTCTCAAGTCTTGCTGTGAAGACAGACTGCCAGAAAGGTAGAGAAACTTCAAACCTTTCCAAGACCCATGTAGCACGTGTCTTGGTCAATTTCTATGCAGATCCTTTCTTCCAGCAGGACTTTTTTGCACCCTTAGCGCACATTGAACTGAATCTAGTACAAAAGTAGTGACTAGAGGAACCGTTCTCTTTTCATTTGAATGGTGATAAAAATGCGTATCAAATCAAAGCATTTGAGAGCAGCAGGAAGATTTTCTATGGTGCTAGCAAATCATAACAAGATGCCTATTCACCAGTTGGGTTCCTTTCGGAATTGACAAGAATTCCCGACAGAAAAGACAGCTTAGTAAACTACCAATCTAAATCACAGTATCTAGAAAGGTGACATGAAAAAGAGCAAGAGGAAGAAATCCAAAAAGAAAACCAGAAATAAGGCACAACCTCTCTTCCTTTTCTGCTTGCTACAGTACCTTAGAAGTACCTTCAAGTTTCCTAACAGTCACATCAGTAGAAAACTGTGCCAGGAACAATTGTGGAAAACTGTGGAAAACCCTTCTATCACAAGAGAAACATAGGGTTTGCTTTCACAACCATTACATCTGCATGCAATGCGTACGGTAAGGGTCTGTTTTGCATATTCAAGAACAACTGAAAACTATTTCTGAATTGAAGGGACTGCTTTTTGTTTCTTATGAATGACTTGGCTAAACATGGCGCATGTTAAAATACTGCAGACATGTGGTTCATTTTAGAGATGCCAACTGCAAAGGAGGGAAGCATTTGGTGTGCTTAAGAAAGTCAAGTATTGGAGAGTGCTTTTGTTACTTCTTTAGAAGGTTAGAATATGCCGAAAAGATGCTAGCTGGGGACTTGCAATTAATGAATTATTTGCTGTAAGTAGGTCAAATGACATTAGCTTTCAAAAAGGAAAAGTAGTCTTATTCCACGTGCCAATTCTAAAGTAGATTAATAAGCCTTAAGCAGAAGATGGATATGAAGAGGGATATGACATGAAAGGTTAAGCAAAACTGCTGACCGCAAAAGGCTTACCTGCTTCAGATACAGGAGACAAAATACTATTTTGACACAAACATTGCTATTCGGACGACAGTAAAATTCTGAGTGACATCAAAATTTACTCCATCGTGACAGTAAAATTTGCTGACATCAAAATGTGCTAATCAATTCTTAGTGTAAGCTAAGCACCTTAAGCAAAGCGTAGTTCAAGCATAACTGGTAGTTGATGTAAAAAAAGGGAACTTGGCCTGTGTTTCTCACTTCTACTCCATGAAAAAGCTTACTCTGTCTCAGATTCCTTTGGAGGGATACCGACGCAAGCCGCGAAACTGCACGAAAATGATGATTTAAAGAAAGATAGATTAGAAAAATGGAATAATGGTTCATGTGCTTTTCCTTCCAACTGCTTTGTTTGCCCTTTGAAATTTTTGGAGTCCTTTCTGGTGTCACCATGGTTGCACTGCAGCAAGTGTTCGGCTGTAAGCTGTCCATATTGCCAGCTTCTGGACCGCCTTCAGAAAACTTCCCACTGGCTTTGTATAGAAATCACAAGCAGTAGAGATGACAAAGACTGCAGAAACCTTCTCATCTCCTTCTAGAGCAAGACCATGTCTTTGACCCACTCTTAAGTAGACAACTTTCATCAGTCATGAGGGAGTCTCATGTTCAAGAGCTAAGCAGTGACAGCGGTAAATGACAAAAAGCAGACTGAAATTCTCTTGGGACTCCAGCAGAGAGCAATGAAGGAGGTTGAATTCACCTTCTTGGCAAGTTCTAAAATGCACATTAACTTGAGCACGGCAGCTAAGCCATCGTAACCTTTGTTGAGTATGTCTGCGTAGACAGAGTTTCCGTCACTGCAGAAGGAATGTTATTTAACCCACGTTATCATCTCTAGCTGCTAAGCTGCACTTATTGCAAAGTATCTGCAACGTATTTTACAGGGTGGGCTTTTATGTGTAATCCCTGAGTAATATTGCAAAGAGAAGTCCTCGGGATTTGGGGGGGGGAACCGCAACTCTTAGGTTTTTCAAAGAATGGTTCCATTTGAAAGTCAAAAAAGATGTCAAACCTTTCTTTCCTAGACGTATTACCAGCACAAACTGTACCAGAATTTATGACCCGTAACTGTACCGTGGAGGCTCTTTCTCTGGACTATTCCTTAAGAAACAAAGTCCTCACTAGAAAGAAAACAAAATTAGCCAAAGTATTGGCCTGGATTAGTTCCAAGGCTCTGTACTAAAGGCCAAACAGGTGTAATAATAGGAAGGAGTGGACTAAAAGTTCAATCAATAGAGCATTACTCAGTTCAAAGACATCTTGTGTCCTAATGTTCTCACAGAAGACTGTAAAAACCTGTCTATTTTTGTGGGTTTGTTTTATCCATTTAGCTGTACCTTCTACTTCTCTCCACTGTCTGAGAACATTGAGGACAAGGTTGGATGACCTGATGTAAACTTCTAGAAGTAAAGAAAGAGAAGCCAGTAAAGAAAGGCAAATTTGTTAATTGCAGGCGGAAAGAGGGAGGCCAACAAAAGAAAACAAAAGAACCATAATAATGAAATGCTCCCCTGTCTTCTGTGAAAAGTAAAGGCACAGACAAGAAAGAACAAGTGCAAAATTCTCACTAGAGAAGTGCACTTGATCTGACTGAAGTATTTTGCGGTACATTTCTTGCTGTTTTCTCATGCCAAGCATATTAATCATTGAAGGTGTCCCTTTCCTCTTTCTGGAATACAGCTAGGAAGATGGCTGTGTCATTGCTGACAAGCTGCTATTCTCAGAGGTGTCCAGCTGAAAGTCCTAGATCAATTGATTTGCTCTGTCACTTTGATATGGCATGACTTACAGTTTCAGCACCTGAACTTGCCAGCCCTACAATTCTTTGCCCCTTGAATGGTTAGATAGGCTCCTTGGCAACTGGCATTTGTAAGGACATGAAACTATGCAGAATTTGCACCATGAGATGATGCCAAATGAGTCACGCCGGTAGATGAACTAGGGCATGCAAGGCAGAGAGAGGGAAATGAGAGCACAAGAAGAGAGTACACAAGAAGAGAGTGCAATCTCCTTTTTGCTGAAACACTGTAGAGATCAAAGGGAACACAAATCCTCCTAGGGGTAGTTCTTGCAAAAGACTGAGAGTTCTTTTTGTGTTCACAGGCCTGGAATATTTGGCTTTGGATCACAGCAAAATGCAGATGACAAAACGAGGCCTTGAAGTCACATCCAGTATGAAGCAGTATGAAAGAGGAAAGCAGCTGAGAGCGTCAACCCTGCTAAGTAGTCTCAGTATTCTTCTTGACATTAGCAGAAATTTGAAATGAGTCTCTGAAAATGACAAAGGAGGCAGAAGAAAAGTGACCGATGACTCCTCTGGCATAGTGTTTCCTAACAGGGATCTTCAAAATGTAAAGGTTGGATCATCCTTTCAACTGAAGGAAGGTATGAAAACAACAGGAAGGAAACGGCATCAAATGCTAGAAAGACTCTGGGCAGTGTACTTCTAGACAGAAAGGCCACTGATGGAAAACCAACTCAACTGGCACCAATGCAGCAGCATTGTACTAAAGCCAGAAATGTGCAGCGCTTCACTCTCTGCCATTCCATTCAGATGCACACAGCAGCTCTGCACCATTCCTACTGATCATCTCCTTGGCAAACTGAGAGTGAGGGTCCGTGGTGATGCAGAGTCCCCAGGCAGATGCAAAGGAGAGCTGCTTTCTTGCAAAAACCAGGCTTTTGAAACACTCAGGCCTTTATCAGTTCCATAGCTTTAAGCCATAACAAACACAATTCAACCAACCACCATGCACCACGCTGTGAACACACGACAGTTCTAGAATTTGTTGACCTGCCTCTAATTCAGCTGCCTCACCTTCCCACCGTCCTTTTCTACTTAGCCAAAGTAATGGGCCTCAGCCCAAGGCCTTTCTTTTGTAAGCTTCTAGCTAGATGCAGCAGCAAACCACTACTTTCTTCTGGGCCAAGACTTTAGGTAGACCATTTGCATCTGCCCTTCCAGTGAAACCCAATGGGGAGAGAAAAGCCTCTCAGAGATGTTCAGTCATTCCATTTTGTAGACAGGCCAAATCAAAAGAAAAGCAAGCTATGGCATTGTGTACTTGCTCTTACAAAACACCTGCTGCCCTCTGACAATCAACTAGCAAAAAACCAGTAAAACTGAGACTTGAGGCAAACAACCCTTGGAAGGGAATAATGATGTGATCAATAAAGACAACACTTTTCCAGGCTACTGAGATATTGGAAATGTCAGCAAAGGCTTGAGAGCAAAGGCTGAACTAATGGGGAAAGGGTAAAAGAATCCCAAGGAAAACATGACCAAAGGTTAAAACAATTCCAAGAAAAACATAGGCAACTGACCTGTTGAAGCCTTCAGGAGATCAGTGGCCGCTGATTTACATAGGCCATTCAAGTTAATTGACCCGTGCACCTTCCACTCCTTTTTCGGCACCTTTCAGCACCAAAGGGTGAATTGAGACCATGGAATCACAATTCCTTGGATTCTGTTCTGAACTTTAGGAGAGAAGTGCAGCAGCTGAAGTACCTGTTACTGATGTGATACCCAGGAAAACCGAGTTGACACATTTCGTTCTTGGCCAATCACAACAAGCAAGACTAAGAGGATGAGGCTGGCTTATTTCAAGACACTTTTTTTGTTTTACAGCCTGCTCTGATTCCGGTGAAACTTTTTAATTAGCTTCTCTCTAAAAGGAGAAAGTCCAGTTCAATGTCCCGCCCTACTGCTGCAAGTATACCATTTGGTTTGTCGAGCCGAAAAATCGAATTGGAAGGTACGGACCTCCGCGGAGCTCAGCGCCGCTCCCGGGCGTCTTTCGGCAGAAGCCGCACACCGCAGAGCACTGTGAGCGGCACAATGGTCTTTGTGCGAAGAAGCCGCTTCTTCGCCTCCGGGAGCCGGAGAGAGCGGCAGCTTCGCAAAGGTGAAGAAGGAAGCTGTACAACACTGCGATTGTGTGCGCAGCTTGCCAAATGATAGAAAACAGTGCCTGACCACTCTCCTGCCTTTTCCAATGGCATGAACATTCGATTGGAAGCTGTTTTGCACAACTTTCTTTCTCTTCTTGCAAAACACTCGGCAGACCTCCGTGCAACTTCTAGAACACGATGGGAGATGTTTTTTGTGCTGGCACAGTTTCTCCTTGCCAGACATAGTGGAGAAGCTCTTTGCTAAGATGTAGACGAGAAGAGATGCTAAAGACAAAGGTACGATGCTCTCCGGAGCTAAGCGCCGCTCCCTGGTGTCTTTCGGCAGAAGCCGCACTCCGCAGAGCACTGTGAGCGGCACAATCGTCTTTGCGCGAAGAAGCCGCTTCCTCGCCTCCAGGAGCCGGAGAGAGCGGCAGCTTCGCAAAGGTGAAGAAGGAAGCTGTACAACACTGCGATTGTGTGCGCAGCTTGCCAACTGATAGAAAACAGTACCTTACCACTCTCCTACCTTTTCCAATCGCATGAACATTCGATTGGAAGCTGTTTTGCACAACTTTCTTTCTCTTCTTGCAAAACACTCGGCAGACCTCCGTGCAAGCTCTAGATCACGATGGGAGATGTTTTCTGTGCTGGCACAGTTTCTCCTTGCCAGACCGTGGAAAAGCTTTTTGCTAAGATGTAGACGAGAAGAGGCGCTAAAGACTGGATGAAAGCAAATGACACCTGTCTTCAAAGAAGGCAATTAGGAGCCCTTGGAAGAATCCAAACCAGCCAGCCTCTTTTTTATCCCCAGGAAGTTGATGGAGCAGCTATTCCTGGAGAGCCTTGCCAGGCACATGAAGGACGACAAACTAATGTAGTCAGCATGGATTTTCCTGGGGAATTTCATGCTGAACATCTTTTTAAACTCCTCTGATGAATCAACTTGACTGGTAGATGATGGGAATTTTGACTGCCTGGGCTTCAGGGAGGTTTTCTGCATTTCTCTACACGGCAGCACACATACATACCGGAAGCAATAGTGCTAAGGGGAGGGAACCAGTGTCTTTTCAGTGATGCTGAGTGAAAAGACAAGAGGCAGTGGGCACAATCTGAAATACAGGAGATTGCCTTTGAACATCACCAAAAGATTTTTTTACTGTGAGGGTGACTGAACCACGGCACAGGTTGCCCAGAAAGACTGTGGAGCCTGGATCTTTGAAGACATTAAAAGTACACCCAGATAGAATCCTGGGCAAGAGACTCTAGGTATCCTGGTTTAAGCAGGGGGTTTGGGCCTGGTTAGCCCCACCAATCCCTTCCACTCTCATTCATTCTGTGCTAGTGAATTCTCTTCGAGATGCACTTCAAGCACTGGCATGACAAAGTTCTGTGCAGACAGAGATCCAAATGGACATGGAATCTAAGTTTCTTAAGCAGTGTTCATGAAGAATGTAAAACTCTGGGACAAGTATCTCTTCCCTAACTGAATCCCTTTCATGGGAAAATTCCCAGCTATAGAAAGATCTTCTGAAACGTGTGCTTTAGACTGACACTGGCTGAGCAAATTTCTCCCTATGTGTATCTAAGACCAGTTAGGATCTTCACCCAAAGTGTTGTCAACATAGTCACAGAATGTCTATTGTTAAGAAGTGACAACTGACATCAGAATGGCAAATATTGGTCCACAAAATGGATTATTGGATGGGAATCAGCTACTTGGGTTAAAAACAAAAATACAGAGTTGGTCTTTATTTATCAATTTCATTGCAATATTGATAAGGGAAGAAAAAGACCTAAGTCCTTGACTTTCTTAACTCGAGGAAAGATTTTAAAAATTCCTTGGAAAAATGTATTATCACTCTCAGACTATTGAAACCATTTGAGTTGGGAAAAAAGTTCCAAATTTGTCTAGATAGTGGCAAAGAAGCCAAGAAAATAGGAAAGAAACAAAAAGAGAGCAAAAGAGTCAGCTTCAGCGGACAAGCTCCTTCTAGAAGTAGTCTGCGGGGAAAAGGAACCCCCAGTGGAATTTCCAATGGATTCCTGCACTGGTTTCACTAACTGCTCAATGTAAAAACCAATCCTTTTGTACAACTTCTCCCAGCAACAAAACCTCCAACAGGTTGACACCACCATCATGTCTGTTCCAGACATATTTAAAAGAGAAAGGATGATTTTCTTGAAAACCTACTTGCATAAAAGTCGCAAGAGGGTGGAGGGATTCCCACATTCTCCTTCCTCCATCTGGCTTGAAAGTATGTTTGATCAAATATGCAACAAAGCACATGATTGATAAGGTAAAGTCAAATGGATGGTTTGGGAATTGATCTCTTGTTGATAGTAAACTTCCTATCCACTCTGTGTGACCTTTCTAAAACAAAATGTAGAGCTGAGGCAGGAATCTGCCACAACAAGAGTTAAGCAAACCTACACACTCCCCTTCACATGCCCCCCCTTCCACACACCCCTAGGCACAGACAGAGATCAGCATAGCAGATCATGAACACCTTGGAAAAGACTGAAATGCTAAATGCCTCTCTTTATGGGCAAAGGAGCTGGTGCAATAGTTCAAATGCCTGGTACAAAAATTTTGTTGAACATTTAGCTCCTATTTAAAACACAGCTTTTCATTTCATTCTATTTACAAACCATTTTCATTTCATTGGTTTCTTTAAAATTACTTAGTTCTCACGTGTTGTATGTCTAGGAATATTTTCTTTGAAAAATAGAAAAAAATAGGTGAGATCTTTTCAGCACAAAACATTGCTTGATAGAATTTTAAACCATCATGATATGGAAGAATTGTTCTGTCCCTCTCTAAGGTGGAAGAAGTATTTGGATCACAGATCATCTACAATGAAATACTTGACATGTTTAAGATGCTTTCAATCCATTTTGATCCTCAATTGCTTATGCATTGTAAACAGTAATTTTTCAGTGAAGGGAAAGTGTGTGTGGTATATCTACATGATCTTCAAACCCAATTCCTACTGATGGCCAGGCTGAACTCCAGTCAATAATGTCCCAAATTATATCTTGCCGCCTTCTTTGGCACTTCATGAAATCTTACCATGATGAGGTGCTGAAAGACAGAGATTTTCTCTTAGGGAGTGTCTCATGCTGTAACCCATCCCATGGATTTTATGCTGTAATTCTTATCTCTTTGAAAATTTGCTTTCTTCTGTACAGTTTTCATGAAGCTTTCTGTTACAGTAGTGAACATCACAGATAAATGTCATTTTGTACAACTTTGAATTTACCCCAAGAGCTGAGAGAAAACTTGCTCCTATCCTTCAAGCCCAGTTTCTTCTATAGTCCAGCTTTGTTTCTCTACCATCAAGCTTCTCATTTGTTGCTGCTCCAAGCCCCGTCCAAGCTGACCTTGAGTACTTTGAGGGATGGGACACCCACAACTTCTCTGGGCAACTTCTTCCAGTGTTCCAGCACTCCCACAGTAAAAAAGGCCTTCCTTTCATCTAATATGTGTAGGAAATCATAAATCTAGGCACAGAAACTTGGAGTGCAAATTTGAAATTCTTTTGACTTGAAGCACATTTTAGATGAATACTGACTTACAGATGACTAAAAGATGTTGATGGGCATTTGAGCTGACAAGTTTTGAAAAAGTGCACGGAATTTAAAATTGAAACCAGTAACATGAAAAACTGCTTGCCATTTTCTTTTTCCTCTCCTATTCAAAATTGCATCTGTCAGATATCAGTGCTTCATGCAAACCTCTCAGATGCTCTCAGAGAAAAAGCTTTTCTTTCAGACTTCGTTGCGGTTGACGTAGAGCACTAGTAGTAGTGGAAGTTTTTCTGGGCATCGGGGCAACGCCTTCTCCTTGGATTTGTGTGCAGAGTGCATTTCATCCAAAGTGGAAAATTGATCCCGGCTCTGTTCTACTCATCATTCTTACTGCATCAGGCCTGAAGATTCTGTGAAAAGTAGCCTGTGGACCTTGAAGATAGCTGATTTGAAAGAGATGAGTGGTGATGGAGAAGTTGAGTGAGAGAATAAAGAGCATATGGCCCAGTAGGGACGCCAGAAAGTATTTCTTCATGTGATCCATAGCCTGAACAATTGTTTAGCACCCTTTCAAGGTGGTGTTTGACAAACAGGGCTGAAGCAGATCTTCAAAAGATCCAGGAGATCAAAATCCATTGAAGCAAATTCTCCTGGCCAGTCACCTTGCTGCTGCTGCTACTTCACCCTCCAGACCATCTGATCAGGCCTACCAATGCTGCTGCAAAAAGATTGTGAAAAAGGTTGGCACATTTTCACAGATGCAGGGAAAATCCCCTTGGATGATGATTCCAAGGCATAACTTGATGGAGCAAGTGATGCAACCTTGTCTACTGGCAAGATCTAAGTTGGTGAGTTCACCATCTGTCAGCATCACTTTAGAAAATAAATGTTTGATCCACAAAAAAAAGATTTCATCTCTCCTGTCTACCTGCTTCATTTCAACCAATGAATAGGCTACATTCCATCAGCAAAGGCTTTATGATCCTATCTTTCTTTCAACTGTGATCATTCTTGACTTTTTTCTAAATCAGACACTGTCTAAGATTCAGATGCCCATGGTAGGGGTGTAATTAAATTCACATGTTAAAAAATATCCTTCTTGTTATCTTTTCTTTCAATTACCCACACGTAACATCAGTCTGAGAGCTGAAGAAAACCCCTTCATTTGCTGTTTGCCAAGTATCATCTATGGGATACCAATTCTACTTGAGAAATCACACCCATTCATTGCCATGTAAACAACCTTTTCTTCATCATTAGGTATTTTGGTGAAGTGAATGATTAGAACATAAGCAAGGGCATTTGTTCAAGATGCTCCAGAAAGAGCTGTGCTCTGTTCTCTTCTTTGCTGCCTATGGTAGCCCTGAGCTGCAAAAAATGAAAGACTGCTAGGAAAGTGTTACTTTTAGTCTAAATTCGTAAGTGACGTTTGAAATAACCTGGTAAAGGAAAAGGTGCTCTTTTAAATGATGGCATGTTAAGGGAAAAAGTCAGCTTGGAAGAGGTTTTGAGACAGTTGCTTCTGGGAAAAAAAAAAAAAAATTGTAGGCATCTAAGGTCTTTAGCCGTCCCATCTTGAAGATTGATTCAAAACACAGTTCCTTCATCTAGGAAGAACAGAGGACCATAGATGGCAACCCATTTGAAAATGGAGTTCTATTTCTTTCTGCTTGGGATTACCGGACATCATTTCTTGTGAAGTCGAGGGACTGCAGTTAGCTCTCCACTAATTTCCTTCCCTGAAATTCATCTGCATTTGCTCCTTTGTCTGCAGTCCCCATTTCTTAGTATGCATATGCTAGAATTCATCAAGTTAGAGGGTTTGGAGGAAATGGTTCAAAAGAGTAGGCCTCAGGCAGAAGTTTTGTTAGCATTGCAAATACAGCAAAAAATTTCCTAAGCAGTAGAGCAGAGGTGACAAATAACAATAGACCTCTGTAGAACTGGCTTATGGATTCCAACAAGGGTTTTTAATGTTTCTCTTTAGAAGGTTAGTATGAATGGATCTCTGTTCTTTGTCTCTTATGAACCAGTCTTTGTTTTACCTACCATCACGTGCGTTTCATATGATTGGATAGAATTCTTGTCAATATGTGTTGCTCTAGGTGTGATTGGCTGAAATCTAGGCCGAGATGGTTTTATGCTATGCTGTAATGTCACCCCCCCTTGGCATTCCCTGTGCATCAGCGAGCTGTTAACATCCTGTCTCCATGGTCTAAAAATGTGCCGAGACTGATGTGCTGGATAAATAGCTCATGTCACTGGTCCCGATGTCCCGTCTCCCTTTGTGATTGTATATAGTTTTGCCGGCGGCATGCATAGATGGTATACTCCATCGATGCATGATTAACAGATGAACAGATTAATGTGCCTTTTGCTGCCATCTTCTTTTGCTGTTCCATTTTGCTTGCTTTGTTCTTGCTTTCTGTCAAAGAAATGCTAGCAAAGCCCTTCTCAAGTCTTGCTGTGAAGACAGACTGCCAGAAAGGTAGAGAAACTTCAAACCTTTCCAAGACCCATGTAGCACGTGTCTTGGTCAATTTCTATGCAGATCCTTTCTTCCAGCAGGACTTTTTTGCACCCTTAGCGCACATTGAACTGAATCTAGTACAAAAGTAGTGACTAGAGGAACCGTTCTCTTTTCATTTGAATGGTGATAAAAATGCGTATCAAATCAAAGCATTTGAGAGCAGCAGGAAGATTTTCTATGGAGCTAGCAAATCATAACAAGATGCCTATTCACCAGTTGGGTTCCTTTCGGAATTGACAAGAATTCCCGACAGAAAAGACAGCTTAGTAAACTACCAATCTAAATCACAGTATCTAGAAAGGTGACATGAAAAAGAGCAAGAGGAAGAAATCCAAAAAGAAAACCAGAAATAAGGCACAACCTCTCTTCCTTTTCTGCTTGCTACAGTACCTTAGAAGTACCTTCAAGTTTCCTAACAGTCACATCAGTAGAAAACTGTGCCAGGAACAATTGTGGAAAACTGTGGAAAACCCTTCTATCACAAGAGAAACATAGGGTTTGCTTTCACAACCATTACATCTGCATGCAATGCGTACGGTAAGGGTCTGTTTTGCATATTCAAGAACAACTGAAAACTATTTCTGAATTGAAGGGACTGCTTTTTGTTTCTTATGAATGACTTGGCTAAACATGGCGCATGTTAAAATACTGCAGACATGTGGTTCATTTTAGAGATGCCAACTGCAAAGGAGGGAAGCATTTGGTGTGCTTAAGAAAGTCAAGTATTGGAGAGTGCTTTTGTTACTTCTTTAGAAGGTTAGAATATGCCGAAAAGATGCTAGCTGGGGACTTGCAATTAATGAATTATTTGCTGTAAGTAGGTCAAATGACATTAGCTTTCAAAAAGGAAAAGTAGTCTTATTCCACGTGCCAATTCTAAAGTAGATTAATAAGCCTTAAGCAGAAGATGGATATGAAGAGGGATATGACATGAAAGGTTAAGCAACACTGCTGACCGCAAAAGGCTTACCTGCTTCAGATACAGGAGACAAAATACTATTTTGACACAAACATTGCTATTCGGACGACAGTAAAATTCTGAGTGACATCAAAATTTACTCCATCGTGACAGTAAAATTTGCTGACATCAAAATGTGCTAATCAATTCTTAGTGTAAGCTAAGCACCTTAAGCAAAGCGTAGTTCAAGCATAACTGGTAGTTGATGTAAAAAAAGGGAACTTGGCCTGTGTTTCTCACTTCTACTCCATGAAAAAGCTTACTCTGTCTCAGATTCCTTTGGAGGGATACCGACGCAAGCCGCGAAACTGCACGAAAATGATGATTTAAAGAAAGATAGATTAGAAAAATGGAATAATGGTTCATGTGCTTTTCCTTCCAACTGCTTTGTTTGCCCTTTGAAATTTTTGGAGTCCTTTCTGGTGTCACCATGGTTGCACTGCAGCAAGTGTTCGGCTGTAAGCTGTCCATATTGCCAGCTTCTGGACCGCCTTCAGAAAACTTCCCACTGGCTTTGTATAGAAATCACAAGCAGTAGAGATGACAAAGACTGCAGAAACCTTCTCATCTCCTTCTAGAGCAAGACCATGTCTTTGACCCACTCTTAAGTAGACAACTTTCATCAGTCATGAGGGAGTCTCATGTTCAAGAGCTAAGCAGTGACAGCGGTAAATGACAAAAAGCAGACTGAAATTCTCTTGGGACTCCAGCAGAGAGCAATGAAGGAGGTTGAATTCACCTTCTTGGCAAGTTCTAAAATGCACATTAACTTGAGCACGGCAGCTAAGCCATCGTAACCTTTGTTGAGTATGTCTGCGTAGACAGAGTTTCCGTCACTGCAGAAGGAATGTTATTTAACCCACGTTATCATCTCTAGCTGCTAAGCTGCACTTATTGCAAAGTATCTGCAACGTATTTTACAGGGTGGGCTTTTATGTGTAATCCCTGAGTAATATTGCAAAGAGAAGTCCTCGGGATTTGGGGGGGGGAACCGCAACTCTTAGGTTTTTCAAAGAATGGTTCCATTTGAAAGTCAAAAAAGATGTCAAACCTTTCTTTCCTAGACGTATTACCAGCACAAACTGTACCAGAATTTATGACCCGTAACTGTACCGTGGAGGCTCTTTCTCTGGACTATTCCTTAAGAAACAAAGTCCTCACTAGAAAGAAAACAAAATTAGCCAAAGTATTGGCCTGGATTAGTTCCAAGGCTCTGTACTAAAGGCCAAACAGGTGTAATAATAGGAAGGAGTGGACTAAAAGTTCAATCAATAGAGCATTACTCAGTTCAAAGACATCTTGTGTCCTAATGTTCTCACAGAAGACTGTAAAAACCTGTCTATTTTTGTGGGTTTGTTTTATCCATTTAGCTGTACCTTCTACTTCTCTCCACTGTCTGAGAACATTGAGGACAAGGTTGGATGACCTCATGTAAACTTCTAGAAGTAAAGAAAGAGAAGCCAGTAAAGAAAGGCAAATTTGTTAATTGCAGGCGGAAAGAGGGAGGCCAACAAAAGAAAACAAAAGAACCATAATAATGAAATGCTCCCCTGTCTTCTGTGAAAAGTAAAGGCACAGACAAGAAAGAACAAGTGCAAAATTCTCACTAGAGAAGTGCACTTGATCTGACTGAAGTATTTTGCGGTACATTTCTTGCTGTTTTCTCATGCCAAGCATATTAATCATTGAAGGTGTCCCTTTCCTCTTTCTGGAATACAGCTAGGAAGATGGCTGTGTCATTGCTGACAAGCTGCTATTCTCAGAGGTGTCCAGCTGAAAGTCCTAGATCAATTGATTTGCTCTGTCACTTTGATATGGCATGACTTACAGTTTCAGCACCTGAACTTGCCAGCCCTACAATTCTTTGCCCCTTGAATGGTTAGATAGGCTCCTTGGCAACTGGCATTTGTAAGGACATGAAACTATGCAGAATTTGCACCATGAGATGATGCCAAATGAGTCACGCCGGTAGATGAACTAGGGCATGCAAGGCAGAGAGAGGGAAATGAGAGCACAAGAAGAGAGTACACAAGAAGAGAGTGCAATCTCCTTTTTGCTGAAACACTGTAGAGATCAAAGGGAACACAAATCCTCCTAGGGGTAGTTCTTGCAAAAGACTGAGAGTTCTTTTTGTGTTCACAGGCCTGGAATATTTGGCTTTGGATCACAGCAAAATGCAGATGACAAAACGAGGCCTTGAAGTCACATCCAGTATGAAGCAGTATGAAAGAGGAAAGCAGCTGAGAGCGTCAACCCTGCTAAGTAGTCTCAGTATTCTTCTTGACATTAGCAGAAATTTGAAATGAGTCTCTGAAAATGACAAAGGAGGCAGAAGAAAAGTGACCAATGACTCCTCTGGCATAGTGTTTCCTAACAGGGATCTTCAAAATGTAAAGGTTGGATCATCCTTTCAACTGAAGGAAGGTATGAAAACAACAGGAAGGAAACGGCATCAAATGCTAGAAAGACTCTGGGCAGTGTACTTCTAGACAGAAAGGCCACTGATGGAAAACCAACTCAACTGGCACCAATGCAGCAGCATTGTACTAAAGCCAGAAATGTGCAGCGCTTCACTCTCTGCCATTCCATTCAGATGCACACAGCAGCTCTGCACCATTCCTACTGATCATCTCCTTGGCAAACTGAGAGTGAGGGTCCGTGGTGATGCAGAGTCCCCAGGCAGATGCAAAGGAGAGCTGCTTTCTTGCAAAAACCAGGCTTTTGAAACACTCAGGCCTTTATCAGTTCCATAGCTTTAAGCCATAACAAACACAATTCAACCAACCACCATGCACCACGCTGTGAACACACGACAGTTCTAGAATTTGTTGACCTGCCTCTAATTCAGCTGCCTCACCTTCCCACCGTCCTTTTCTACTTAGCCAAAGTAATGGGCCTCAGCCCAAGGCCTTTCTTTTGTAAGCTTCTAGCTAGATGCAGCAGCAAACCACTACTTTCTTCTGGGCCAAGACTTTAGGTAGACCATTTGCATCTGCCCTTCCAGTGAAACCCAATGGGGAGAGAAAAGCCTCTCAGAGATGTTCAGTCATTCCATTTTGTAGACAGGCCAAATCAAAAGAAAAGCAAGCTATGGCATTGTGTACTTGCTCTTACAAAACACCTGCTGCCCTCTGACAATCAACTAGCAAAAAACCAGTAAAACTGAGACTTGAGGCAAACAACCCTTGGAAGGGAATAATGATGTGATCAATAAAGACAACACTTTTCCAGGCTACTGAGATATTGGAAATGTCAGCAAAGGCTTGAGAGCAAAGGCTGAACTAATGGGGAAAGGGTAAAAGAATCCCAAGGAAAACATGACCAAAGGTTAAAACAATTCCAAGAAAAACATAGGCAACTGACCTGTTGAAGCCTTCAGGAGATCAGTGGCCGCTGATTTACATAGGCCATTCAAGTTAATTGACCCGTGCACCTTCCACTCCTTTTTCGGCACCTTTCAGCACCAAAGGGTGAATTGAGACCATGGAATCACAATTCCTTGGATTCTGTTCTGAACTTTAGGAGAGAAGTGCAGCAGCTGAAGTACCTGTTACTGATGTGATACCCAGGAAAACCGAGTTGACACATTTCGTTCTTGGCCAATCACAACAAGCAAGACTAAGAGGATGAGGCTGGCTTATTTCAAGACACTTTTTTTGTTTTACAGCCTGCTCTGATTCCGGTGAAACTTTTTAATTAGCTTCTCTCTAAAAGGAGAAAGTCCAGTTCAATGTCCCGCCCTACTGCTGCAAGTATACCATTTGGTTTGTCGAGCCGAAAAATCGAATTGGAAGGTACGGACCTCCGCGGAGCTCAGCGCCGCTCCCGGGCGTCTTTCGGCAGAAGCCGCACACCGCAGAGCACTGTGAGCGGCACAATGGTCTTTGTGCGAAGAAGCCGCTTCTTCGCCTCCGGGAGCCGGAGAGAGCGGCAGCTTCGTAAATGTGAAGAAGGAAGCTGTCCAACACTGCGATTGTGTGCGCAGCTTGCCAAATGATAGAAAACAGTACCTTACCACTCTCCTACCTTTTCCAATCGCATGAACATTCGATTGGAAGCTGTTTTGCACAACTTTCTTTCTCTTCTTGCAAAACACTCGGCAGACCTCCGTGCAAGCTCTAGATCACGATGGGAGATGTTTTCTGTGCTGGCACAGTTTCTCCTTGCCAGACCGTGGAAAAGCTTTTTGCTAAGATGTAGACGAGAAGAGATGCTAAAGACGAAGGTACGATGCTCTGCGGAGCTAAGCGCCGCTGCCGGGCGTCTTTCGGCAGAAGCCGCACTCCGCAGAGCACTGTGAGCGGCACAATGGTCTTTGTGCGAAGAAGCCGCTTCTTCGCCTCCGGGAGCCGGAGAGAGCGGCAGCTTCGCAAAGGTGAAGAAGGAAGCTGTACAACACTGCGATTGTGTGCGCAGCTTGCCAAATGATAGAAAACAGTACCTTACCACTCTCCTACCTTTTCCAATCGCATGAACATTCGATTGGAAGCTGTTTTGCACAACTTTCTTTCTCTTCTTGCAAAACACTCGGCAGACCTCCGTGCAAGCTCTAGATCACGATGGGAGATGTTTTCTGTGCTGGCACAGTTTCTCCTTGCCAGACCGTGGAAAAGCTTTTTGCTAAGATGTAGACGAGAAGAGGCGCTAAAGACTGGATGAAAGCAAATGACACCTGTCTTCAAAGAAGGCAATTAGGAGCCCTTGGAAGAGTCCAAACCAGCCAGCCTCTTTTTTATCCCCAGGAAGTTGATGGAGCAGCTATTCCTGGAAAGCCTTGCCAGGCACATGAAGGACGACAAACTAATGTAGTCAGCATGGATTTTCCTGGGGAATTTCATGCTGAACATCTTTTTAAACTCCTCTGATGAATCAACTTGACTGGTAGATGATGGGAATTTTGACTGCCTGGGCTTCAGGGAGGTTTTCTGCATTTCTCTACACGGCAGCACACATACATACCGGAAGCAATAGTGCTAAGGGGAGGGAACCAGTGTCTTTTCAGTGATGCTGAGTGAAAAGACAAGAGGCAGTGGGCACAATCTGAAATACAGGAGATTGCCTTTGAACATCACCAAAAGATTTTTTTACTGTGAGGGTGACTGAACCACGGCACAGGTTGCCCAGAAAGACTGTGGAGCCTGGATCTTTGAAGACATTAAAAGTACACCCAGATAGAATCCTGGGCAAGAGGCTCTAGGTATCCTGGTTTAAGCAGGGGGTTTGGGCCTGGTTAGCCCCACCAATCCCTTCCACTCTCATTCATTCTGTGCTAGTGAATTCTCTTCGAGATGCACTTCAAGCACTGGCATGACAAAGTTCTGTGCAGACAGAGATCCAAATGGACATGGAATCTAAGTTTCTTAAGCAGTGTTCATGAAGAATGTAAAACTCTGGGACAAGTATCTCTTCCCTAACTGAATCCCTTTCATGGGAAAATTCCCAGCTATAGAAAGATCTTCTGAAACGTGTGCTTTAGACTGACACTGGCTGAGCAAATTTCTCCCTATGTGTATCTAAGACCAGTTAGGATCTTCACCCAAAGTGTTGTCAACATAGTCACAGAATGTCTATTGTTAAGAAGTGACAACTGACATCAGAATGGCAAATATTGGTCCACAAAATGGATTATTGGATGGGAATCAGCTACTTGGGTTAAAAACAAAAATACAGAGTTGGTCTTTATTTATCAATTTCATTGCAATATTGATAAGGGAAGAAAAAGACCTAAGTCCTTGACTTTCTTAACTCGAGGAAAGATTTTAAAAATTCCTTGGAAAAATGTATTATCACTCTCAGACTATTGAAACCATTTGAGTTGGGAAAAAAGTTCCAAATTTGTCTAGATAGTGGCAAAGAAGCCAAGAAAATAGGAAAGAAACAAAAAGAGAGCAAAAGAGTCAGCTTCAGCGGACAAGCTCCTTCTAGAAGTAGTCTGCGGGGAAAAGGAACCCCCAGTGGAATTTCCAATGGATTCCTGCGCTGGTTTCACTAACTGCTCAATGTAAAAACCAATCCTTTTGTACAACTTCTCCCAGCAACAAAACCTCCAACAGGTTGACACCACCATCATGCCAGTTCCAGACATATTTAAAAGAGAAATGATGATTTTCTTGAAAACCTACTTGCATAAAAGTCGCAAGACGGTGGAGGGATTCCCACATTCTCCTTCCTCCATCTGGCTTGAAAGTATGTTTGATCAAATATGCAACAAAGCACATGATTTATAAGGTAGAGTCAAATGGATGGTTTGGGAATTGATCTCTTGTTGATAGTAAACTTCCTATCCACTCTGTGTGACCTTTCTAAAAAAAAAAGGGGAGCTGAGGCAGGAATCTGCCACAACAAGAGTTAAGCAAACCTACACACTCCCCTTCACATGCCCCGCCTTCCACACACCCCTAGGCACACACAGAGATCGGCATAGCAGATCATGAACACCTTGGAAAAGACTGAAATGCTAAACGCCTCTCTTTATGGGCAAAGGAGCTGGTGCAATAGTTCAAATGCCTGGTACAAAAATTCTGTTGAACATTTAGCTCCTATTTAAAACACAGCTTTTCATTTCATTCTATTTACAAATCATTTTCATTTCATTGGTTTCTTTAAAATTACTTAGTTCTCACGTGTTGTATGTCTAGGAATATTTTCTTTGAAAAATAGAAAAAAATAGGTGAGATCTTTTCAGCACAAAACATTGCTTGATAGAATTTTAAACCATCATGATATGGAAGAATTGTTCTGTCCCTTTCTAAGGTGGAAGAAGTATTTGGATCACAGATCATCTACAATGAAATACTTGACATGTTTAAGATGCTTTCAATCCATTTTGATCCTCAATTGCTTATGCATTGTAAACAGTAATTTTTCAGTGAAGGGAAAGTGTGTGTGGTATATCTACATGATCTTCAAACCCAATTCCTACTGATGGCCAGGCTGAACTCCAGTCAATAATGTCCCAAATTATATCTTGCCGCCTTCTTTGGCACTTCATGAAATCTTACCATGATGAGGTGCTGAAAGACAGAGATTTTCTCTTAGGGAGTGTCTCATGCTGTAACCCATCCCATGGATTTTATGCTGTAATTCTTATCTCTTTGAAAATTTGCTATCTTCTGTACAGTTTTCATGAAGCTTTCTGTTACAGTAGTGAACATCACAGATAAATGTCATTTTGTACAACTTTGAATTTACCCCAAGAGCTGAGAGAAAACTTGCTCCTATCCTTCAAGCCCAGTTTCTTCTATAGTCCAGCTTTGTTTCTCTACCATCAAGCTTCTCCTTTGTTGCTGCTCCAAGCCCCCTCCAAGCTGACCTTGAGTACTTTCAGGGATGGGACACCCACAACTTCTCTGGGCAGCTTCTTCCAGTGTTCCAGCACTCCCACAGTAAAAAAGGCCTTCCTTTCATCTAATATGTGTAGGAAATCATAAATCTAGGCACAGAAACTTGGAGTGCAAATTTGAAATTCTTTTGACTTGAAGCACATTTTAGATGAATACTGACTTACAGATGACTAAAAGATGTTGACGGGCTTTTGAGCTGACAAGTTTTGAAAAAGTGCACGGAATTCAAAATTGAAACCAGTAATGTGGGATCTCAGCCTCTCAGGGCTGAGGGGCAGAGTGACTAGGACCACCCCTGGGGGGCTCAGGAGTCCTGGAATGTTGCCGGAAATGTCTAGTGGCTGGACTTTGATCCCACAGGGGAGATGACATCAGTATGAGGATAGGAGGATTTCACTGGGGTGAACGGTGAAGGGATAAGTTAATTGGAGTGTGAGATAAAGGGTTTAAGATTTCTGTACAGGGGTGTCTAGAGAAGTAAGATGGAGGAATTGGGGCGTGCCCTTCTCCTTCTTCTTCTTCCTCTAGGCCTCCATCTTCTGTGGTGATGTTGGCACTCTGGGATTGGACCTTACTAGGGGAACACTGGTTAATAAGGGTAGAGGGTATTGGAGAAAAATGATAAATATTGTATACGTAACTCCAAGTATAAAGATAGACGACCGCCCCAGGGGCTCTCAGTGTGTGCCCATGGCTGACTGCTGAGCAGAACTCTGTCAGGCCCAGAGAAAATCTTTTAGATAAGCATTTAATAAACACCGAGACCGAGAAAAGATCTGAAGTCCCTTCTCGTCCTTTGGAGCGCGGGCAGCCCAAGGCCATCTTCGGGCTTTTTCAGACCATCTAAACAGCCCTAAATCCGACAAGTGGCGTCCGCTGCGTGGGCTATCTCCCACCAAACCTTTCGTGGGGGAAAAAGCCCTGGAGAGCTGAAGAGCCAAGAGGACAGCACTGACAACTCCTGAGGAGAGAAGCCTGAAGAAAGAAAGAAGAAAAAGAAAAAACTGGCTAGGAGAATCTGCAAAAATCAGCAGTCACTGAGAATTCCATCTCTCAGCTTCTGCCGAAGATAGTTCGTAGCAGAGCGGCCTGGACTGGGACCAGAAAGGCGCCTCTGGATCCATCTCTCGTGACCTGCTGGACGGAGATTGGGAGCTTTCAGACCACTCTGACGACAGATTCGGTAAGAAGGCCAAAATAAGATCATGGGGGCCACACTCTCCCAGGAACAACGGGAAATCTTGTCCACCTTACAAGGTGTGGCTGAATTATATACAGAAGGGATCCCAAAGAAAGAATTAAAGCAGCTATTACTATGGGCAAGACTCAATTACCCACTAGCAGAGACATGCCTGTTGTTCGAAGTGGGGTTTTGGCAAGAAATAAATAGGCATTTATATATTTTAGCAACGAAAAAAGATGAGACAGCGTTAAAGCTACTCTCACCGGCAAGGATCATGTTACAAGGTATCTCAGTGCAGTCTAAAAGACTGGAAAAGCAGCGAAAAGCTGCGGTACCCTCAGAGGAGGGGGCGGAGCGAAGCTCCGGGAAAAAATTAGCTCTGGCTTTAAAAAGCCAGGGGGAAAGGGCTCTCGAGGAAAGAGAGCAGAAAATAATATTAAACCTCCCGGTCAAAAAATGCAAGAAGCCCCAAAAGCGTCCTGAAACTCCAGAGAGTGTAGAGGAGTCAGGAGCGGAAGGGGGGGAGCAGGAAGATAAGGGATCGGGGGGGGCGCTCATTCGCAGCGGGCAAAGCGGCAACACGGCGGCGGCGGCGGCAAAAGCGGGCAGCGCGGGAGAAGAGGAGGAGATGCGCGCGGAGGGCGAAATTCGTAAAAACCGGGGTTTTTACATACCAGTGCGGGGGCGGCGAACGCAGGCGGCGGACTGGGGGAAAACGTGCAGCCCCAGAGGGCCACCGTGGCGAGACGCAGGAGGCGCGCGGTTGTGACGTCAGACCCGGTACGGAGGTCGACTCGGATTGCAGCGCGAACCAGAGTACCGAGGGGAGGGGTGAACACAGCGTCAGAGGAGGAGGAGGTAGACTCAGGGACAGACCGAGGGGAGGGGACCTCGGAGGTGGAACGGGGGGAGAGGATGACGTCAGCTTGGGAGACACAAGGAGCGGCTCGGAGAGCACGCATGCGCAGAAAGTAGGGCGCGGGCGGAGCCGAGCCCGGTCCCCTGTGACGTCTCGGGTGAGGAGGGGCCGTGTTAGGGATTCTACGTCCTGGGGCTCCACACCCTCTCCAGACCCGGTGCCTTTGGTTGAAACCCTCGGAGTCCCAGTCCCTTCCCTTCACGGGAGACGCCGAGCCGGAAGAGGAAATGGGGCAGTCGAGCTCACTCCATCATCCGAGCCAGGGAGGCCGGTGACAGCGCCACCTAGGGGCAGGAGGGCAGAAGTGCACGACATGCCGGGTCGGTTCGGCGGAGCCACAGCGCCATCTCGTGGCGAGACTGCAACAATGCAGCAATTTTTTCCAACAATATATAAAAAGAAAAGCACTTCAAAGAAGACAATGTTAACATGACAAAGGGATTATCCATCCACTTCGGAATTTCATGAAGATGATGAAAGCTCAGATGAAGAACAGCTACAAGGGGAAGATGTCATAAGGATCACAGAATCACAAGGCATCCCGACATGGATGCTATCAGCAGCAGAAGCAGCAAAAAGCTTCTTGCATTCATTCGATACAGTAAAAAAAAAATATCAACAGGATCCTCGAGTTTCCTTTTCGGATTTAGGAGCAAGGCCAAAAACCTCAAGGCGAAAAATGAGACACCATGAATCACCAATGACGTCCACAACACCATTATTCATGCAAATCCCAATGGAGTCTGATGAAGAGGGGTTTCAAGAGCCAGTGAAGACGATGGATTGGAGGCAAATCAGAAAAGCATTGGAAAAGGAAAAGCATTTATTCCCGGGATCAGGGGATTTGACAATGCCAGTGACATATGATGCCCAGGGACAGAATCCAAGGTGGGAAAGGATGGGTCATGAGACACTCAAAGACTTAGGGAAGGCGGCTCAAACTTTTGGGCTGAACTCACAATACTTCAAACAGTTACTAAGAGGGACATTCACTATGTATGATCTCACACCATATGATATTCGAAGTATTGTGGCAATGATCCTCACTGACACACAGAATCTTATCTGGGAAAAAAGGTGGAGAAAATATCTTGCTGAGTTGCGGAACAGATATCAAGGTGGGCCAAATGCGAACCTCACAGAAGGGCAATTAGCAGGGGATCCTCCAGATGACAATCCAGGGGAACAAGCAGCGCGGCTTCCACGAAGAGTGTTAAACGACATCAAAGAAGCAGCGCGATTGGCAATCATACAAATTACGCCGACAGGAGCTCCGGATGTTCCGTTCTCTTGCATCAGGCAAGGTCCCACAGAGCCATTCATGTCATTCATCGACCGACTCACGCAATCCGTGGATCGACAGGTAACGACAGAAGAAGTGAAGAGGCCTCTCTTGGAGAATTTAGCTTTTGGCAATGCCAACCCGGATTGTCAACGGGTGATTAGCACCATGCCAGGACGGCCATCCTTGGCAGAGATGGTGGAGGCATGCAGCAAGGTGGGGACGCCTCAGCACGTCGCAGCGATTGTAAAGAACGAATTAAAAGAGGAATGGGAGAAACAGCTAAAGGGACGCTCAGAAGGGCAATCAGAGGACAAGACATTGGAGAAGATGTTCGAGAAATTACTCCATCAACAGGACGAAAATGTCAACAAAGTTCTTGCGGCAATGCAGAAAAAGAACAAACCCCAGGGAGGACAGTGCTACAGATGCGGGGAGTCTGGGCACATGAAAAGGAATTGCCCACGGACACATATACCAACGCCAGCCCAGAAAGCGGAAAGACCAATTTGCGCACGGTGCGGAAGAGGAAGACACTCTGTGAAAGAATGTTATTCCTGGACAGATGTGGAAGGAAATCCATTACCGCATCCGGGAAACGGAAAATTGAGCACGGTCGTAAATCGCCAGCGCGCTCAGACACAAGTACTGGTGGTGTCACAAGAACAGACAGGGCAGTCATCAGTGAGCGACAAGCAGATACCCTCAGCAAAACCCTCAGTCGATTCCACAGCGACCCAGACCTCCTCCCACCAGGAGCACAGTGTGCATTGGCAGCTTCAAAACTAGTATGCTTTCTAGATGAAAGTCATGCGGAGATACCAACAGGTATCCGCGGGGACTCATACAAGAAACAAGATTTCTTGATAATTGGACAAGATAAGTGCAGTATTCTTGGGCTCATTGTTTATCCAACAGTTGTCTCAGCAGACAAAAATACAGAGTTAACAGTTTTGGCAAGAGCGCTTCGTCCACCATTGACTGTGCCGGAAAATACTGTGGTTGCAAGAGCCTTTGCATTGCCGCCACAAGCAGTTGGAGAGGTCATGTCAATCTTCGACAAAGAAGGTCTCCCTATGAAAGAGCATGTTGAAGTACATACAACATGGGTGAAGCACATAGGTCGAGACCGACCCACGCTCACGTGCCAATTGACATGTGGGGACAGGACAATATCAATCAGAGGTATGCTCGACACAGGGGCGGATGTAACGGTAATATCGTACGTCTTTTGGCCACGCAATTGGAGCTTGGTCGCGCCATTGGGCTCTCTCTCAGGCATCGGGGGAGCATCTCTGTGTCTGCAAAGTGAGAATTCCGTCGTTGTCACGGGACCAGGAGATAAGACGGCAATCATTCGTCCTTTTGTCATCCAAAAGCCGATCACAGTCTGGGGTCGGGACCTTTTGGCACAATGGGGCGCGAAGATCGAAATGGATTTTTAATAGGGGTCACTGCAGCACTCGCCACACTGAAGCTGACATGGAAAACAGATGATCCAGTTTGGGTGGATCAGTGGCCCCTTGAGCGGAAAAAATTGAGTGCTTTGAAAGACCTGGTCCAAGAACAATTACAGAAGGGACACATCAAGCCAACAGATAGCCCTTGGAATTCTCCGGTGTTTGTCATCAAGAAAAAGCTGTCGGGCAAATGGAGATTGTTACACGACCTCAGGAAGATCAACGAAGTCATAGAAGACATGGGGCCACTTCAGTTGGGACTTCCATCTGTCTCGATGATTCCCAGAGATTGGCAGCTTGTGGTCATTGACCTCAAGGATTGTTTTTTCAGTATCCCACTCCATCCAGATGATGCTCCGAGATTTGCCTTTTCAGTTCCGAGTATCAACAGGGAAACGCCTCTGCAGCGGTACCATTGGGTCTGTCTTCCACAAGGCCTAAAAAATTCTCCGACGATCTGTCAATGGTACGTGGCACGAGCTTTGGCACCAGCACGGAAGAAATTTCCGAAGGCGAAGATCATTCATTACATGGATGATTTGCTCATTGCAGCATCAACACGACAGGAGCTGCAAGAAGCTCGTGACTGTGTGATCGCAGAGGTGCAAAAGGCAGGTCTGGAAATCAGCATTTCAAAGATTCAAGAGGTTGCACCTTGGAAATATCTAGGGTGGAAAATTTCAGAGAAAACAATAAAGCCTCAAAAAGTGGAGATCAGCACAAAGGTCAACAATTTGCATGATTTGCAACAGCTTTTGGGAGAAATCAACTGGATGAGACCAGTTTTGGGAATCACAAACAGCGACATTCCAGCGCTGCTTGATCTCTTGAGAGGAGACACAGACATTCGTTCTCCCAGGACACTCACGCCAGAAGCGAGAAAAGAGTTGGAGAAAATCACAACGCGATACAGAAAAGGCAGGCACATCGATTTGTTCCATCGTTGCCTTTTCAGTTGGCAGTGCTGGGGAAGAAAACACAGTTCCATGGTTTGATCTTCCAATGGGATGAATCACAAAAGGACTCTTTGATAATCATAGAGTGGATTTTCCTACCGCACAGGCCCATGAAAATGATTCTCACAGATTTGGAGATGGCAGCACAAATCATCATAAAGGCGAGAACAAGGCTGCTGACAATGGCAGGAAGAGAATTCTCAGTCATCAGATTACCTCTGAAACGAGACTATTTCAATTGGGCAATGCAACAATCGAAAGACCTGTTAATTGCATTGTTAGCGTTCCCAGGAACTTGCACAATCCACTTTCCCCAACACAGAATACCGCAATCGCAAATATGCTATAGAGCAAAACCACGAATAAGTGAAGAACCTTTGGACGGGATCACAGTGTTCACGGATGGCTCAGGGAAGACACACAAGTCAGTGATCACGTGGAGAGACTCAACGACAGGGGATTGGGAATCAGACGTGAGGATGGTTCAGGGCTCTCCACAAATTGTGGAGTTGGCAGCCGTTGTCCGGGCATTTCAGTTGTTCAAACAGCCTCTCAATCTGGTGACAGATTCCACATATGTTGCGGGTGTGGTCAAGAGATTGGAGGGTTCGCTCTTGAAGGAAGTCAGTAATGAGGTTTTATACTCATATCTGACAAGCTTGAAAACACTGCTAGAGAGCAGGGAAAGAGAGTATTTTATCACACACATTAGAGCGCACACGACACTTCCGGGGTTTTTAGCGGAAGGGAATGCTCGGGCGGACAGGTTGACAATGCCCATTTTGCAAACACTGCCGGACATTTTTGAGCAGGCAAGGTTAAGTCATGCATTCTTTCATCAGAATGCACAAGCGCTAATGGAGTCCTTTCGTCTCACAAAGAGTCAGTCAAGGGAGATCATTAGTGCTTGTCCAGACTGTCAGCTTGTGCAGCCACCTTCTTCTACCGAGGCCATCAATCCGCATGGGCTGCAAAGTCTTCAGTTGTGGCAAGTTGATGTCACAAAATACCCATCTTTTGGGAGGCTCAAAAATGTTCATGTTTCTGTAGATACATTCTCAGGTGCAGTCTTGGCTTCAGCACATGCTGGGGAAACAGCAGACCATGCTTGCCGACATTTTCTGCAGGCATTTGCAGCATTAGGTGTGCCTCAGGAGATAAAAACAGATAATGGTCCAACGTATACAGGCAGGGTGCTTGACAGATTCCTGAAAAGATGGGGTGTCAGACACACGTTTGGTATTCCGCATTCACCCACAGGTCAGGCGATCATTGAGAGAACACATCACACCCTAAAATCCCTTCTGGACAAACAGAGAAGGGGTGAGCCAGAGGCAACACCTCACATGAAATTAAATAAGGCACTGTATGTGCTGAATTTCCTAAATAGCTCATCCTCGGAACCTGATCCACCGATCGTGAGACATTTTCTAAACAACACCCAGGCAAAGCTAAAGGAAAATCCTTTAGTTTTGATCAGAAACCCAGAGATAGGACAAATAGAGGGTCCTTTCAAACTAATCACTTGGGGAAAGGGTTTCGCTTGTATCTCCACAGATCGAGGTCTGAAGTGGGTGTCGGCGCGACACGTGAAGCCATTCCGGACGCGAGAACACGAGAACGTTGATCCAAGAAACAAAAAGACGAGTACTCAGACAGAAGTCGAGACTCAGACAGCGAAAAACGACCCGGAAGAGAAATAAAAAGAAACTAAGGACTCTGGGGGGTTTTCACACAAAAGCGAAGTAATGGGTTTCATGATGCTTATGTGCATCGTTCTTTCATTCATTGCAGTAAGCAGTGGGGGAGATTTACCTGTTAGTCAACCAAGGCAAAATGTATGGGAGGCTTTAGCTCGGGCAGCGAATTTAGATAGTATCTGCCTGACACATTCAAGACCAGGTAAACCGTTTTCAGCATGCATGGTTGGATTGCCAGTGGACGAATGGCCAGTTCCAGGGCACTCCGCAATTAACATTTCGCAGGTCGTTAAAAATCCTATAAAAGAGTGGTGTGCTTGGACACATCTGCTTCCTGTGGCTTCTACAGAACCTCAGGAATTGGAGATTTTTGGGTCCATGACAATGAAACTCTGCATGCAGTTTGAAGCTCCAAAGATCACAAAGGCAAAAACTATCGATTTGACTCCCATTCATGAATTCTATAAGAATGCGTCAGCTTGGTGTAAATATACAAAGAAAACCACCAAGGGATCGATCCAAGTCCCGGTGCAATTGCCGCGGGGTCTGTTCTTAATTTGCGGGGACAGAATTTGGCACGGCATTCCTGCTAATGCCACGGGAGGTCCATGCAGCATTGGGGAAATTTCAATGCTATCGCCTGATTTGAACATGTTAAGAGAGGAAAGGCACAGAGAAAAAAGATCAATACAGCAATATGCGGCAAATTGCAATGATAAAATGTTTTCTTGGGACAAGAAAACGAGTATTGCTACAGCAATCTTCTCACCTCAGACAGCATCAGGGGTGGCCTTGACTCAGATCGACCGCATGGGTTGTTGGTTGAGCAAACATGCGCGGTCTGTGTCTGTCACATTGGATGACATGTTAAAAGACATCAGTAGTGTAAGACAGGCGACTCTTCAAAACAGAGCGGCAATCGATTATCTATTGCTCGCTCATGGACATGGGTGTGAAGAGTTCGAAGGGATGTGCTGCATGAATCTCTCAGACCATTCAAAGTCAATTCATGAAAATATCAAAAATATAAAGGACAGCATAAAAAAGCTTGGCGAGATCACAGGATCATGGATCAATCAACTGGCAGAATTCTTTGACATCTCTCCCATTTGGAGAGGAATCTTAAAGATAGGGTTCTATGTTTTAATAGTTCTCCTAGTCCTCATACTTGTTGTCCCATGCATATTTGCATGTTTAAAACGTGCGATGAATCGGATGGCGAAAAAGATCTTTTTGGTGCAAACAGAAGGGGGAGATGTGGGATCTCAGCCTCTCAGGGCTGAGGGGCAGAGTGACCAGGACTACCCCTGGGGGGCTTCGGGAGTCCTGGAATGTTGCCAGAAATGTCTAGTGGCTGGACTTTGATCCCACAGGGGAGATGACATCAGTATGAGGATAGGAGGATTTCACTGGGGTGAACGGTGAAGGGATAAGTTAATTGGAGTGTGAGATAAAGGGTTTAAGATTTCTGTACAGGGGGGTCTAGAGAAGTAAGATGGAGGAATTGGGGCGTGCCCTTCTCCTTCTTCTTCTTCCTCTAGGCCTCCATCTTCTGTGGTGATGTTGGCACTCTGGGATTGGACCTTACTAGGGGAACACTGGTTAATAAGGGTAGAGGGTATTGGAGAAAAATGATAAATATTGTATACGTAACTCCAAGTATAAAGATAGACGACCGCCCCAGGGGCTCTCAGTGTGTGCCCATGGCTGACTGCTGAGCAGAACTCTGTCAGGCCCAGAGAAAATCTTTTAGATAAGCATTTAATAAACACCGGGACCGAGAAAAGATCTGAGGTCGCCTCTCGTCCTTTGGAGCGCGGGCGGCCCAAGGCCATCTTCGGGCATTTCCAGACCATCTAAACAGCCCTAAATCCGACACACTAACATGAAAAACTTCTTGCCATTTTCTTTTTCCTCTCCTATTCATAATTGCATCTGTCAGATATCAGTGCTTCATGCAAACCTCTCAGATGCTCTCAGAGAAAAAGCTTTTCTTTCAGACTTCGTTGCGGTTGACGTAGAGCACTAGTAGTAGTGGAAGTTTTTCTGGGCATCGGGGCAACACCTTCTCCTTGGATTTGTGTGCAGAGTGCATTTCATCCAAAGTGGAAAATTGATCCCGGCTCTGTTCTACTCATCACTCTTACTGCATCAGGCCTGAAGATTCTGTGAAAAGTAACCTGTGGACCTTGAAGATAGCTGATGTGAAAGAGATGAGAGGTGATGGAGAAGTTGAGGGAGAGAAGAAAGAGCATATGGCCCAGTAGGGACGCCAGAAAGTATTTCTTCATGTGATCCATAGCCTGAACAATTGTTTAGCACCCTTTCAAGGTGGTGTTTGACAAACAGGGCTGAAGCAGATCTTCAAAAGATCCAGGAGATCAAAATCCATTGAAGCAAATTCTCCTGGCCAGTCACCTTGCTGCTGCTGCTGCTAATTCAACCCTCCATACCAGCTGATCAGGCCTACCAATGCTGCTGCAAAAAGATTGTGAAAAAGGTAGGCACATTTTCACAGATGCAGGGAAAATCCCCTTGGATGATGACTCCAAGGCATAACTTGATGGAGCAAGTGATGCAACCTTGTCTACTGGCAAGATCTAAGTTGGTGAGTTCACCATCTGTCAGCATCACTTTAGAAAATAAATGTTTGATCCACAAAAAAAAGATTTCATCTGTCCTGTCTACCTGCTTCATTTCAACCAATGAATAGGCTACATTCCATCAGCAAAGGCTTTATGATCCTATCTTTCTTTCAACTGTGATCATTCTTGATTTTTTTCTAAATCAGACACTGTCTAAGATTCAGATGCCCATGGTAGGGGTGTAATTAAATTCACATGTTAAAAAATATCCTTCTTGTTATCTTTTCTTTCAATTACCCACACGTAACATCAGTCTGAGAGCTGAAGAAAACCCCTTCATTTGCTGTTTGCCAAGTATCATCTATGGGATACCAATTCTACTTGAGAAATCACACCCATTCATTGCCATGTAAACAACCTTTTCTTCACCATTAGGTATTTTGGTGAAGTGAATGATTAGAACATAAGCAAGGGCATTTGTTCAAGATGCTCCAGAAAGAGCTGAGCTCTGTTCTCTTCTTTGCTGCCTATGGTAGACCTGAGCTGCAAAAAAATGAAAGACTACTAGGAAAAGTGTTACTTTTAGTCTAAATTTGTAAGTGACGTTTGAAATAGCCTGGTAAATGAAAAGGTGCTCTTTTAAATGATGGCATGTTAAGGGAAAAAGTCAGCTTGGAAGAGGTTTTGAAACAGTTGCTTCTGGGAAAAAAAAAAAAATTGGAGGCATCTAAGGTCTTTAGCCATCCCATCTTGAAGATTGATTCAAAACACAGTTCCTTCATCTAGGAAGAACAGAGGACCATAGATGGCAACCCATTTGAAAATGGAGTTCTATTTCTTTCTGCTTGGGATTACCGGACATCATTTCTTGTGAAGTCGAGGGACTGCAGTTAGCTCTCCACTAATTTCCTTCCCTGAAATTCATCTGCATTTGCTCCTTTGTCTGCAGTCCCCATTTCTTAGTATGAATAGATGGTATACTCCATCGATGCATGAATAACAGAGGGGCTAATGTGCCTTTTGCTGCTATCTTCTTTTGCTGCTCCATTTTGCTTGCTTTGTTCTTTCTTTCTGTCAAGGAAATGCTAGGAAAAGCCCTCCTCAAGTCTTTCTGTGAAGATAGACTGCCAGAAAGGTAGAGAAACTTCAGACATTTCCAAGACCCATGTAGCATATGTCTTGGTCATTTTCTATGCAGATCCTTTCTTCCAGCAGGACTTCTTTGCACCGTTAGCGAACACTGAACTGAATACAAAAGCAGTGGCTAGAGGAACAGGAGGCTGGATTTATTGATATATGAAGAATTCTCTGTTCTGCACCAGAACAGAGACCTAACCCCTTTTGTCACCAATAGTTGCCCCAGTAACCTTCAGAAGTGAGGACAAGTAGGATGCACTCAGCCAGAGTTTAAACTATGGGGAATTATAAAGAAGATTTCCCTGTATCACAGCTGAATACCCAGCCCCTTGGGCTATTGTAAATGCAGAGGAATTTCTCCACCTCTGACTTCCAGAAAGCCTGCCAGGGAGTTAAGCAATTTTCAGGAAAAAAAACCAAAAAACAACCAATCCCAAAAAAACCCACTGAAAATAGTTGATTTGTAATAGGATACTGACTGGTGTGGGCTATATTCCAACACTGCCACTAACAGATGGACTGGCAGCTCTTTGGGCAGCTCTTTGCTCCATAGTGCTGTTACAAGGGTACGCCACATGAGAAGAAAAAACTCTGAATCGAGCTGGGTATTACACCCCCAGACCTAGTCCACCCCTCCTTAAGCAATTTTACACACTCTTCAGTAAAAATACAGTTGTGAAACCAATTTTTTTTTTTTTTTCAGAATTTCACATCTGTTTGAAAATTGGAGTTTTCCCATTGGTTTGAAAGACAGGTGTCTGCTAAGGAAGGCAGGAACCTCCCTTGGAAGGGAAAATATGACCCTCTTCTCTCCAAATTATTGTAACTGGTGCTGGGCTGGATGCCGCGGTGGCAGTGAATTTCTCCCGCTGCAGCTCAACTGCTCCCCTCCGATCCCAAGAGAGGAGCTGAGCCTAGACCCCTGACCTCCAGACAAAAATGTCACAGCGTTTCTGCTCTTCCCAAGAGAAAAGCCCCCAGCTAAGGGGCTGCAACCAACTGCATCCCTTCTCCCCATGCTGACAATTTATTTTGTCTCTCTTAAGTACTGGTCGTTATTATCTGTTAGGCAACAAGTGGGAGAAGATTCCCTGAGAGAAAGGGGAAAAAAGAAAAAATCCTAACCTCCAACACAATCTTAAAAAAATAAATAAATTCTTCCCTCTTTAACAAATCTTAACACCACTGCCACACTTTGAAGGCCTGACCATGGGCAGTGCTTTGCTGTAGCAGATTTGAAAATAAGCACTACAATATGTTGCCTCCACTTGAGGTGTGGCGTCTCGGGTCGGGAACGGCTCGGTGGCAGCACCTTTGCCACATGGACCAAGTACACGCACTCACCAATGTGGTGGATGGTAACTGGCGTTTATTAACGGCGGAACAGGGTAATTTATAACAGGGGCTAACAGTAAGGTAACGGTAGAAGGGGAGGGGTTCCACCCGACCATAACATCGCGATATCTTAACCTCCCACATTAATACAGACAGGAGAGCTGTCCTTAAGTTGCATTCTGACCACGATATCATCTAAGCCAAGTTTTACAGTTTTTGTGCTTGCTCCAAACTAAGCATTCTTCTACATTTTAGACTTTTCAGAGACATTCACATCCTTGTTTAAATGATGCTGAGAAACTCCAGTATTACATGTATATTCAATATTCAATACTGTTTCCTAATCAGTCCTGCAGTTTTATACATATATTTTGAGCTTCTGCTTGCATGGGCTGGCAGTGTAATTTCAGTCTGAGCAGGAAGAACATTCAGTCTCACACTGGATCCTTGTTATTTGTATTGATATAACTCTATTCATCCATCTCAAAGCAGCTTTCATCATCCACCCTGAAAAAAGCAGCCATTTCTAAACTTGAAAGCCATTTTGTTCCACCTCTGGGGCTAATGGCACAGCCATACCAATTCAAAAAAACCAAGTGGAGGTGGGAGACTGTAAGGGAAAAAACCATGCAGACAGATCAGTGTCAGACAAGAGAAGACAAAGCACCTCCTCGTTGCCAGAGAAGAGGAAAGAAAAACAAACTGCCTTTCAGCTTAAATCAGGTATTTCCAGTAAATAAATATAAGCCAGAAATAATTAAATAGCAAGTTCTTTTTTAAAATCAACACAAGGCCCGAAGTTAACAATTATATTCTCCAGTTATTATTTTCCTTACTAGGTTATTATAAGGCATCCTAAATTTCAAGGTTATGAGAGGTCTCAGATTCATAAAACACAGGCATCTTCTTACAATAGCCTGCTTAAAAAAAGTAGTCTGGGTGAGGGAGAATAGCAGCGCACACATTTCATCCTCTCCAGCAAGCCAACTCAGAAACCTGGTTTGTGGCTATGCAACTGGGACTTGTTAAAGAAAAATGGGGTGGGGAGGGTACAGAAACCCCAATAGTAGAGGCTGTGCAAGCTGCACTTCTTGAGCCTGGGAAAGAAAGAATTCCAGGGGGACACGAAGCACCCTCACAGAAACTACAGGGGCTTATTGAGAAAATGGATCTGGGCTCTTTGCTGAGGTGTTCTGTGAAGGAAAAGGGACATAAATTGAAAAAAAAACCCTACAAAACCAAACAGATTTTAAAGAAAATAATTTTCCCTCTGGGAATAAATTAAGGGACAAATTACCCAGAGTTCTTGGAGGTTTTCAAGACGGGGTAAATCTGTGAGGGCTCTGATGTGGATTTGGGGGGATTTAAGCAGGAGACTCTCAAGGGCACTCCCAGCTGGGTTGATCCTGTCCCTAACCTGTCCTTCCCAAAGCCAGGTAGAAGCCAGCCACTGGATGTCTCCCAGCACTCATTCAACATTGCTGCTCCCAGTGTACTATGGCAGTGAAAGGCTTTCTTACAAGCTTTTTACTTAAGGTAATGACTTAAGAGTATTACCCTTCTTCAAAGACATCCTTGCTGGAAAGTACACAACAGGCTGTTTTTAAAACTTCTGAATCCCTGCCTAAGGTTGAAAACTTCATATTAAGTTCAGCCATGAGTTAAGAGTGCATTTTGAGGCCACATTAAGAGTGCTACACAACCCTATTTAAATGCAAACCTGACATGCATTCAGGTCTGCATGTATTTCCCCTATACTGGGATAAAACGAACTGAAACAGACTATGAAATCTTATCTAGTGTACATATTACTGAAACAGGATTGGTGAAACTGCTATGATTTCCACAAAGAAATAGCAAGGACAATAATCACTGTCGGGGAAAAAGAAAGATTCTAGAAGATCCAAAGCACCCTTCAATGCCTCCTGGCATAATATTGACTCACCTTTCCTCCTGAAAGTCGGTTCCTGTTTATTTCAGCCAGGTACAGCGTGAACACTGAGGGGTCTGAATGGCAAGCTGTGTTCTTCTGGAAGTGAGCTTCACCTAAGAATGTGAAATGCAGGAAGCAGATGCAAGTTCAGTGACAAAGCTATTGATCTGTAACTGTCAATTTCACATTAATAGTGCTGTCATCTGCAAGCGCTCAGAAGCTCCCTACAGACATCCTGTGCTCCCCTGCCATTTCTCCCTTCTCCACTAATCCCAGATTTCATCATACACATCCAGGATAATTTACCTTTAATGTCAGTGCTGCTAAAATTGCCATACTTCCCTATATTTGTAAAGGGTGGAAACTGAGACTTTCCTCAAAATGCAAGAGTCTCATTTTTTCTTTTGTAGCAATTAGCATTAGCAATGGGAATTTTAAGTTAACCATTCTGAAAAAAATAAAGTGCTGCTTTGATTCAAGTGAATAAATTATAATTGAGACACATAGTGGATCTTCTCTAGAGTAAGAAGACCATGTCAGACTCAACATCTCCACGCTTCTGAGCACACACACCATCCCCTGTGCAAAGAATCTACTCAACATGCCTTCTCAGTGGAGCATTTACACAGTTAGAGATTGCTGTCAGATACGCCATGGACAAAGACGTCGAGAATTGCTTTATTCCTTGTATAACACCGCAGCAGACTAACAGATAAAGTTACAGTGCTCTATGCAACTTTTAAAAATGATCCTACGCAAAAGTCATATAATGAAGCTGTAAGTTTATCTAGCCTATCATACCTGAGTTCAGACTGTAGCACAAGTCATCAGTGTTTATGTGATGACAGTTTTTACACAAGTACCTGTGACATTGTGCAGACAAAAGGTGCTATAAAGCTACACTGGATTGGAGACCATCCAACAGTTGACCTTTAGAGACTGAATTCAAGAGACAAGAAGCTTTGCCACTACAGTGTTCCTTCACAGCCAAATGCTTTATGGATATCACGAAGTCAACCCTTATACTACCTTCCTCAGAATTTCAAGTAGCAAAGACAGATTCTGATGCCCCCTTCAAGCTTGCTGAGTTATTTTTCTGTACAGAAAGGTCATTTTGAACAGGGTCTCTAATGGCAGCCAGGGAAAAGGCAAAGAGGAATAAAAGCACACTGCCCACATTCTGTCACAATGGCTGCCAAAGAAGTACTAGCAAGCTGTTTTTCTGTGAGACTCCAAACATTGCCCTTTGTGCAACATCAAAAAGGATAATAGATGTATACCTACTCCCTGGTGTATGCATCCTGCATTGGAAGTATTCTCCTCTTAGTTGTTTTGCTGTCCACATATAGTATCCACGTTTATATAGAGTATCCATAGCTCATACAAGCTGGTTAGAGAGCAAACAGGAGCTGAAACCAGCTATGTCTGCAAGTTTTCTTCATAACTTGAGTTAAGGATTAAGTGCAATGTCAAGGACTACAAACACTGGTCTTATTTTATACCACAGAATGTCCAGTTCTGGCCTGGAGCTCCTGCACTGCACTGTGATTGAAAAGGAAGGCATCTTTGTGGAGACATGTATATTTTATGTATATCAAGCTTCATCTTGTGAAGTATAGAGCTGCATCTTCCACATCCAAGTAGAATTGGATATGTTAATATTTGTAACCAATGATATGAAACAATGCTTTGAGAAAAAACTCACATTTTCCACTAGCAATTGCTAAATTTCACCTCATAATTTTTATTCATAGCCACAGGGAAATTTAATGTATTTTGCCTGTTGTTTGCAAACACTGCCACAGGTGCTCTCTTGGTACTCACAGCTTCCAATGTGTATTGAGGTGTAGGGTGCATTCCCACCACACAGCCTGTTTAAAATGGACATATTAAGACCTTACAGCAGCCCTTCAATACCTGAAAGGGGCTTATAAGAAAGATGGGGAGAAATTTTTTGGCAGGGCCTGCTGTGATAGGACAAAACATAGGTGGATTTAGATTATACATAAGGAAGTTTTTTACAATGAGGGCAGTGAAACTCTGGCACAGGTTGCCCAGAGAGGTGGTGGATACCCCATCCCTGGAAACATTCAGGGTCAGGTTGGACAGAATGCTGAGCGACCACCTCTAGTTGAAGACGTCCCGGGTCTTTGCAGCGGGTTTGGACTAGATGGAGACTTTAAGGGTCCCTTCCAACCCAAGTGATTGTTTTCCCCTGGCTTAGAGCCATGGTTTCAGCTTGAAAATAACCTGTACCAACACATGCAACAGGTAAGAAGCTCTTTTTGATGCACTGCTAAAGCCCATATTCAGTTGCTGGTGTTTTCACGATTGTTAGATAACTCTTACAACTGTAAGATTTATCCCAGCAAGTCACAGATAGCTCATCCAAGGGAGGAATTTTTAATAGCCAATACATGGTGTAAGGTTGTGGCAGGAAAATTCACACCAAGGTCACACATCTAATCCCGTGCATAGCTTACTTAGACCACAGAGACTTCGAGCAATACAAAGGCTATCAGCTTTATTAACAAGTAACAGAATGTATGCACATAAAAAATTTCTAAAGAACAAATCCTGTGTGGGACTGTGTCCTCATCCCAAATCACTCCCTATAAATAAAAATGTTCTTGTTTTGAAGAAAGGTTGCTTGTTTCACAAATATCTATTACAGGAAGTGTGTGTTTAGAGAGGGTGCCCAGGTTGCCTCCTGTCAGCTTTCCCTGGTAGAAGCCAAGAGATTGCCTGCTCTCAGTGCTAGTCACAAAAGAAATTATTATCTTGAAAAAGAGAGTTAAGAGGAAAAATGTTTTGAGATTACTGAAGAATTAACATTCTTTTATTGCACTTCAAAGGTAAATGAATATGTTATAATATACACAAAGTACGCCATAGTTGATTCAAAGGACTCTGGAAAAGAAAGAGGTGTTTTGTCTTTTGACTCATTTTGCACAGCTCAGATAATTTGTTCCTGCCTTGAATTCTTAAAATTAATTAGACCATACCTCCTTCTCTCTTAATTTCAAATTCATTTATCTTCCTTTTTTTGTTTGTTTTCTTTTGTATTCCTACAATCCAAAACCTGGAATGGTTAGTCATATGTAACCCTTTATCCTTAAACAATTCCTAATCCCACATGAAAAGGATGACTTAGACTGTACACTTAGAGAACTGCTGACTAGAAAATAAATCCCAGTATTTTGCTTGAAAACTTCTGGCAGGGAAAATACTTCCAGAGCATGTTGCTTCCTTCCTGCTATTACCTTATCTGCCTACACAAATCTGGATTCTGCCGCAGGGAATTATCACACTCTTTTGCTCATCTGCATCAGAGCAGTGTATCCAGTGTATCCCACATAGCTGCCCATTGGAAACACGAGACAGGGAGCTGCTGCAGAACATCTGCTTCCTGGTAACCAGAGTACTCAGCCAGCAAATGGCCAATTTTAAGTGCCTGAGGGAAGGCAGGCAATCCAACACCACACTCTGATGTGCACACAGCATATTGTGTTCAGCCCATTGTATTCAGCACTGAGAAAAAAAACCAAAAACAACCTATTGATATTTAATGCTCAAACACCAACCAACACACATGGATTACCCCAAGTGCTGCACAAAAGGATCCTGAGAGAGGTCCACAGGCCGAAAGGTTTATTATAGCAAGGTCTGTAGCTAATGGCATACATTGATTCCAACAGTGAAAGTTACCTTTTTGGGAGGAAAAAAAACTCTGAAATAAAAGGAGGTTGGACACACAGAGGCCCCCAAACCCTTTATCTTTTAGGCTTCTCTCCAATGTAGGAGGTGTCCCCCTTAGTGGTTTTCCCCATCAAGTTCCCCACCAGACATTCCTTCACACAATGTCATTTGCACTGCGTGATGATTCATTGTTCAACTTTGGGCATCAGATCTCCTCATTTAAATGGCAACCCCTTCCAAAGAGAGCCCATCTTACACCAATATTGGGCTTTGAAGGTGTAAGGCTGTTTTGGTTCAGAGCAAATTTGGGAGAGAATCTCTAAAGGGGCTCTTCTAGGAAAGCAGATTCAATCGGCCTCTCTCCTTAACCGGTCTGGGAGAAAATACTTCTTTGGAGAAAATGTTTATTAAACAATAAAACTTAAACATTTAAATATTAAATGTTTAAGTTTTATTGTTCTTATTGTTTAAATATTAAACAATAAAAATCTTTGCTGCTCTAAAAGAGATGACAAACTGATAAAGTCTCCTCCCCGGGTTGCAGTTCAGCTCACTCAGTCTCTTATCAGTCCCTCTGGTGCTGGAAATGTTGTGGGCCAGGCCCAGCCTGGTGGGCCACAGGTGCTAGCTGCTGATGCTCTTCTGGGTGTTCAGTCCAGAGCAGGTTTCAAGAGGTTTAAAGAAAAGGGGAAAAAGAAAAAAAACTACAGTCCAGGGAACTTCGTTGTCTCAGCTAGCTAAAACTAACCAAAAGCAAAGGAGAGCTCTGTCCCGCTGTCTGTTCATCCACAGACAACACAGTCCAGGAGCAGGAATGTGGAGGAGTGAGTGCAGTGTCTGAAAACAAAGTGCGTGCTTCTTCTCTCTCTCTCCTTCACTCTCTGGAACAAGTCTTAAAGGTGCAAAACTTATTATTCAGCCTAAACAGAACAAGACGATTGGGGATAAAAGCATCATATAGTCAACCCAGGACATGAAAGCAAGGCAAAAACATTGCCAGTGCTTTGGGAGAAGGTCACAGAGCTGTGAGGAGACTGGATTTTGATTTGCAGATGGAAGGCTGGTGGTGCAACACTAGCTCTATTTGTAACAGTTCCTTTAGGAGATATTGCTGGAGCAGGCAGCACACAGATGGTCAAGATGTGCTATAGACTATTTTAAATGTGAACAAAGAGTCTGATCCTTAAAGTCACATTTGCAAAATAAGCTGAGATCAGTAGATGTCTCTGTATGACCCTTTGTTTTCACCACAATGTTCCTACATAAAAGTAGGTTATCTTGAAACAGTTAAGTCTTCAAGAATTTGTTCTGTGCATTTTCCAGTAACCAAAATAACAGCTTCAGAAGCAATTTCAGCACTGAAAGTTAGAATCGCTCTTTACACTTTTCACTTAAGTGAAAAATGTCGCCTTACAAAACCCATTTTTTTGGTAAAACTGCATGTGGCATTCTACATAGCCAGTTGACAAGACAAATATATAACAGAGCTAAACAAGCGAAGTAGTTTTCCCTTCACCACTATTTTTTAAACTATTTTGTCCTCAAAGATAAAGCAAATTTACTTACAGACACAGTCATCATCAGTACACAGGTTCTTGTTGGTAAGCTTCTCCATAAAAATTCCAGTTGTGAGAGGACACATTAATCTGAGACACAAAAGTAAAGTCATCAAATAAACACTTTGTGTCACTTTTCTTTGCTGCAGCACTTGCTGAGTACATGCCAGGTCCAGCAATCCCCACCTTTTATGGAAGAGGCAGACACCTGGACAAACACACCAGGCTAATAGAAAGGGGCTATGGCAACATTCCATCCCACCAGAGGAGCTGTAGGCAGGGGGAAAACCTCAGGACCGACTCATAAAGCTGAATCTCCTCCCAAAACCAGCCTGTATTAATATTTTAATCAGCAACTGTATTATTTAAACATTCTAAGCCCTCCTAGAGCTGTCCATAGCCTTAATCACACTTCAAGCAAAGTCTGAGAATGAAAATTAAGTCAGACCCTGGTAATGAAATTACATCCTTCTTAATACTCCCATCCTTAATTTTCACAAATGCTCCCTGACAAGCACAATCTTCTGTCGACCAAAAATCCTCAGTGGCAGAGATTCCCCTGTTCCCGCCTACAGAAAGGACCTACTGGGATGACAGCAGATGGATGCAATGTAACAACTGATTAGGGAGCTGTGCAAGGCAGTAAAAAGACTTTTAAAGTCATTAATTAAAATTTAAAATCTAAGAACTCAAGCACTGCATACTTGTACAGGCAAGACCCCTTCCACAGGGAGATGCAGTCAGAGCAAAACACAGAGGTCATTCCAGGACAGCAACCATTTCACTTTTCATTACCTAGCTGAACTCTGTTGAGGATTTGAAGGTCCCAGACATTAAACAGGGCCACAGGCTGACTTAAAAGGTCCCCTTTACAACAGCACAGCAGTCAGGCTCCAAACCCTTAAAGTGAATAAAGGTGAAAAACAATGGTAGTCATGTGCACACAAACTAGTGGGAGGACATGACAGCATAATTATTATCTATAAATTTATGACTGCAGCAGGAAAAATCCAAGGTTATGATGGAAGAACTGCTCTTACAGACACATTGGAATGATTTGAATACTTGTGAAAACACACATACACAAAATCACCAGAAAGAATGAAAAAGTACATAAAAGGAGATAGGACGGTAATTGAAATGACTGTGAAAGAGACATAATTTTGCAATGTAGTCTGGGAGCAGATGAAACTTCAATTTTCTAAGTCTTGTGCAAATAAAGGTGGCTTATGTTGCAGACATAAAACCCTACAACTTTCTAAAGTGATTTTTTTTTTCTGAAATATTTAGAACAGTTACAACTCACAATACTATATCTGATCACTGCATCCAATGCACTTCATGTCACACAAAACCTATAAAGTTTTTAGCAAATGAGAAAAAATAAAGTAAATCAAACCTCGAGAAACCCAGAAGCATTAGGTCATGTATTTCAGAAAAGCTAGGCTAAAAATCTGAAACTTTTATGTTTCCTCTCAGGACTTGTTTCTACTTCCAGTCACCAAGACAAAACCAAGTTGAATCGCATTACTGCCAAACTATAATCAATTTCTAACTGTACCTGGGGAGAAAAACCACTAATGATAAGCTGTATTCCTAAGTGAAAAACAGTTGTCCCCTTGATAATGAGGTTGAATGTTGTATTTATTCTGTATTTATGCTGGCATTCAGCATCCCTGATCATACTTTTGCTCTGGAAAGAAAGCTATTTTTAGCACTCACTTCTGAGAAATAAGGCTCACCTTAAAAGCTCCTAAACTGAATAAAGCCCTGCAAGGCTAATCAATAATGAGACAGACTTGAGGAAAAAATATGGCTCGAAAACAGCATATTTATATTTTATTTTATAAAAATTTGTATTTCAACAGAAAAAGTTACTATCCGGGTGATCTGTGAAAATTTTACATGTGCCCTGGTCATTGTGGCAATTCTATTTGAGTCTTATGTTTTCTGCAGAGAACAGCAAACATGGTAGCTGACCAGAGTATCAGTGTTTTTAAAAAAAACACCTGTCCACAGAAGTCCTTTATAGGATCATATAGCTATTTCTTCGCATAAGTGATTTTCATGGCGTGAGATGGAGTGATCTTGAATCCTTGGAGAGCGTCTCGAGCAGCCCCTGCTTGGTTCTCATTTTCAAACTCCACAAACGCGATGTCATGGCGCCCTGGCACTAAGCGTACTTCTTTGAATCCGGGAAACCTTTAAAATAAAGTGAGAGTCCAAAAATACTCCTTACCTCAATAATACAGCTCTCTTCAGTAGCTTCTTATCAGAAGCATCTACTAGTGCAATAGTTATTGCTAATGGAAGATTTAAATTGAAGGGTTTTACATGTTCTATCCTTAGAACTATGTCTCAATTAAGAAATATTATGTGGAAGCAGTTTAATTAGAGCTGTACACATACAGAAGCAATCTATCTAGCTCTAAAACGGCTCCTGCTGTCCTACAGACTTTAGTATTACAGTCACCAGCTTGAATCCAATGCAAATTGATAGCAGATAAACCACACAATCAAAACCAGCTACGGAAAAGATCAGATTTGCTTTCTGAACCAAGTCATCAGAACCAACATCTGTAACCTTGGCAGTAAGGCTAACAGCTAAAATACCTTCAGAAGAAACTCTCATTGCTAAGAAGTGAGCTTGTTAACTGAGAAAAATCACACAGGTTACAGAAGAATTCAAAGGAGAAATAATTTCTATTCAAAACTTACTGATTAAATAACATGGACAGCATCATCTCATTTGTTTCCTCAGGCAAATTATTAAGGAAAAGGATATAGTTTGGTGGGTTATCAGGCACCTGCAACAACAGAAGATCAAAGCTCAGAAGACTATACATAGTTGCATACAGTTCCTTTGCATCTGTCTGCATGATTATTTGAACTAAGACTCACATTCCTTTAGTTTTGCTCATAACATTCTATCTGGGCTACACCACACCTTTATCAATATGCAGACAGAGCCCCTTCATTCTTTTACACACATATATTAATTTGGAGAGGTTCTTACTTCCACAAAAATCACAATACCATACTGTCTTAGATGTCACATTTAAACTCAACTAGTCAAGAGCTGACACTGCAGTACTCTCTGCACCCAGGTGCCACAGCAGTGGTTGCAGTGCTATTCAAGACACCTGTAAGGCAGTGGTAGAATGTATGAAGGACTCACATCCTTCCAGAAAGCAGAGGGTAGCCAAGCCCTGTTTACCTGCAGTACAAACAAAATACTGAGTATCTCTGGGCAATCAAAACTCACAAAATTCACATGGTTTTATTACAGAGCTCAATTAAAATGTAATTAGAAACCCCTTTAGATTTAGAGCTTTAGTCTTGTAACAGATTAGCCTGCTAATATGAATTTGTAGCCACTCACCACAGACAAGGCTGAGTAGTCATCTGCTGATACTGAAATCTTCAAGTCATCAAGTAAATTATAAATCTAAAAATAAACTGGACACCCCAACTTCAAACATCTTCAAAGCAGTGCCAAATAAAAAGCCTCAGCAGAACAATCTCCTTCTACTGATGGAAATATTCTAGGTAGTGCCATTCGGAAATAAACTTCTGATGTTCAAAGAAATACCCAAACACTCAGTGCTGCGCTTTGATGCAAACTGACATGCACATATTGTGCCTGAAAATCCAGGGAGCAGGACCTTTTCCCCTGTTGATTATGTATGCAGTGGCAGTACTCAAGAAAGATGCAGGGCAGGGCAGACCAAGATATTCTTCTATGGTACTTGCTCTCCTGTAAATCCTGGCTCTTTACCACTTTCACTTCTAACATGAATCATTTAGAAGGTCACTGAGCAGACAAGATGAATGAAGTGTAGGGAGTTGTTCCTACATCTCCACACAATCCTTTGGAAAGTAAGACACTTGTGAGAAAAAGGAAGAAGTGAGCAGAGAACCCTCAAACTCCTGAAATAAGGCTTTTAGGCAGATATTTTGGCATCCCATGTTGTCCTCCTTTTCTTTATCTGCTGCCAGAAAAAAAGTAAGCTAAAGGGAACCTATGATCAATGGAAAAAAAAAATTAAGAATCCTTCAACTGATACTAAGCACAGTCCAAATTTAAGAATCCAGTATGATTTTGTAATAGTGCTGTTTTCTGTATAGTAATAAGAAACTGCAGATTTTCATTTCCTGTCAACCAGATATAGTAAAAAAGGGATTTGTTTTGTTTGTTTACTGTCATGTAGCTGTTAGACAAATATCTCATAGGACAAAAATAAAGCTGTAAAATAAATCCTCACATTTCCATGTGTAACAAACTATTATTCATAGAGAATAATTATAAACATTAGTGCTTTTAGTGATAAAAATAAAAAGCATTACCTGATTCTGTGGTGTAGTCCCTGGGGCACTGGCTGAATTCTGTGTTGCTCCCTAGCAAGTAAGTACAAAATAGTTTTACAAAGGTGTTCCATTAGAAATAAACAAGCACATATCACCATGTTTCTCTACAATTCAAGACATATGTTAAAGGTTTTTTTGAGCTGCAATCCAAGAACATTTGGGTGCCTATGAGACACTTCTCAAAGGGAACAAATCCTGTGAATTTTGCTTGGCTCCAAAACCAGGCAATCAAAAGAAATAACATCAGTACTACCTGATCAATCTAATGGCTGAGTCAAGTATTTCTCCACATGACAGAATTTTATTTAGTAGACAGGGAGAAAGTAGTTTTGAAAATGAAGGCCTAGACAAGTATCCTGGTTTCACCTGGGATAGAATTAATTTTCTTCTTAGTACAGTGTGGTTTGAATTTAATATGAGAGTAACACTGATAACAAACTGATGTTTTGGTTGTTGATAACGAGTGATTGTTTGTATCAAGGACTTTCCAGTTTCACATGCTCTGCTAGTGAGCAGGCGCACAACAAGCCAGGAGGGAGCCAGGAAAGCTGACCAAAACTGTCCAAAGGCACATTCCATAGTACAGAATATCATGTCCAATATATAAATTCGGGGGATCTGGTGAGGTGTTTTGATGTTTTCTGCTATACTCCAGCACAAAAGCTACTAAATATTGTTACTTTAGACAAACCAACCCTTAGTGGAGATAAATTCCAACCTAATTCCTGTTAATCTAACATGGAACATGTAATATCTAACATAAATGAATTCTCTTGTTCTCATTTATTATTCTTCTGTCCTTATTAGGCAACATGGAATTAAAACACTGAAGAGAAGAGCTGGTTGAGCACTTGAAGCCAGTACTAAAGATAAGCCCATTCTCCTTTTTTTTCCTTTTCTTAAGAGGCTAGTTTCTACTTTGGTTTGTTGTACGTTTGCCCTCCATCTTTATTTTCATCTGATAATAGCAAAGGAGGATAAAAAAAGGAACAGCAAGGCTACATAACCAGCTCCCTCTCCTTTAACTTCTAGTAAATGCTCAAGAGCTCTAGATAACCCACAGACCCCAATTTAGGGAGTTGAAAAGCAACAAAAGACAATATCAAGTCTTAAAAGAATTATTTAGAATAGCTTTTGTGTGGGTTTTTTTTTTTTAATGGAGTTCTTTTTTTTTGTTTGCTTGGTTTGTTTGTTTGGGGTTTTGTGTTTTGTTTTTTTTTTTTCTGAACAGAGAAGCAGCTTACCTGGATAACCTTTTTATTTGGTGCATTTGCTGACTGTTCCAGAGTTTTAGCTTTTTTCTTTTCCTTTCTTTTTTCCTTATCAGCAAAAGTCCCACGCATTTTAGAGATGATATCGGAGTCTGTTTTTGCATACTGAATACGCTTTTTAAAAGAAAAAAAAAAAACCAGAGTATATTCTACAGTTAATAATACAGAACATTTTGCACCACTTACATTAACTGTGTGTTTACACTTTTTTTTTGCAGAAACTTTTTATACTAGTAACATTGTTAAAAAGTGTAGGTACACTTAGAAAGTAACCAATTCTCATAGTTTTTTCAGAACACAATTACAGAAGTCTAAGAAAAAACCCTAATATGCAAATTACTAATTTTAGCTCATTGAAATCAGAACTCTATTTTATCTAACAACAACTTTTTAACATCTGTCAAGGTAGCACCTACAGAGAGATACAGTTGAGCTACACAGAGGACAACTGAGAAAATCGGCACTAGCTTCTATTAAAACTGTGAGTTTTCAGTCCCATTTTAAAGGAAGTTAAATTTTAAAGTGATTTCTCAGATTTCTGCAGAAACATAAATTCAGCAAAACCCAAACTTCTTAAACAGAAAAGGCAAGTATTCACCTTAATCCCAACAGGATTGCATAAATGCTGCTGTTCTTTTGACAAAGGCCTCCTACAGCTGAAGGTTAAGCAGATGCAGGTATAACTATACCAGTGTGCAACATTATTATTTATGCATACAATCTTATTGTTTTTCCTATCAGAGACTACCTCAATACAAAACTACACAACAGCTTAAGATTTTTTTAATGCTTTTGTTTAGCGCTTAGAGTATACATGCTGCAGGCAATGTTCAAAGATGGAAGTACATTTGAAAGCTTATGAAGCCTCAATCCTTTTATTTCTTATTGAGTTCTACTGAGCACAAAACTCCTTAAGGATAAATGGCGGACTGAGTTTGCAAAATTCTGTGTTAAGGATTTAATTAGAGAATCTGAAGGTGTTAAGGCAAATAGCTTGCGGCTCAGCAGCACAACTGCTCTCGTCACTGCTCAAAGCCATAAGCTGAGAGCCAGTAGAATTGTACCCATCCATTGCTGAAGTCATGGGCCATTTGCATGTATTGTTACACCTTACCAACAGCCGCAGAATTAAGAGGTGCTTAATTGTCCAAGCAGACAAGAACAAAGCAGGTCAACTGTGCTGCTCTGCATACCATGAAGCACATTACTAAATCATGTTCTATCAACCAGCGCTGTATTTACTGAAGTACTGAACTTTACTAAAGTTATTCTGAAGTACAGCTACTTGGTTTGGTGATCTACTGTCAAGCAGAACTAGCCATCAATTTAAAAAAGAAAAAATCAGTGGTCACATCTGGAAAGCAAACGGGAGATCTTCACCCTTCTCACTGTTACCTCAAAAAGGAAGCATCACATTCTAGCTATACATTACCAATCTAAGAGTAGTTAATGCTACTCTACATAAAGTAATTGAAAACTAATCTAATTTCAATAATATTTCAGAATTCATTTAATTGGTTCAATGGAAGACATGATGAGTAAAATGAAAGCATTTAAGATCTTAAAAACTTTAATCCAGCATAGAAAAACAAAAAGTCCCCCATGTTAAGTTCAAAGTGTGTGTGTTGTAACTGCAGTCTCTTCAGCATCCCTCCAGCTTGCACAAATGTAGATACTCATCAGGATGTGACCGGAGTAATCCTTTGGTAACAACTACATAGGAGAGGTCATTCCCAAGGTGCAAGTACCAAAAACACTCTATCACACCATCAGGGTATTTTTCTTCTTTACAAAGGTAACAAAATAGCTTACCATTGGTTTCCCATAAAACGGAAAGCCTTGTAGCTGTCTCAAAGCATTGGTCGATGATCCAAGTTCTTTAAATATAACAAATGCCTGTCCTCTCATCTTCATAGTTTTTAAAGCCACAATGTCGACCACATGACCAAACTGTGAGAACAACGCATACAGGGACCTCTTCAGCTCTGGGGACCAAGGGAGAAAACACATTATAACAGGTTATATGCAAACTTCCACTTCTACCGAGTCTGCCGTCCTATGGGAACAATGTTTTTTAGAAGCTTTAGCTCACACAGCGAGTACATGAGTTTGTCAAAACTGTTACATCATTACAAGTTTATTTGTCCAGGTTTTGTAAGCTGGTGTGCAACATTCGGTTTCATACCTCAAGGATTCAGGTAGTGAAGAAGTTGTAATGCCATCCATTCTACCATTCCAAGGGAATCACAATGACATAAAGGTGTATGTAAAAACGTATTTTCATACAGGTATATGCACACACAAGTATGATGCGTGACAGCCATCTCAGACTGATCAGAAAATCAAAACTGAAACAAGCAGCAGTAAAGAGATATGATGCAAAACAAGAATGCAGCAAAACAGGCTAAAAGGCTAAAAAAAGTTGGAAATTTTGGTTGTAACCATTAAATCAATTTTCTCACCCATATTCTGGATCCAAATTATTTTTGTATGAGACTACTGCAGCTTATGGCTGCATTGGGTTTATTTTAATTATCTACCATTACCTGAATACATGCCAAATTAAACCTTAGTACTATCCAAATCAAGCTAAATAAATAATAGGTACTGTGTAATCATTCTAACACAAAACCCTTACATTTTAACTATTTTAGCAATATAAGAATGCTGTCTCTTCTTTATTGATATTGAGACTTGGTAATATCAGTCCACTGTCATTTCCTCCACCTGCTCCTGACTAACTATATTAACTATATGGTTTTTTTATTAAAAAAAAGGTGTTCTATCAAAACACTTTCCCTAAAAATTACTTTAAGACCTGTATTAAAACAGAAAGTAATTTTTAATCTTAACAGGTAGTTTAACACCCTACGAGATTTAACAAGACCAAGTGCAAGGTGCTAAACCTGGGTCAGGGCAACCCCCAGTATCAACCCAAGCTGAGGGATGGACAGATGGAAAGCAGCACTGAGAAAGACTTGGGGTGATGGTGGGGAAGGGGCTGGACATGCGTACTCACAGCCCAGAAACCAACCATGTCCTGGGCTGCATCCAAAGCAGAGCGGGCAGCACCCTGTGAGGGAAGGGATTCTGCCCCGTTCAGGTGAGACCCCACCTGCAGAGCTGCATCCAGATCTGGGGTGCGCAGCACAGGAAGGACACGGAGCTGTGGGTGCAAGGCCAGGAGACGACCAAGTTGATTAGAGGGATGGAGCACCTCTCCTATGAGGAAAGGCTCAGAGATTTGGGGTTGTTCAGCCTGGAAAAGAGAAGGCTTAGGAGTAGTGATCTTTGGCCTTCCAGTACCTGATGGAGAAGGACTATATACAAGGGCTTGGAGCGACAGGACAAGGGGTAATGACTTCAAACTGACAGGAGGCTTAGATGTAGTATTGGGAAAATATCCTTTACTGTCGGGGTGGTGAGGCACTGGAACAGGCTTCCCAGAGAGGCTGTGGACTCCCCATCGCTAAAAGCGTTCAAGACTGGGCTGTAGGGAGATCTCAGCAACCTGATCGAGTGGGAGGTGAATTTGTTTGCTTTAGCTACTGTTTCATTACAAGAAAGCGTTTGCCCAGAGCTCGGATAATGATCTCCTGCTCAGCACTTCAGAGACCTCCGGGAGATCCTAAAAGCCCCTTTGTAAGACCAGTGCCGTGTGCAAGTGAATGACCAGGCTTCACTGGACAACCAGAAGCGATCGGCAGCCGTTCGTACCTTCCTTCTTGATCTTGTCATTGATATTGTTGATGTAGATGGTGTGGTTCGGCCTGATGTCCATTCTCGGCGGCACCCGCGAACTGCCTGCGGGCAGAGCACACAGGAGAGGCGTTAGCGAACCCCTGGCCGCGACAGCTGCCAACGCCGGCGACACCTCACAACCCCGAGCAGCGGCACCGCGAGTGGGGGGCGGCTTGTCTGTCTACATGTCTGCCCGCCCGCAGGCCACACACCCGCCCCGCTCCGGCCCTTTCCGGGCGTAAGAGGGCTGCGACGGCAGGACAGGAACTCCAGAGAAGAAGCCCCGAGCTAGCCCCTTCTTGCTCTCACCTGGATCTCAGATCCTGGACCCCGGGTCCCAGAGCCCCTCACCACCCCTCACCTCCCCTCCCCTATCCGGCCTCAGCTCTCGATGGCGGCCTACGCTTCCCGCCCTGCTGGGACGCAGCGCAGGCGGCAAAGCCACTCCCAGAGCAGTCGATGCGCCGAATGCCGATAGCGCCGATGGGGAGTGGCGGGTGCGCGCGGCCCAAGAGCGGCGGGATGAAGGTGTTGTACGGAAAAAACGCCAATCCCTTGTTTTTAAAATTTTAAAAGTTTAGTAGTAATAAAATGGTTATAAAAATAGTAATACAATTAGAGTAATAATAGTTTGGACAATTTGAATTGGGACAATATGAGACAATAGAGACAAAGAGTTACGGACGTCCGGGTACGTTTTTCCGGGCAGCACAAGCCCGAAAAAGGACGCACGTTAACAGAGGATTAACCCTTAAAAACAATAGCCTGTTGCATATTCATGCACCTCATACATGATGCATAAATTCCACTCAAATACAGGATTCTCTCTGGTCATCGTCAACTTCTTCCTCATAAGCCAAACGGCGTCATCCTCTGCTGCGAGGCGGGAAGTTAGTTTCTTTTGATAGCGGAGCAATAAATTCCCTTTCTCTGAAAGATTTAAGTGTCCTGTGACTGCTATCTCAGTGCGAGTCCTTTCTTCAGAAAAAAAGTATCCTACATAGAATAGTTTCTATTTTAACATTTTGTTATAACCTAAAACTATGTTTATCACACTACTTCAAAGAATTAATACAGCATTCCTTTCTAACACAACACATATAATATTCATTTTATATGTGAAAAACGCCAATCACTTGTTTTTAAAATTTTTAAATGTTTAATAGTAATAAAATAGTTATAAAAATAGTAACACAATTAGGGTAATAAGAATTTGGACAAATTGAATTAAGACAATATGAGACAATAAAAACAAAGAGTTACGGACGTCTGGGTACCTTTTTCTGGGCATCACGAGCCCGAAAAAGGACACCCGTTAACAAAGGATTAACCCTTAAGAACAATAGCCTGTTGCATATTCATACACTTCATACACGATGCATAAATTCCATTCAAACACAGGATTCTGTCTGGTCAGTGTCAACCTCTTCCTTCTAATCCTAACAGCGCCTCCAAGCCGGGAAGAAGTTTGTTTCTTCTGATAAGAAGGCAATAAATTCCCTTTCTCTGAAAGATCTTGGTGTCCTGTGGCTGCTATCTCGCTGCAAGCCCTTTCTGTTAAACAAAGCATCCTACATAGCATCATTTCTATTTTAACAATTTTTATAACCTAAAACTATATTTAACACAGTACTTAAGAAAATTAATACAGGATTATTTTCTAACACTACACATATAATATTCATTTTAATATTTGCGAAAAGCCAATCATAAAATGCATGCATTTTTCACAATCCCCACTCTTATTCTTTGTAAATCATTTGGCTTGAGCAATATTTTTTTATCTACTTGCATCTTCTGGACTATGCTGGCAAAATAAAACAGGGGATTACACAAGTAAGTAATATAAAAACAGTTGTAACACAAAATGAAAAGATCTTAATTTCTTCTAATACATCACCCCACCAGCTAGATTTTAACATTGTTTTCTAATTTTTGGACTGGTACCTGGGTTATTATATGCATATATATTTTTCTTCTTTGATTTCTTTTGCTTTTGCTAAAATGACTTTTCTGTGGTCATCAATTTTCAACAATCTGATATATTGAACTTTCTACAAACACCCCCTTCTTTGGCCAATAAATAGTCTAAAGCCAACCTATTCTGATACCCTACAGTTTTTGTTTGGCTTAGTTGACTTAATATTAACTCTAATGCCTGGGCAGCCTTATTTGCTACCATTTCTGTAACTGCTTGGAGTCTTGTAATACAATTCAACAGATAATTTGGAGTCAATACAGAGTTAGATTGCTGTGCTGGTTTTAGCTTTTCGTTTATTATTTGTTTTTTACGAAATCTTGAACCGTATCTTCAAGATTGAATTTAAAACAAATCCATCTCTCTCCTTTTGGACATTCGGTTCTAAATCTATTACCACTTTTCCTTAAGTTTCTTGTAATCTAATAATTTACTCTATTTTGCCTACAAGTTCTAAATTTGGATGGGTTATAACAGTGGCTGTTGACATAGGTGTGTGTAATAAAAGAGGAACTTTGGTTTCTTTCTATATGATGCTTTATGTAGCATTTGTGACACGATCTTGCTGGTATCCCGAAAGGGAAAAGACAACAAATGAGTGCCAGAAACAGGAATAGCAGAGGTCCAGTATGGCTTATGCTCCCACCTCCCATGCCTGTGAGGTTGCAACCCACAGCAGGTTTATTTGATCTTCTCGGTGGCGAAATACAGAGGCCAATCTGGTCTTGCCCTCTATTTTCTTGTCACTTTCTCTTAACTAATTTCTAGGCAAATTGTTTTTGACACTCTTTAACTGTGGTCTCTTAGTGTTCCTCAGGTATCTCTCATTCAACAGGCACTAATAATTCCCATCCACAAAACCAAGTCAGTACTTTTACACTTTTTGCAATAAGAGCATAAATTTTCCTAATCACAACACTAATTACTCTCACAATTTAAGCATTTACTTAAAACCCAGCTAGCATGTCCAGTATTGGAATGCATCAAATAAATTTTACTAATGGAAATGGCAATTCCCCTTCTCCCCTGTACAATTCTCAGGCTAAGGTCAGAATACAAAAAAAACTAGTCTTGATCTTTCTATCTGAAGTTTTCCTACCCCAAGGAGATGTTTTGTTCAGGCAGTGCTCAAAACCAGTGATATAAGCATTATCTTATATCTTAATTCAGTGTTATTCTTTGTACATTTCTTGGATCATTTGGGTTTTCTCAAACTGTTACCACTCAGTCCTCATTGGAAAGTCAGTTCGGCATCAGCCGGGTAAAGGTGATAGTCCATTCCTCAGGTTTCTTCACAAGTCCTTTGATTCTGCTGGCATGAATCCACCCTCTTTCCATGATTCTGATCGTTGCTTCAGTAGTACCTGGAAGGGACTTCTTAATAGCATAGTAATAAAAGAAAGATAATACTGCATTAACTGTTATAGGTTAGTTGCGGTGGGGAATGAATCACCGACTAAGAAGTCCAAATAACATGAAATTCATTAATTGATAAAGCAAGCGATAATAGGCAAAGTCAGCACCCCGGGCGCGCTGGGCGACCGGAGAGTCTCCACTCTAGCACTGCCGCGCTCTCCTGATTTTCCGTGGAGTTCTTATACAGTCCTTCTTCCGGGTTGATGTGTAGTACTCTGCGTATTCTTCTTTTGTGTTTAGGTGGTCATAGGCCACCTCCCGGGGTCTGAAGATGAAGGTTGGTAATTTTCCTTTGTCTGATTCCTGGAATTTTTAGGTTCAATCTGCTGAGTTCCTGGAATCCTAGGTTTACTGAGCGGATAAGCTGATACTGTGCTATCAATCATAGCAAACCCTCCACCCATACTGACAGTTTACTAAACAGATAAACAAATGTTTGTGAAACCTATTGTCTTTTGGTTTCATCTTCCTTATCCTTTAAAGTCTGGAAATTTACTTAAACAAACTGGAGGTGTTGCAACAGTCTTACTGGAATTACTTTGTCAGCTTTGATGAACAAACTTAAAGTTTTAACTCATTACATTAACTTTTACTATTCGCTTTCCTTCTAAACTTTCTGGGTTTAGCTAAAAGCCTTCTCTACAGCCGCCTCTTCTTCTTCAGGAGAAAACCTTCTCGTTAGCAGCAAACAAAACACACAAAAGAAAAAAACAAAAAAACTTCTTACTTAAGAAAAACAAACTGCTTTGTAAGGTTTGGAGAGTCAGCAATCTCTGCTTTGATTTTATCTTTTAGTGCTGGCCCCCTCCCGCTCTTTTCACAGCCCTGCTGTCATTGCCGTCCTTCCCTCTGGCGCTGGCCGGAGCAGGGGCGAACTGCCACGGGCATGGGGACCCTAGGGGCTGCCTTGGGTTCGTTTTGCCCTCTCTCTCTCTTCTCTCTCTTTCTCTTTCCTTTTCTCTCTCTGCCCACTTACCGGGTCGACGCTGCCATCCTGGACTCGGGACCCCGTCAGTCTGGGAGCCCCCCCGGCAGTTCCGCCACGGAGCCAGCCCACTCCTGGCCGGCAAACCTGTGTCCTCTGCTGCCAGCACCACCGCCGGGACACCTCTATGGATTGGTCCCTGCCGCAGCCCCCGAGACCCCGCCGCTCGTAGGGAGCAGTCAGACACCTCCCAGCCTTGACAACCCCAAACTTGGCGTCCCCAGGCGCTCCTGACATTCTTTTTCTTTCTCTAGTCAACTTATCCTCTTTTCCTGTCAAGCAGGGCCTGTTAGGAAAAGCTAAGGCTTTTCCGGACCGCAGTGTGGCATTGAATAACCTCTTAATTCTCTGCCTTTCATGCAAAAACCTTCATTCACACTTCTACTCTCTTCTAGCACCAAGATGTCATCACTTCACATTCTAACATCTCAGAGTTTCTCACCTTCCTCTCAACTTCAACTTCTCTCTTTCTTCTCTCTCAATTGTAAGCCTTATGGGGTCGATATTTAATCTTCCCCTATTTCTTTCTTCTGCCCAAACTTCTTTGTTGATTTTTTTTTCTTCATCCGCTTGGCCTAATTTCAAAACTCTACCAGTCATTTTCCTAATTTCTGATATAACTTCTATTCTTGATTGCACTTGTAAGACTCTTCCCAATAAATTGCTACCTACCCCTGGGACCAATAACACATCTCCCACCTAAATTTTAGTTTCTTCCTTCAATTACCACATCTTTAATGACTGGAAATGTAAAACTTTGTATTTTTGCCCCTGTTACTTTCACTATATGTTTGCTTACACTATAACCTTTTGGAACATTTAACATGCAGGTTCTCTTTGTGAAATAAACAAAAAGGGCCAGGAGACTTCTTCTCCTTTTTAATGCCTTTATTAAAAGTGATCAGCTCAGGATTGGGCGGCTCGACGCGTCTGCAGTCTCCGTCGTCTTCCCGGGCGACTCAGAGGAGGAGGATATGCGCAGCTCTGTCCACAAGGGGCAGAGCTGGGGATCACGTCCTCGTGGGAGCCTTTAGGGCCTGCTGATCCCGTCAGATGGTACTTTTGCCGGCTCAGTCAGCCTGGTCTCACCGCCGGGGTCGTCTCTCTTGTTCAGGGCGAGAGGGTCCGAAGGTGTTCTGCATCTCTGCAGGCTCAGCACTCGGCTCCTCACGTCCAGACATCACTCCAGTCTCTCAACTCTTAGGTGGCTCGTCGTTTTGGGGTCTTCTCTGTACACCGGGGGACCCATGCTGCATTGTGGTCTTGGAGTCACTTTGCATAGCCCCCCTCACCTTCTCAGGTCTCTTCTACTGTTCGGGAAGGTTCCCACCCTTCTGGGAAAGGTACAACTTAGCCTCGGGCGAGGCTCTGCTGATACAAAAGGAGCGATTAGCCACAACGACTTGTGATTACAATAACAAAACACGAAGAACTTCAGCAGCTACCCGTGGTCTGGCTGCTTTTTTGTAACTTTTTCTCACAAAAAAATATTACTCGAATTTTGTTCATAACAGTCTCCCCTCTTTTTCTTTGATCGAGCTTAAATTCTAAGCTCGCATCAACTCACAATTTTTTGTTTTGAATTTACTATAAATCTCTTGTGCACTTTGGTAATCATGGTTACTTAACCTTGTTACTTTCTTTGGTTTCTTCAGGTTGGTCTGCCCGGCAAGTACTATTCTACTAAGACAGATAACTAAGCATAGTAAAAAAAGCAATCTTCCAAGTACACACACAGTGAGAAAAACTACCTTTTCTCATACATTTTTTTTGAAAATCTCCAGGTTCTCCCACCTACTGGAATCAAGTGTAGGAGTTTGTTCTTCATTATTTACACATGCTAATCTTTTTATTTCGTTTGAAATGTTCCTAATAATTGAATTCTTTATTTTTAATACTGCCTGGAGCCGGATTAATTTGTTTAACATAGATATTGGGATCCCAATTTGGCTTTTACAATTTTGGATTTTCTCAATTTCTATTTCACTTTCCCGGTTCTGTTTATTTTCTCTCAAATCATTATATATAGGAACTCCCAAACTTGATCCAGTTTCTTTGGGTAATAAGAGAATTGGTTTTATCACTCTAGCAATGCAGTTGCCAGATGAGATCAAACTTAGGGATTTTGGGCTCTCCTGAAATGTGTTCTAAAAGGGGTTGATCTCCTTTCCAGTACACTTATATAAATACTTGTAACAAACAATTTTTCTTACTATTTTCACCATTTCTTTACTTTTTACTAGATCTGCTGAGCTTGTTTCAGCAGCATCACATTCAAAGCACAACCAGGCTTCCCCTACAGTACACTCTCCTAGGAGTGGCTGCCCAAAAGTGGCAGTATTGTATGCTATCCAATACACTCTCTTATTTTTCTGATAAAGGACCAATTGGGAGGGGTTAACACGATCAGGGTCAGAACTGATGTGGACTCTCGACAAGGAGCTCACTTCCTCCGCACAGAGAAGTTGGTAGCATTCACTGCACCGCTCAGCTGGGCTTCTCAGAGCACCACTAGCAATCAGAGCTATCAGTACTACTCTTCCCAAGAGTCCGGTATGGGTCATCTTGCAGAGCCTGCCCACCCGGCCTTGCCTCTTGGGGAATTTTACTGAGGAAAAGCTTCCAAGCTCTTTAGAGTCCCTTCTACCCGCTTCTCTGGTTAAACTCTTCTTGGTCTGTTCCCTACCAATTTTGGTTTCCCCTCCCAGGGGAGTGTTCTGTGGAGGAGTAACCTGGAGTTTTTTTGAAATAAATTGGGGAACTTAACTAGAATTTCTTATTTACAGTCTTAAACTTTTTACCAACATAGTTTACACAAAACAGTTTTGAAACATTTTAAGCAATATTAGAACTCTGATACCAATTTTTCTCACACAGTTCAGTCTTTTTGACTCTTCTTTCTGAGAGTCAACTTTAAATCCTTTGGTCCTTTTACCACAGTATACTCAGGTGATTTAGCTTGTGAAGCAGATGAATCTTGTCCAGCGCCGGGGGGCGAGAGTGGTGTGGACTCTGGTCCAGTGCCAGAGGGAGCTGATGTTGGATCCGGTCCCGTACCTGGGGGTGACACTGGCCCTTTTATTCTTGTAATATGAGTCCAACCTTTTTCTTTGGTCCGCACAGCTGAATTAGTGATCAGGAGCACCTGGAAGGGGCTTTCAAATTTAGGCATTAATGTTCCTGTATTCCATGATTTTATCAAAACCCAATCTCCTGGGCTTATGTTGTGAACTTTTGTGTCGAGAGGGGAAGTTTGAGGAAGGTATCCTTTCTTTCTAAGTCTCTCTAGAGTTCTTCCAATTATTTCTAAATACTTTCTGGTAGCTTCTTCTCCTTCCAGATAGTCTCCTGTGCTATAAGGTGTTAACAAGAATGGCAGCCCAAACATCATTTCATAAGGTGAAATTCTTATGTCAGCCCGAGGTCTTGTTCTGATGCGCAACAGCGCTAGGGGCAAACACTTCAGCCAATTCATTTTTGTTTCTTCAATCAATTTAGTTAACACATTTTTGAGAGTTTTGTTCATTCGCTCCACCCTCTCAGAACTCTGGGGGTGCCATGGAGTATGCAACTTCCATTTTATTCCTAAAGCCCCAATTATATTTTGTAATGTTTGGGACACAAAATGTGGACTTCGGTCTGAATCTATGGTGTTCACCATACTATATCTGGGGATAATGTTCTCTAGGATTGCTTTTGCTACGACTTGAGCCGTTTCCCTCCTGATCGGGAAGGCTTCTACTCAGTGTGTTAGATGATCAACTATAACCAGTAAATATCTGTACCCTTGTACTGGGGGCATCTCAGTGAAATCTATCTGTATGCTTTGGAAGGGTCTCAGGGCTAATTCCCTTCCTCCAGGTGCTATTTTTCTCATAACTTTCTGGTTCACTTTTTGACAAATGACACACCCTCTGGTAACAGCCTTAGCCAGGCTATATACACCGATGCATAGGTTATTTCTTAGGAAATGATCACATAGTCCTTGGACTCCCCAGTGAGTTAATTTATGTAGTTCTGTTAGCACTGTCCGAGCCAGTGCTTTATTCAAAAATACCCGTCCATCTGAGGTTACCCACTCCCCCTGTTGTCCTTGATGTAACTTTAAATCTTTTATTGCTTCTAATTCTTCTTCACTAAATACAGGTTCTTCTCCTTTTTCAGGCGTCATTTTTGTCTTCAAAATTTTTACTGGATCCCCTGGTTCTAAAGCTGCTTCTTTGGCTATCTGATCAGCCAGTCGGTTTCTCCTAACTTCTAAACTGTCTCTTCTTTGGTGCTCCTTTATATGGACTACTGCTATTTCTGTAGGTTTATGTAGGGCTTCTAATACTGATCGGACTAGGTTCTCATGGGCTAAGCTCTTTCCCTTTGAACTTAAATACCTACGTTCCTCCCATATTTTCCCAAATGTGTGAACTGTCTCATATGCATATTGGGAGTCTGTATAAATGGTTCCCCGGTCCCCCTCCAGTAAGTCCAGTCCCCATTTTAGGGCATATATTTCACAACTTTGGGCTGACCAGTTTGGGGATAGTTTCCCTTTTTCTGCAATTTGTAATGTTTCTCCATCTATAATGGCATAACTTGAAGCTCTTTTTCCATTTACTACTCTCGAAGAGCCATCTATGAATAAGCTTCTTCCAGTTGCTAGAGGCTGATCTTCCAAATCTTCTCTTACTTTTGTTTGGAGATAAACTAATTCAAGACAATCATGTTCTAAATTTTCTATAGGCTCTCCCATTAAGAATTGTGCTGGATTGAGGGCATTTGATGTGATAAATTCTAAGTTCTCTGTATTCATTAGTATTATCTCATATTTTAATATTCTAGCATCGGTTAACCACTGCGGAGCTCTCTGTCTCAGTACTGCCCTAAGATCATGAGGGGTATGCACTTTAATTTTTCCTTGTAAGGTCAATTTTTGAGTCTCCTCTATCAGAACTGCGGTTGCTGCTACTGCCTGTATACAAACTGGCCAGCCTCTAGCTACTGGATCTAACAATTTGGATATGTATGCCACAGGTTTCCTGCACCCTCCCCACTCTTGAGTTAATACTCCATAGGCTATACCTCCTTCTGCACTCACAAACAGGTCAAAGCCCTTCCTGAGGTCTGGTAAGCTTAAGACCGGGGCAGAAGACAATTTGTTTTTTAAGTTTTCTAATTGTTGATCATCTTCAGCTGTCCAAATAAGGGGTTCTGGATCCACTAGTTTATTGTACAGAAATTTCACACTCTGTGTGTATTGGTCTAACCATAACTTACAATACCCAAACAAGCCCAGGAGTTTTCTCACATCTCTTTTCGTTTTTGGGGCTGGGAGAGCTAAAATACTTGAAATTCTGTTAGGGCTTAATTTCTTATACCCACTCCTTATTATGTGCCCCTAGTATGTTACTTCTGATTGCACAAATTGTAGTTTCCCTTGGGAAACTTTTAGTCCTTTCTCTCCTAGAAAATTCAAAAGTTTAATACTAGTTTGTCTGACCTGATCTTTTTCTTTTCTTGATACCATCAGGTCATCAACATACTGCAGGATCTGCACTTCTTGTTCAGGGACAAATTGTTCCAACAAACTCTCTAAAGCTTGTCCAAAGAGATTGGGGGATTCAGTGAATTCCTGTGGTAATCGGGTCCACCTTAGCTGTTGTCTCCTTTTCGTACTCGGGTCCTCCCATTTAAAGGCAAACCAATCTCTACTTTCTGTTGCCAGAGGACACACCCAGAAAGCATCCTTCAAATCTATGACAGTGAACCAAGCATGTTCTCTTGGAATTCTGCTTAAGAGACTACATGGGTTGGGCACAACTGGATGTCTGGCAATGGTTCTTTTGTTGACTTCTCTCAAATCTTGCACCAGCCTATATTTCCTTTCAGCCTTTTTAACTGCCAGTATAGGGGAATTATGTGGTGACATGCAGGGTTCTAAAATTCCCTCTTGCAACAGTTGTTCAATGACTATAGCAAGCCCCTTCTTTCCTTCTAGGGAAATCGGATACTGTTTAACCCGTATGGGTGAGGTATCATCTTGCATTTTTATTGTTATTGGTGGAATGTCTAATAAGCTTCTCTTCCCCCCCTCAGCCCATACCTCAGGATTTATCTCTGCAACATCTCCTTGAGACAGCTTCATCACTTGTACTACCATTCTCCCTTCCCTTGGAACAATCTCAACCCCCAAATGAACTTGCAGATCCCTTCTTAACAAACTTTTTTCTAAGTTAGGCAGATAAAGAAAATTAGCTTCACACTGCCTTGAGTTTCCAATTATTTTCACTTCTTCAATCACCGATGCTCTAAATGGTCTCTCCTCCGCACCCAATACTTTACAAAATTTTTTTTCAATTTCTATACTTTGTGGTATTTTGTTGAGACAAGACTTATCTGCCCCTGTATCAACCAAAAATTCAAATTCTTAATTTAGGGGTCCCACTTCAAAGTTTACCAAGGGCTCTTCTAGATGTTTCATCGGGACCCTATAGTAAAAAGCCCTTGGCACCCCTAGTCCTCCCCCTTAAGAATCCTTCCTAAATTGTCTTGTTCCTTGGCTATTGCCTCATCGAGACTGAGCTTTTTACAAAACCTCTTGGTGTGTCCTGCTTCCCCACAGTAATAACACTGTCGTCCTCTCAAAGGGACTTGAGGTCTCTCAATCCTTTGTGCACCTGTCAGTACTGGCCTACCTCTGCCTCCTCCTGATGGTGGACCTGCCCCCCCTGCACTTTCTCTAGCTACAGCAACCATGACCTTAGCCTTGGCCTTTGCTTTTTCTTCCTCCCTCCTTAAATACACCTTCAATGCCTCTTTTAACAATTCATTAATGTCCTTCTCTTGCCAATCTTCCATCTTCTCCAGTTTTCTCCTTATATCAGGCCAAGATTTGGTAACGAATTGGACTTTTAGCAGCATTAGACCTTCTGGGGTGTCTGTGTCTATTCTAGAGTACAACTGGAAGTTCCGCCTTAGGCGATTAAGCCAGGCAGCAGGAGTTTCATCCTTCTCTTGTGCACCCTCAAATGCCAATTGGGTATTAGTTCCTTTGGGAACTGACTCTTTGATCCCCCATATTATCAAAGACCTATATTCCCTCATGGCCTTCCTCCCCTCCTCCTGGTTAGGGTTCCAGCTGGGCTCCGTTAGTGGCAATTTCTGTTCACCTGTTGGCACCTGGGGTCCTGGACTGTTATCTTTCTCCCATATTCTTATGCTAGCCGCCCTTATCATCCGGACCTCTTCTGGGGAAAATAATATACTCAGGATGGAATTCATCTCCCCCCAAGTGTAGATATTTGGACCTAGAAATTGTTCCACTTGGTTGGCTATGCCCACTGGGTCCTCCACTAAATGCCCCAACTCTTTCTTGAATCCTCTCACCTCAGAAGCAGTTAGGGGAGCATTCACAAAGCCAACACCTCCCGCTACTCCTCCCATAGGAACCTCTCTGAGGGGAAAGAGTCTCTCCGCCTTGGAGGTCTTGGATCTGGTGCTACAGTACGGCCCATCTTCAGATGCCAAACTACTTTGAGGGATCTCTGGGTTACCGTGAACATTCTGCCCATCAGCAGGTGTATTTGCTGATGGCTGTTTATCGGGCAAGGAGGCATTTGTGTCCCAACTAGGAGGAGGTAAAGGGACAGCAATAGGAGGGGGAGAAGAGCCTGAGTGAATATTAAGCGGAGCTGGAGAAGGGGTGGAGAATGCAGCAGGTGGAGTAGGCGCTTGTGGTGATGCAGAAGGAACTGGAGGAGCTGAAGGGGGTGGTGAGGGAGTGGTTGGAGGAGATACTGGGTTTATCATAGCGGAAGCTGAAGAGGTAGAAGGAGGAATTTGAGCAGGTGGTAGTGGGATGGCAGCCGGGGGAGGAACCGGACCTGCCATTTGAGGTGCTTGAAGAAGAGGATTATAATGTGGAGGGGCAGAAGGAGGCAAATAATCCAGGGGGTCCCATCTTTTACTAGTTCTATCATCCCCTCTTTCATTCCCTTCTTTCTTCCTCTGTACCTTACAAATTTGCACCCCTTCATCCTCAACAGCGCTCTTTACCCAGCAAGCCACATACAATAATTGCTCAGGATCAGTATCTCTTTGAGCTGTCAGATAATTATTTAATAGTTGGCACATCCACTTATCCTTTGTCCCACACCAAGGCCATCCCCCTTGCAGTTCTAATTCTGGCCACACTACCATACAATAATGGATCATTTTCACTTTATCTAATCCCTCCGTGGCCTCTATAGAATCCCATTTCACTAACAGTTCTCCTAAGGGACTACCGGGAGGTATGTCTCTCAGTCTCTTGCCGGTCTTTTTACTACTACAACATCCCATTTTTCAGGTCTCAATAAAAAAGTCTCAAAGGTGCCTCAACTGACCGGTAGTTTCAAAAAAAACCTTGTTTGAGGAGCTTCAGCCTCCTCCACTGAACTTCAAATTTCTGCCTGATGCTCAGGACTTTATACTGAAACAACTGCCCAATCTCTTGATTGCCCAACTTTCGTCAGGTCTTATATCTATCGGGACTTGAACACACGATGCCTCGGCCAAGAATCCGGGTTGTGCCTGACTCCCTCAGTCAGGAAAAACAACTGCCTGATTTTTAGTTTGCCTAACTCGCCAATTTTTAGGCTTCACCGTATCAGGACTTAAAAGCAAACCACAGCCTCCTTCGCTGGGGTTTGTGCCTGACTCCCTTTGTCAGGACTTACTTTGCCTGCAGGGCTTGCGAAAACACCCGAATCCTTCTCGGGACTGACAAATCTTACGCGAATCCTTCTCGAGACTTACAAAAGTGCCTGACCTTCCTCTGTCAGGACTTACTTTGGGTGCGTGCCACTCATACACAGTAATTCACTCCGCACGCCCGGAGTGGGGGGGCCCTTTATTCCCCCTTGGGAGACGACTTCACTCACAATAAGTCTACTCGCTTCCCCCTGTTCCTGGTCGGGTTTCTCGCAAAAAACCGGAAACGCAGTACTGAGGGGTCCCACTCGCTTCGAAGGTCCGGCTGCCGGCCCTCGTCTCACTCACACACACATGCGCACGTCTCCCACTCCCGCCACCGGAGTTCTCACCAGTCCAGTGCTCCTCTGCGTCGCTGTCCTGAGCCGATCCCTCTTGGTCCTGGTAGCCAGCTGTCCTCTGAAGATCCAAGATGGCCAGTCCTGAGTCTTCTTGCGGCGTGGCTATCCCGGACGAGCCCCCAGCTGAAATAAACAAAAAGGGCCGGGAGACTTCTTCTCCTTTTTAATGCCTTTATTAAAAGTGATCAGCTCAGGATTGGGCGGCTCGACGCGTCTGCAGTCTCCGTCGTCTTCCCGGGCGACTCAGAGGAGGAGGATATGCGCAGCTCTGTCCACAAGGGGCAGAGCTGGGGATCACGTCCTCGTGGGAGCCTTTAGGGCCTGCTGATCCCGTCAGATGGTACTTTTGCCGGCTCAGTCAGCCTGGTCTCACCGCCGGGGTCGTCTCTCTTGTTCAGGGCGAGAGGGTCCGAAGGTGTTCTGCATCTCTGCAGGCTCAGCACTCGGCTCCTCACGTCCAGACATCACTCCAGTCTCTCAACTCTTAGGTGGCTCGTCGTTTTGGGGTCTTCTCTGTGCACCGGGGGGCCCATGCTGCATTGTGGTCTTGGAGTCACTTTGCATAGCCCCCCTCACCTTCTCAGGTCTCTTCTACTGTTCGGGAAGGTTCCCACCCTTCTGGGAAAGGTACAACTTAGCCTCGGGCGAGGCTCTGCTGATACAAAAGGAGCGATTAGCCACAACGACTTGTGATTACAATAACAAAACACGAAGAACTTCAGCAGCTACCCGTGGTCTGGCTGCTTTTTTGTAACTTTTTCTCACAAAAAAATATTACCCGAATTTTGTTCATAACATTTGCCCCTGTGTCTATTACAAATTCCAATTCTCCCACTTGTAAAGTTATCACAGGCCTCAGATGGTATTTGTCTCCAAAAAAAATCAGAATCTATGACTTTATTTCTTTTATGTGTCCATTTCTTTAAAGATTTTCAGATCTTCTGCTTACTTAGGACCATTTTCCTTTTTCTCTCAGGTTTGTTTATCTATTTAGTTGGAGTTTCTTCTTTCCCCTTTAAAAGTTGCCCTTCAAAAACCTTTTGTTTTGGCATTTCGCCTTTGATATGCTGTCTCATTTATTCTCTTGGTTATGTAATTACAATAACAATTCATGTGTTTACTCCCCTCCTCATTATTTTAACCCCACTCAGGAGGTACAGTTGGCATTTTGTCTTCTCTGGGGGTCCTTGTGGATTATCTTTTTCTTAAGCTTTTATTTCAGTTGCTCTGATTAATTGCTTTTCTTCTTGAGAAAAACATTATTTTCATTACCAACCGCATCTCTTCTCAAGTATAAATGTTTGGACCTAAAAGATGGCCTAATTGTTCATCTTTGCCTATGGAATTCTCCAACTATCCCTTTTATTTATTTCTTAAAATTTCAGACCTCAGACGAAGTCAAAGGAGCATTTACAAACTCTGATCTGTCCCCTCCTATGAGAACCTCTCTTAATGGAAATAGACCAATCTCTTTATCTCATTCTTTTTGGATTTTTATCTTCTATAGCCTTTCTCCCGTATTTTTAGGAAGAATCAGGAGAGGGCTTTCTTCTAACTGAACTTTTAGTGTTTCGATAAAGTGATTCTTTTAGAAAGTTCCCCTGAGCAGCTGGAGCTGTGGTTACCAAGGGAACGGAGCTCAGGGCAGGACAGGGAGACTTGGCACAGCTCAAGAGTCTCGGTCCTCCAAAGGCGGGGTCTGCAGCCGCGATCGCCCGAGGGGTGTTCTGGTGCAGGCCGAGCTGGAGCGTGGATAGCCCCCACATGGCTCACAGTAGCTGATCCTGCAGAGACAAAGCTGCCGACTGACCTCGGCTGCAGCGGCGGGAGCCGACCAGAGTCAAGGCAGCCGGGGATGGGACAGACGGGATCCCCCTCGGTTCGATCAGCGCGGTAACTGAAGTCCACAGGGCAGGACAGACCCCCACCCCCGGCACGAACTGCGGAGCGGCCGCGGACCAGGCGGCCCGACTGGGACAGACGGACTGTGCCGGAGCCGGCACAGGGGCTGGGAGGGGTGGTGCGAACGAGTGGGGGAACGAATGGGAATGGATGAGGTAAATTGTTCTCAGCTCTATACTTTCCCCGTTTTGCTTTTATTGCCTTTCAAAAATGTTATTTTCTTACAGCCACCCCCCTCCCCAGCGTTTCTTCTGGATTAAATGGTTTTTACAAATAAATCCAGAGTTCAACAAATCTAAACTTCTGCTTGGATACTTTGAAATGGTCAATGAGCTAACTCACGACCTTCTCATATTGTTTTTCTCATCACCCTTTTATTTATCTTTTGGCAAATTATACATGTTTCAGGTACTTGTTTTTCTACTCTAAAAGTCTCAGTGCAACCATAGTTCTTTAAAAAAATGAACACACAAAGCCTGAGTATCCCACCGGGCTTTTTTTTGATACATGTCCTCTGTTATTCCCTAGTGAGTGTTTTATTATCTAATTGTCTTCCATCAAGATGTTTCAATTTCTCCGATTCATCTTGTTCGCCACCTATCTTGTTTTAATTCCCTTTTTTTGCTTCTCTAAACTTTGGAATTTCCAATTTTCCTTCATTTGGAGTTAATATTAACTCTTTCAGTTCTATTTTCTGCTGCATCTTTAGCTTCTTGATCTGCCAATTATTTCTTCTTATTTCTGGGTCTTTACCTTTTGGTGTCCTTTAATATGTATTATTGCTATCTCTCTTAGGTAATTTTAATGCCTCTAAAACCTCAAAAATAAGTTTCTCATGTACTAATCTTTTTCTTCTTTAATTAAGTAATCTCCCTTTTTAAAATTCTCTTAAGGTATGTGCTACTCTAAAGGCATACCTTGAATCAATATATAACTCCTTTCTTTTGTGTTAAATTTCCTAATGCTCTTTTTAAGTATATAATTCACAAGTTTGCATGTTTTTTTTTTTTCTCATCAACTTTTGCATACCTTATATTTTGCAAGGAGTTGTATTTCTGTTTGTTAACATAACCCCCAAAGTGCTATCTTGGGGTATTTCTGTTGGTAATTTTTTTCTGCTTTTCTTTTCCTGTATCTACCTTACTGGATTTCTGTCTCATTTTTCAATTTTTTATCTATTCACCTCCTGCTTCCCTTTTTCACTTTTTACTAGCAACTTAATTTTTTCTTTCAACTACTTACACCCAAAAAAACCCCCCCTTTTTCTCACACTGCTTTTCAATACAATCCACCTCCCTCCAAGGAGATGTGGTAAGGCTTAAAATGCACAATCGACATTACCTATACTTTCATTCATCTACATTCACTCACTTTTATTTCTCATTCACTTTCACACATTCCTTCACACTCGCAAGACACAAAGTGGATCCTTATTGCTAGAAAATCACAAGTCCTTGTGGCCCCCTCTTTCGCTTTGGGGTTTACCTCCAGGTCTCAGTGTCACCAGGCCCCCTAGAAGGGCCCTGACTCTGGCTGCCTCTGGTGTCCGTTCACCTGTGAGGCTGTCTGCATGTCTTTCACACTCTTCAGCTAGGGCCACTCACACGCCCAGGGAACGCTAGCTTGGTTCGCAGGTCGCTCACTCCTCTTCGGCCCAGAAGCCCCCACCTACCTGGGAGCTACAGCCTGGTGCGTAGGTAACTCATACCCTTTGGCCCAGAAGCCCCCACCTACCCAGGAGCTACAGCCTGCTGCGTAGGTAACTCATACCCTTCGTCCCAGAAGCCCCCAGCTACCCAGGAGCTACAGCCTGCTGCGTAGGTCACTCGTACCCTTCGGCCCAGAAGCCCCCAGCTACCCGGGAGCTACGGCCTGGTGCGTAGGTAACTCATACTCTTCATACATGATGCATAAATTCCATTCAAACACAGGATTCTGTCTGGTCAGTGTAAACTTCATCCTTCTAATCCTAACAGCGCCTCCAAGCTGGGAAGAAGTTTGTTTCTTCTGATAAGAAGGCAATAAATTCCCTTTATCTGTTTAGTAAACTGTCAGTATGGGTGGGGGGTTTGCTATGATTGATAGCACAGTATCAGCTTATCTGCTCAGTAAACCTAGGATTCCAGGAACTCAGCAGATTGAACCTAAAAATTCCAGGAATCAGACAAAGGAAAATTACCAACCTTCATCTTCAGACCCCGGGAGGTGGCCTATGACCACCTAAACACAAAAGAAGAATACGCAGAGTACTACACATCAACCCGGAAGAAGGACTGTATAAGAACTCCATGGAAAATCAGGAGAGCGCGGCAGTGTTAGAGTGGAGACTCTCCGGTCGCCCAGCGCGCCCGGGGTGCTGACTTTGCCTATTATCGCTTGCTCTATCAATTAATGAATTTCATGTTATTTGGACTTCTTAGTCGGTGATTCATTCCCCACCGCATCTAACCTATAACAAATTGGTGCCGTGACTCGGATAGGGATAATTGCGGAGGATGGATTTTACCAAGGAGGTGCCCACCTCTGGTGGCCTAGGGTCCAACCTTCGCTTCTACCCTACCCGACGAACCCAAATTCAGATAATAGGCAAAGGGAAGCCGGCAACAACCCCATAATCTTTGTGCACGAAGTCCGGACCAAGACGCAGGTGAGCATATACGTGAGTACGAACAAGGGGCAACAAGGGGCGGTCCGGTTGGGATGTTGGAGAGTGTGTTCCCAGAGTGTGGTGTATGAGACATCCTCTGGACGGGGCGATTGCGGACCTCCTATAGTGCAGTTCCCACATACTCGAGATAGACTGGGCCACGAACGGAGGGGGCGAGTGTGTGTGTGTGTGGAGACACTCCAGGAGGTCGATCGGGGGACAGGAGGAGAGCAAGCCCCTCGAGAACACTCCCTATAGGTATCAGGGTGTCCAGCCGAAATCTATTACGTTACTTTAAGGGAATCATTTAGCATGGAACGACCTCTATTGGTTGTTTGCTATTATTGTGAGAAGGAAGGACACTTGGAAGAAGCATGTAAAAAACGGGAAAAGGATGAGGAACGATTTCAAGACCTGGGTTACTATTTGCTGGGGACAGGAAAACAAGAGAAGCCCCTGATAACACTTAAGATAGGTCCCCAGCAACAGATACACGAGTTCCTTCTGGACTTGGGGATCGAGCTATCTACAATTCAAACTCTCCCCAAAGGCTGTACCCTTTCCACAGAAATGGTGCAGCTGAAAAGATTTCAAGGGGAATCTTTTGGGATACCTATAATAAAAGATGGAATAATTCAAGGACCCTCCAAAATGGGAATAGGGTCTCTATTGCTGGTCCCAGAAGCCAATTGTAATCTTTTAGGGCGGGATCTTATGATTGAATTCGGAATAGGAATAGAGGTATCTAAAGGCAAAGTGTAAAATTATGTCCTTTAGAAATTAACAATGAGCAAATGTATCCCCTAAGGGAGAAAGATGATGGCGCAAATTATAAAAATAAGAAGAAGGAGGAGGTTCCCTTAATATCACCATCATATACTCCTCCCCCACCAAATGCACCCCGTGTTCAAACTAGGAGTCAGGAGGGGGATCCCCTCCCCTTCCCGGATAGTTATCTAGACGATTGGGAACCACTGACTCCAAGCACAACCGAAAAAGCTACACCTCTATCCCCTGAAGGAAATGCCAATGCGGGTGCTCAAGCCGGGATTGGGTTTATTTCAGTTCCCCTTAAGGGACAAAATATCGACAAAGTAATTGATAGGAGACAGAAGAAAAATATTTACTTAGATGAGCTCCTAAGAGAAGCTCAGAAAGTGTATGTAAGAAGAAATGATGAAAAGAGACGAATGTTGCAAAGAGAGAAAAGGGAAGGAGCTGGAGTTCCGTGGACTAAAAGAAGGGAGGAGATTGTTTGTTTTTATAGTGGGAATAAAGGACACTTTAAGAGGGAATGCCGTAAGAGGAAGAGGGATGAGAAAAAGGAATGGATTCAAGATGAAAATGGAAGGTCTGAAAATAGGGTTTCGTGGGTAAATTGGCAAGCAATTGCAAGGGAGGCAATAGATCATCAGGATTATGACCTCCTGAATACTATGAGTGAAATACAAGCTTTCCCTGCGGTAAATACAACTAATAATCAGGGAAATATCAATGTCACAAATGCTCCAGTTGATCAGGAATTATTGACTCAACTGCAGAATACGGACAATGAATCTGGCCTCCACAGCGAGACAAAAATTATAGAGGCAAATCTAACAAATAGGCAGCCTCTAGATCGGTTAAAAACAATTACAACTAAAACAAGGGAAATTGAACAGGCCTACAGACAAGACTGTGAAACCTTTAGCACAGTAGTTAAGATGTTAGTAGATAAAGATCCATCATTAGAGAAAGCCATTCAGTTTGCCCTGAGGCAGAACTTGCGTGAAAGAAGTGAGAGATGCGTTGAAGGCCTCAAGCATTTTATTGCTCAATACGATGCTGCGAACCAAAATGTGTTAGAGCCTCTCAGAGAAGGCTCATACTAAAGATAAAAATATGCTTTTAGAATTTTTTGCATTTTGTCTACCATAGTACATAAGCCTGCTTTTTAGGAGTACAATTTGAAGTGATAAAAGCAAATAAGTTAGGGTAAAAAGTTTTTATAATAAGGAATGTATGTTTTATGCAGTTTGGCCAAACTGTGTGAGTGTTTGATATGTGCGTTTTGTTTGACAAAGTGCATCAGAAGCCCAGATAACTCCGGTGGTGGAAAGTTAAATTGTCTATTGAGTGTCATTAAGGGTTAAATACTGTTAAAGTCAAATGTTTAAAGTTTTATTCCTGTTAAGGTGAAGTGTTTTTAGTTTTAAGTCATGCAGAATTTAAGTCGGTTGAGTTGTGTTAAAGTTAAGTTCTGTTAAATTTAAGTGATTTTACATGTAAGTTCTGTTGATTTGAAAATCTGTTAAGTTTAAGGTTTGTTAAAGTTAAGGTCTGCTAAACTAAGTTCTACTAAGTTCAAATTCTGTTGAGTTTAATTTCTGTTAAGTTTAAGTAAAGATAAGTTTTAGTGATGTTAAGTTTGGTTAAGCTCAAATGTTTTAAGTTTAAGTGTTTTAAGTTTAAGTGTTATTAGGTTTAAGTGACATTAGATAAATTTATGCTAAAAGCTTATTTTTTGTGTGTAAAATGTTAACATGAACATCAGAGAAATTTCCATTAGAGCCTAGCCCTGTTCAAAACATATACTAATTGACTGAGAAAGGAGAACAGGCTTGGTGGGCAGCTAATACTAATGAAATTTGTGCATATGTTATTCTGGTTTATTGTAAAAAAATCACTCATAATTATTTTAGAGCATGACAAAAATGTTTTTGTGCCTTATTCTTATTTTGTTAAGTGGTATGCATAGAGTGAATAATCCTTTATTATGCCTTTGAAGTTTGCTGGGAGCAGTGGCAAGTCCATCACCACCAGGAAAAGATTTCTGACTAAAATTTATAAAGGGTGTTAAAGGGGAATTGATGGAAATTGATCTGTAATTAGGAGAACTTTTGAGAAAATAGGTAGGAAATAAATTTTAAGAATAATAGGGGTATATAGCATAACAGGCAATCAGAGGATGTGTAACCTGCCTGAAGGAGAACAAAGCCCATTTCCGAGAACGTCCCTTGGGGCGGGGGGAGCAGACCTCTAGCTGACCGGCTATTTTCACACATTTTGATTGATTTTACTAAACTGGCTAAAGTAGGGAGACATCGATACCTGCTAGACCTGGTTTGTGGAGTTAAAATTTTGTTTGAAAATATTATACCAAGATATAAGGTCACGGAAGTAACTGACTCTGATAAAGGACCACATTTTGTGTCTAAAATTATTCAGGAAGTAATGAAAATAATGGGATACAATAAGACCATCACACTCCGTGGCACAAGAAAAGTTGAGAGGATGAATGGGCAAATAAAGAAACAACTCACCAAATGGATGATAGAAACAAAGTCGTTATGAATCAAGTGTTTACCTTTGGTACTATTAAATATTAGAATTCAGCCTAGGGCTGATGTGGGGGTTTGCCCCTTTGAAATGCTGTACGGGATACACTCCAAGACCACCCCAGCCTCAGGGACAAGCAGATTAACACATACTTGACCACCCTAATGCGATATAGGGAAGAACTGCGAAAAAGAGCATGATAGCCCAAAGACCACCACAGAATGAAGGTGAATTTCATGTCAGCAGAACCAAAAGACTCGTGAAGAAACCTGAAAAACGGACTATCACATTTAAACCGGGTGATCGGATATTAATTAAATAATGGAAAAAGACTTCATTAATCCCACAGTAGAGGGTGTAAATGTAAAATTTGTCAAGATAGACGATGGAATCAGCCACAAAAGAAAAAGGGGGGGGAGTCAAGTTCTTAGCAAAATCATAGACGGTGCCCCTGTAATCCGATCCCTCGTACCCTTTGATAATGAGCTCTTTTTCTCTGAAGCAGCATAACAGTGACAGGTTAGACCCTCCTGAAGAAACACCTCTGCTGCCAAGAAGACTATACCTCTCTCGTAGCTCGAGGCAACCGAGTTGACGAGTAAAGGCAGAGTGGTAAGTACCTGTGGAGGAATCGATTCTAACCTAACAAAGAGAAAGATTATGGAACAGGTGGAGCATGAACTCCTAAAAGAAAAGGGGAGCAGTCACTAAATTGGGGAATGAATTGGCAAATATTTCAATTCAGAGGCAACATCTACCGTCTGACCTGGCAGGTTCTGGTTTTTCTCTTCTAAATGTTGTAACCTGAGTGGATAGGTTCTGCCAGAGTTTTATACTGGGGAAGGGGATGTCCCTATGTTTCTACCCCTACAGGAGCTGTATAACTACCTGTGAAGTGGACCAAGCCTGCTTTCAATGCAACGGCGGGTGGACAATCTGACAGACAAAGACAAAAAAGCGTCTAAGAAGAGAAGCTGCTCCTGATCCTGCGACCACTACTGATACACCTAAAGGGACACTCGAAAGCGGTCCACAGGGCCGTTATACGCCGCCAAACGGCTAAGGAATTGATTGACACTGTTGAATCATTATCGCCTTTTTACATAAGGGGACCAGCAGGGGAAAACTGCCTTGAGTGTTATAGCCTGTATTGTGTCGCTTGAGTAGCACTATATTATGGGGGTTGTGGTAAAACCTTTTGAGTGGAACAATTTTTGATCTGGCACCTATGATGCAACACATGCCAGCATAGGCACATATTTGATAGCTGGCAGGGGGACCTGAGGAGGCAGACGGGGCTGGATACAGCTTCGGCTTTAGATTTTTACGGATCTCCTGAACAGAAGGTTTTGGCTTACTATCGGTGGGAGAAAAAGCATACTATAAAAAGGGTTAAAGCTCAAAGTAGGTCTTATATAACTTCCGCAAGGTGTAGGTGATTAGGGCCCTTAACACAGCATTCTATCGTAGGGCCCGTTTAAGGAGACCCTGATAAAGCATTAGATCAATGTATAAAAGAATTACAGGAGTTTAGACTACAATGGCCAGGAGTAAAGCTAAAGGTTGATAGAAAAAGGAAGGAAAAGAAAAAGGGAAAAGAAAAACAAAACTGATTTTTTATTGTATTTCTTAGCGCTGTAACAGCTGGTATAACAGAAGTAACGTGCTTTAACCAGCCAAAAAGAAAACATATGGGTAATGTTTGCTAATCAAACTAAACAATCATCGTTTTGCCTGAGTTTAAGAAAAGTTATTAGCCCTTTCTGGACATACTTGGTGGGCTAGCCTGTACTTTTGTAACATATGTTATAAGAATATGAAATAAACAGGGCCAGGAGACTTCTTCTCCTTTTTAATGCCTTTATTAAAAGTGATCAGCTCAGGATTGGGCAGCTCGGCGGGGCTGCAGTCTCCCGTCATCTCTCCCAGAGCGACTCAGAGGAGGAGGATATGCGCAGCTCTGTCCACAAGGGGCAGAGCTGGGGATCAGGTCCTCGTGGGAACCTTTAGGGCGTGGTGATCCCATCCGATGTTGATTTGGTTTGCGTCTCGTCTCGCTTCCTCCCAGACCTGGCCCAGGGGCTCTCGAAGACAGGGTGAGGAACAACGAAGGTTTTCAGCATCTCTGAAGGCCCTGCACTCCGCTCCTCTCATCCAGACATCACTCCAATCTCCCAACTCATAGGTGGCTCGTTGTTTTTGGGGTTTTCTCCGTGCATTTGGAATAGGGGTCCCACACAGCATGCTGGTCCTTGGAATCACTTTGCATAGCCCCCCCCACCCTCTAAGGTCTCTTCACTATCCTGGGGAAAAGTACAACTTAGCCTCGGGCAAGGCTCTGCTAATACAAAAGGAGCAATTAGCCACAACGACCCGTGATTACAATAACAAAACACGCAGAACTTCGGCAGTGACAGTGATCTGGCTGCCTTTTTGTAACCTTTCCTCCCCAAAAAAATTAACAGAATTTTTGTTCATAACAAATATTGGGTGTGATTTTTACTGCTTTTGTTTATTTTGCCTTGTGTTTTAATTGTTAATTGTATTTAGAACAAGGACAGTTGAATGATAGAAGAATCTTGGCTCCCAGAAGAAGAGGGAGCAGTAGATACACTACTCAGGCCCACTTTTGGGCCCTGCATTTTATAGGTTAATTACCATAGTAAAAAGACGTTTAGAAGTTGCACATTTGATGCTGTTTAGGAGCTAGCAAAACAAGAACTGAAACGATTTGATGAACAAAATGATTAAAAAGAAAAACGGGGGAATTGTAATGGGTTAAAACTTTAAGTTTGTTCATCAAAGCTGACAAAGTAATTCCAGTAAGACTGTTGCAACACCTCCAGTTTGTTTAAGTAAATTTCCAGACTTTAAAGGATAAGGAAGATGAAACCAAAAGACAATAGGTTTCACAAACATTTGTTTATCTGTTTAGTAAACTGTCAGTATGGGTGGGGGATTTGCTATGATTGATAGCACAGTATCAGCTTATCCGCTCAGTAAACCTAGGATTCCAGGAACTCAGCAGATTGAACCTAAAAATTCCAGGAATCAGACAAAGGAAAATTACCAACCTTCATCTTCAGACCCCGGGAGGTGGCCTATGACCACCTAAACACAAAAGAAGAATACGCAGAGTACTACACATCAACCCGGAAGAAGGACTGTATAAGAACTCCACGGAAAATCAGGAGAGCGCGGCAGTGCTAGAGTGGAGACTCTCCGGTCGCCCAGCGCGCCCGGGGTGCTGACTTTGCCTATTATCGCTTGCTTTATCAATTAATGAATTTCATGTTATTTGGACTTCTTAGTCGGTGATTCATTCCCCACCGCAACTAACCTATAACAGTTAATGCAGTATTATCTTTCTTTTATTACTATGCTATTAAGAAGTCCCTTCCAGGTACTACTGAAGCAACGATCAGAATCATGGAAAGAGGGTGGATTCATGCCAGCAGAATCAAAGGACTTGTGAAGAAACCTGAGGAATGGACTATCACCTTTACCCGGCTGATGCCGAACTGACTTTCCAATGAGGACTGAGTGGTAACAGTTTGAGAAAACCCAAATGATCCAAGAAATGTACAAAGAATAACACTGAATTAAGATATAAGATAATGCTTATATCACTGGTTTTGAGCACTGCCTGAACAAAACATCTCCTTGGGGTAGGAAAACTTCAGATAGAAAGATCAAGACTAGTTTTTTTTGTATTCTGACCTTAGCCTGAGAATTGTACAGGGGAGAAGGGGAATTGCCATTTCCATTAGTAAAATTTATTTGATGCATTCCAATACTGGACATGCTAGCTGGGTTTTAAGTAAATGCTTAAATTGTGAGAGTAATTAGTGTTGTGATTAGGAAAATTTATGCTCTTATTGCAAAAAGTGTAAAAGTACTGACTTGGTTTTGTGGATGGGAATTATTAGTGCCTGTTGAATGAGAGATACCTGAGGAACACTAAGAGACCACAGTTAAAGAGTGTCAAAAACAATTTGCCTAGAAATTAGTTAAGAGAAAGTGACAAGAAAATAGAGGGCAAGACCAGATTGGCCTCTGTATTTCGCCACCGAGAAGATCAAATAAACCTGCTGTGGGTTGCAACCTCACAGGCATGGGAGGTGGGAGCATAAGCCATACTGGACCTCTGCTATTCCTGTTTCTGGCACTCATTTGTTGTCTTTTCCCTTTCGGGATACCAGCAAGATCGTGTCACAAATGCTACATAAAGCATCATATAGAAAGAAACCAAAGTTCCTCTTTTATTACACACACCTATGTCAACAGCCACTGTTATAACCCATCCAAATTTAGAACTTGTAGGCAAAATAGAGTAAATTATTAGATTACAAGAAACTTAAGGAAAAGTGGTAATAGATTTAGAACCGAATGTCCAAAAGGAGAGAGATGGATTTGTTTTAAATTCAATCTTGAAGATACGGTTCAAGATTTCGTAAAAAACAAATAATAAACGAAAAGCTAAAACCAGCACAGCAATCTAACTCTGTATTGACTCCAAATTATCTGTTGAATTGTATTACAAGACTCCAAGCAGTTACAGAAATGGTAGCAAATAAGGCTGCCCAGGCATTAGAGTTAATATTAAGTCAACTAAGCCAAACAAAAACTGTAGGGTATCAGAATAGGTTGGCTTTAGACTATTTATTGGCCAAAGAAGGGGGTGTTTGTAGAAAGTTCAATATATCAGATTGTTGAAAATTGATGACCACAGAAAAGTCATTTTAGCAAAAGCAAAAGAAATCAAAGAAGAAAAATATATATGCATATAATAACCCAGGTACCAGTCCAAAAATTAGAAAACAATGTTAAAATCTAGCTGGTGGGGTGATGTATTAGAAGAAATTAAGATCTTTTCATTTTGTGTTACAACTGTTTTTATATTACTTACTTGTGTAATCCCCTGTTTTATTTTGCCAGCATAGTCCAGAAGATGCAAGTAGATAAAAAAATATTGCTCAAGCCAAATGATTTACAAAGAATAAGAGTGGGGATTGTGAAAAATGCATGCATTTTATGATTGGCTTTTCGCAAATATTAAAATGAATATTATATGTGTAGTGTTAGAAAATAATCCTGTATTAATTTTCTTAAGTACTGTGTTAAATATAGTTTTAGGTTATAAAAATTGTTAAAATAGAAATGATGCTATGTAGGATGCTTTGTTTAACAGAAAGGGCTTGCAGCGAGATAGCAGCCACAGGACACCAAGATCTTTCAGAGAAAGGGAATTTATTGCCTTCTTATCAGAAGAAACAAACTTCTTCCCGGCTTGGAGGCGCTGTTAGGATTAGAAGGAAGAGGTTGACACTGACCAGACAGAATCCTGTGTTTGAATGGAATTTATGCATCGTGTATGAAGTGTATGAATATGCAACAGGCTATTGTTCTTAAGGGTTAATCCTTTGTTAACGGGTGTCCTTTTTCGGGCTCGTGATGCCCAGAAAAAGGTACCCAGACGTCCGTAACTCTTTGTTTTTATTGTCTCATATTGTCTTAATTCAATTTGTCCAAATTCTTATTACCCTAATTGTGTTACTATTTTTATAACTATTTTATTACTATTAAACATTTAAAAATTTTAAAAACAAGTGATTGGCGTTTTTCACATATAAAATGAATATTATATGTGTTGTGTTAGAAAGGAATGCTGTATTAATTCTTTGAAGTAGTGTGATAAACATAGTTTTAGGTTATAACAAAATGTTAAAATAGAAACTATTCTATGTAGGATACTTTTTTTCTGAAGAAAGGACTCGCACTGAGATAGCAGTCACAGGACACTTAAATCTTTCAGAGAAAGGGAATTTATTGCTCCGCTATCAAAAGAAACTAACTTCCCGCCTCGCAGCAGAGGATGACGCCGTTTGGCTTATGAGGAAGAAGTTGACGATGACCAGAGAGAATCCTGTATTTGAGTGGAATTTATGCATCATGTATGAGGTGCATGAATATGCAACAGGCTATTGTTTTTAAGGGTTAATCCTCTGTTAACGTGCGTCCTTTTTCGGGCTTGTGCTGCCCGGAAAAACGTACCCGGACGTCCGTAACTCTTTGTCTCTATTGTCTCATATTGTCCCAATTCAAATTGTCCAAACTATTATTACTCTAATTGTATTACTATTTTTATAACCATTTTATTACTACTAAACTTTTAAAATTTTAAAAACAAGGGATTGGCGTTTTTTCCGTACAACACCTTCATCCCGCCGCTCTTGGGCCGCGCGCACCCGCCACTCCCCATCGGCGCTATCGGCATTCGGCGCATCGACTGCTCTGGGAGTGGCTTTGCCGCCTGCGCTGCGTCCCAGCAGGGCGGGAAGCGTAGGCCGCCATCGAGAGCTGAGGCCGGATAGGGGAGGGGAGGTGAGGGGTGGTGAGGGGCTCTGGGACCCGGGGTCCAGGATCTGAGATCCAGGTGAGAGCAAGAAGGGGCTAGCTCGGGGCTTCTTCTCTGGAGTTCCTGTCCTGCCGTCGCAGCCCTCTTACGCCCGGAAAGGGCCGGAGCGGGGCGGGTGTGTGGCCTGCGGGCGGGCAGACATGTAGACAGACAAGCCGCCCCCCACTCGCGGTGCCGCTGCTCGGGGTTGTGAGGTGTCGCCGGCGTTGGCAGCTGTCGCGGCCAGGGGTTCGCTAACGCCTCTCCTGTGTGCTCTGCCCGCAGGCAGTTCGCGGGTGCCGCCGAGAATGGACATCAGGCCGAACCACACCATCTACATCAACAATATCAATGACAAGATCAAGAAGGAAGGTACGAACGGCTGCCGATCGCTTCTGGTTGTCCAGTGAAGCCTGGTCATTCACTTGCACACGGCACTGGTCTTACAAAGGGGCTTTTAGGATCTCCCGGAGGTCTCTGAAGTGCTGAGCAGGAGATCATTATCCGAGCTCTGGGCAAACGCTTTCTTGTAATGAAACAGTAGCTAAAGCAAACAAATTCACCTCCCACTCGATCAGGTTGCTGAGATCTCCCTACAGCCCAGTCTTGAACGCTTTTAGCGATGGGGAGTCCACAGCCTCTCTGGGAAGCCTGTTCCAGTGCCTCACCACCCCGACAGTAAAGGATATTTTCCCAATACTACATCTAAGCCTCCTGTCAGTTTGAAGTCATTACCCCTTGTCCTGTCGCTCCAAGCCCTTGTATATAGTCCTTCTCCATCAGGTACTGGAAGGCCAAAGATCACTACTCCTAAGCCTTCTCTTTTCCAGGCTGAACAACCCCAAATCTCTGAGCCTTTCCTCATAGGAGAGGTGCTCCATCCCTCTAATCAACTTGGTCGTCTCCTGGCCTTGCACCCACAGCTCCGTGTCCTTCCTGTGCTGCGCACCCCAGATCTGGATGCAGCTCTGCAGGTGGGGTCTCACCTGAACGGGGCAGAATCCCTTCCCTCACAGGGTGCTGCCCGCTCTGCTTTGGATGCAGCCCAGGACATGGTTGGTTTCTGGGCTGTGAGTACGCATGTCCAGCCCCTTCCCCACCATCACCCCAAGTCTTTCTCAGTGCTGCTTTCCATCTGTCCATCCCTCAGCTTGGGTTGATACTGGGGGTTGCCCTGACCCAGGTTTAGCACCTTGCACTTGGTCTTGTTAAATCTCGTAGGGTGTTAAACTACCTGTTAAGATTAAAAATTACTTTCTGTTTTAATACAGGTCTTAAAGTAATTTTTAGGGAAAGTGTTTTGATAGAACACCTTTTTTTTAATAAAAAAACCATATAGTTAATATAGTTAGTCAGGAGCAGGTGGAGGAAATGACAGTGGACTGATATTACCAAGTCTCAATATCAATAAAGAAGAGACAGCATTCTTATATTGCTAAAATAGTTAAAATGTAAGGGTTTTGTGTTAGAATGATTACACAGTACCTATTATTTATTTAGCTTGATTTGGATAGTACTAAGGTTTAATTTGGCATGTATTCAGGTAATGGTAGATAATTAAAATAAACCCAATGCAGCCATAAGCTGCAGTAGTCTCATACAAAAATAATTTGGATCCAGAATATGGGTGAGAAAATTGATTTAATGGTTACAACCAAAATTTCCAACTTTTTTTAGCCTTTTAGCCTGTTTTGCTGCATTCTTGTTTTGCATCATATCTCTTTACTGCTGCTTGTTTCAGTTTTGATTTTCTGATCAGTCTGAGATGGCTGTCACGCATCATACTTGTGTGTGCATATACCTGTATGAAAATACGTTTTTACATACACCTTTATGTCATTGTGATTCCCTTGGAATGGTAGAATGGATGGCATTACAACTTCTTCACTACCTGAATCCTTGAGGTATGAAACCGAATGTTGCACACCAGCTTACAAAACCTGGACAAATAAACTTGTAATGATGTAACAGTTTTGACAAACTCATGTACTCGCTGTGTGAGCTAAAGCTTCTAAAAAACATTGTTCCCATAGGACGGCAGACTCGGTAGAAGTGGAAGTTTGCATATAACCTGTTATAATGTGTTTTCTCCCTTGGTCCCCAGAGCTGAAGAGGTCCCTGTATGCGTTGTTCTCACAGTTTGGTCATGTGGTCGACATTGTGGCTTTAAAAACTATGAAGATGAGAGGACAGGCATTTGTTATATTTAAAGAACTTGGATCATCGACCAATGCTTTGAGACAGCTACAAGGCTTTCCGTTTTATGGGAAACCAATGGTAAGCTATTTTGTTACCTTTGTAAAGAAGAAAAATACCCTGATGGTGTGATAGAGTGTTTTTGGTACTTGCACCTTGGGAATGACCTCTCCTATGTAGTTGTTACCAAAGGATTACTCCGGTCACATCCTGATGAGTATCTACATTTGTGCAAGCTGGAGGGATGCTGAAGAGACTGCAGTTACAACACACACACTTTGAACTTAACATGGGGGACTTTTTGTTTTTCTATGCTGGATTAAAGTTTTTAAGATCTTAAATGCTTTCATTTTACTCATCATGTCTTCCATTGAACCAATTAAATGAATTCTGAAATATTATTGAAATTAGATTAGTTTTCAATTACTTTATGTAGAGTAGCATTAACTACTCTTAGATTGGTAATGTATAGCTAGAATGTGATGCTTCCTTTTTGAGGTAACAGTGAGAAGGGTGAAGATCTCCCGTTTGCTTTCCAGATGTGACCACTGATTTTTTCTTTTTTAAATTGATGGCTAGTTCTGCTTGACAGTAGATCACCAAACCAAGTAGCTGTACTTCAGAATAACTTTAGTAAAGTTCAGTACTTCAGTAAATACAGCGCTGGTTGATAGAACATGATTTAGTAATGTGCTTCATGGTATGCAGAGCAGCACAGTTGACCTGCTTTGTTCTTGTCTGCTTGGACAATTAAGCACCTCTTAATTCTGCGGCTGTTGGTAAGGTGTAACAATACATGCAAATGGCCCATGACTTCAGCAATGGATGGGTACAATTCTACTGGCTCTCAGCTTATGGCTTTGAGCAGTGACGAGAGCAGTTGTGCTGCTGAGCCGCAAGCTATTTGCCTTAACACCTTCAGATTCTCTAATTAAATCCTTAACACAGAATTTTGCAAACTCAGTCCGCCATTTATCCTTAAGGAGTTTTGTGCTCAGTAGAACTCAATAAGAAATAAAAGGATTGAGGCTTCATAAGCTTTCAAATGTACTTCCATCTTTGAACATTGCCTGCAGCATGTATACTCTAAGCGCTAAACAAAAGCATTAAAAAAATCTTAAGCTGTTGTGTAGTTTTGTATTGAGGTAGTCTCTGATAGGAAAAACAATAAGATTGTATGCATAAATAATAATGTTGCACACTGGTATAGTTATACCTGCATCTGCTTAACCTTCAGCTGTAGGAGGCCTTTGTCAAAAGAACAGCAGCATTTATGCAATCCTGTTGGGATTAAGGTGAATACTTGCCTTTTCTGTTTAAGAAGTTTGGGTTTTGCTGAATTTATGTTTCTGCAGAAATCTGAGAAATCACTTTAAAATTTAACTTCCTTTAAAATGGGACTGAAAACTCACAGTTTTAATAGAAGCTAGTGCCGATTTTCTCAGTTGTCCTCTGTGTAGCTCAACTGTATCTCTCTGTAGGTGCTACCTTGACAGATGTTAAAAAGTTGTTGTTAGATAAAATAGAGTTCTGATTTCAATGAGCTAAAATTAGTAATTTGCATATTAGGGTTTTTTCTTAGACTTCTGTAATTGTGTTCTGAAAAAACTATGAGAATTGGTTACTTTCTAAGTGTACCTACACTTTTTAACAATGTTACTAGTATAAAAAGTTTCTGCAAAAAAAAAGTGTAAACACACAGTTAATGTAAGTGGTGCAAAATGTTCTGTATTATTAACTGTAGAATATACTCTGGTTTTTTTTTTTTCTTTTAAAAAGCGTATTCAGTATGCAAAAACAGACTCCGATATCATCTCTAAAATGCGTGGGACTTTTGCTGATAAGGAAAAAAGAAAGGAAAAGAAAAAAGCTAAAACTCTGGAACAGTCAGCAAATGCACCAAATAAAAAGGTTATCCAGGTAAGCTGCTTCTCTGTTCAGAAAAAAAAAAAACAAAACACAAAACCCCAAACAAACAAACCAAGCAAACAAAAAAAAAGAACTCCATTAAAAAAAAAAAACCCACACAAAAGCTATTCTAAATAATTCTTTTAAGACTTGATATTGTCTTTTGTTGCTTTTCAACTCCCTAAATTGGGGTCTGTGGGTTATCTAGAGCTCTTGAGCATTTACTAGAAGTTAAAGGAGAGGGAGCTGGTTATGTAGCCTTGCTGTTCCTTTTTTTATCCTCCTTTGCTATTATCAGATGAAAATAAAGATGGAGGGCAAACGTACAACAAACCAAAGTAGAAACTAGCCTCTTAAGAAAAGGAAAAAAAAGGAGAATGGGCTTATCTTTAGTACTGGCTTCAAGTGCTCAACCAGCTCTTCTCTTCAGTGTTTTAATTCCATGTTGCCTAATAAGGACAGAAGAATAATAAATGAGAACAAGAGAATTCATTTATGTTAGATATTACATGTTCCATGTTAGATTAACAGGAATTAGGTTGGAATTTATCTCCACTAAGGGTTGGTTTGTCTAAAGTAACAATATTTAGTAGCTTTTGTGCTGGAGTATAGCAGAAAACATCAAAACACCTCACCAGATCCCCCGAATTTATATATTGGACATGATATTCTGTACTATGGAATGTGCCTTTGGACAGTTTTGGTCAGCTTTCCTGGCTCCCTCCTGGCTTGTTGTGCGCCTGCTCACTAGCAGAGCATGTGAAACTGGAAAGTCCTTGATACAAACAATCACTCGTTATCAACAACCAAAACATCAGTTTGTTATCAGTGTTACTCTCATATTAAATTCAAACCACACTGTACTAAGAAGAAAATTAATTCTATCCCAGGTGAAACCAGGATACTTGTCTAGGCCTTCATTTTCAAAACTACTTTCTCCCTGTCTACTAAATAAAATTCTGTCATGTGGAGAAATACTTGACTCAGCCATTAGATTGATCAGGTAGTACTGATGTTATTTCTTTTGATTGCCTGGTTTTGGAGCCAAGCAAAATTCACAGGATTTGTTCCCTTTGAGAAGTGTCTCATAGGCACCCAAATGTTCTTGGATTGCAGCTCAAAAAAACCTTTAACATATGTCTTGAATTGTAGAGAAACATGGTGATATGTGCTTGTTTATTTCTAATGGAACACCTTTGTAAAACTATTTTGTACTTACTTGCTAGGGAGCAACACAGAATTCAGCCAGTGCCCCAGGGACTACACCACAGAATCAGGTAATGCTTTTTATTTTTATCACTAAAAGCACTAATGTTTATAATTATTCTCTATGAATAATAGTTTGTTACACATGGAAATGTGAGGATTTATTTTACAGCTTTATTTTTGTCCTATGAGATATTTGTCTAACAGCTACATGACAGTAAACAAACAAAACAAATCCCTTTTTTACTATATCTGGTTGACAGGAAATGAAAATCTGCAGTTTCTTATTACTATACAGAAAACAGCACTATTACAAAATCATACTGGATTCTTAAATTTGGACTGTGCTTAGTATCAGTTGAAGGATTCTTAATTTTTTTTTTCCATTGATCATAGGTTCCCTTTAGCTTACTTTTTTTCTGGCAGCAGATAAAGAAAAGGAGGACAACATGGGATGCCAAAATATCTGCCTAAAAGCCTTATTTCAGGAGTTTGAGGGTTCTCTGCTCACTTCTTCCTTTTTCTCACAAGTGTCTTACTTTCCAAAGGATTGTGTGGAGATGTAGGAACAACTCCCTACACTTCATTCATCTTGTCTGCTCAGTGACCTTCTAAATGATTCATGTTAGAAGTGAAAGTGGTAAAGAGCCAGGATTTACAGGAGAGCAAGTACCATAGAAGAATATCTTGGTCTGCCCTGCCCTGCATCTTTCTTGAGTACTGCCACTGCATACATAATCAACAGGGGAAAAGGTCCTGCTCCCTGGATTTTCAGGCACAATATGTGCATGTCAGTTTGCATCAAAGCGCAGCACTGAGTGTTTGGGTATTTCTTTGAACATCAGAAGTTTATTTCCGAATGGCACTACCTAGAATATTTCCATCAGTAGAAGGAGATTGTTCTGCTGAGGCTTTTTATTTGGCACTGCTTTGAAGATGTTTGAAGTTGGGGTGTCCAGTTTATTTTTAGATTTATAATTTACTTGATGACTTGAAGATTTCAGTATCAGCAGATGACTACTCAGCCTTGTCTGTGGTGAGTGGCTACAAATTCATATTAGCAGGCTAATCTGTTACAAGACTAAAGCTCTAAATCTAAAGGGGTTTCTAATTACATTTTAATTGAGCTCTGTAATAAAACCATGTGAATTTTGTGAGTTTTGATTGCCCAGAGATACTCAGTATTTTGTTTGTACTGCAGGTAAACAGGGCTTGGCTACCCTCTGCTTTCTGGAAGGATGTGAGTCCTTCATACATTCTACCACTGCCTTACAGGTGTCTTGAATAGCACTGCAACCACTGCTGTGGCACCTGGGTGCAGAGAGTACTGCAGTGTCAGCTCTTGACTAGTTGAGTTTAAATGTGACATCTAAGACAGTATGGTATTGTGATTTTTGTGGAAGTAAGAACCTCTCCAAATTAATATATGTGTGTAAAAGAATGAAGGGGCTCTGTCTGCATATTGATAAAGGTGTGGTGTAGCCCAGATAGAATGTTATGAGCAAAACTAAAGGAATGTGAGTCTTAGTTCAAATAATCATGCAGACAGATGCAAAGGAACTGTATGCAACTATGTATAGTCTTCTGAGCTTTGATCTTCTGTTGTTGCAGGTGCCTGATAACCCACCAAACTATATCCTTTTCCTTAATAATTTGCCTGAGGAAACAAATGAGATGATGCTGTCCATGTTATTTAATCAGTAAGTTTTGAATAGAAATTATTTCTCCTTTGAATTCTTCTGTAACCTGTGTGATTTTTCTCAGTTAACAAGCTCACTTCTTAGCAATGAGAGTTTCTTCTGAAGGTATTTTAGCTGTTAGCCTTACTGCCAAGGTTACAGATGTTGGTTCTGATGACTTGGTTCAGAAAGCAAATCTGATCTTTTCCGTAGCTGGTTTTGATTGTGTGGTTTATCTGCTATCAATTTGCATTGGATTCAAGCTGGTGACTGTAATACTAAAGTCTGTAGGACAGCAGGAGCCGTTTTAGAGCTAGATAGATTGCTTCTGTATGTGTACAGCTCTAATTAAACTGCTTCCACATAATATTTCTTAATTGAGACATAGTTCTAAGGATAGAACATGTAAAACCCTTCAATTTAAATCTTCCATTAGCAATAACTATTGCACTAGTAGATGCTTCTGATAAGAAGCTACTGAAGAGAGCTGTATTATTGAGGTAAGGAGTATTTTTGGACTCTCACTTTATTTTAAAGGTTTCCCGGATTCAAAGAAGTACGCTTAGTGCCAGGGCGCCATGACATCGCGTTTGTGGAGTTTGAAAATGAGAACCAAGCAGGGGCTGCTCGAGACGCTCTCCAAGGATTCAAGATCACTCCATCTCACGCCATGAAAATCACTTATGCGAAGAAATAGCTATATGATCCTATAAAGGACTTCTGTGGACAGGTGTTTTTTTTAAAAACACTGATACTCTGGTCAGCTACCATGTTTGCTGTTCTCTGCAGAAAACATAAGACTCAAATAGAATTGCCACAATGACCAGGGCACATGTAAAATTTTCACAGATCACCCGGATAGTAACTTTTTCTGTTGAAATACAAATTTTTATAAAATAAAATATAAATATGCTGTTTTCGAGCCATATTTTTTCCTCAAGTCTGTCTCATTATTGATTAGCCTTGCAGGGCTTTATTCAGTTTAGGAGCTTTTAAGGTGAGCCTTATTTCTCAGAAGTGAGTGCTAAAAATAGCTTTCTTTCCAGAGCAAAAGTATGATCAGGGATGCTGAATGCCAGCATAAATACAGAATAAATACAACATTCAACCTCATTATCAAGGGGACAACTGTTTTTCACTTAGGAATACAGCTTATCATTAGTGGTTTTTCTCCCCAGGTACAGTTAGAAATTGATTATAGTTTGGCAGTAATGCGATTCAACTTGGTTTTGTCTTGGTGACTGGAAGTAGAAACAAGTCCTGAGAGGAAACATAAAAGTTTCAGATTTTTAGCCTAGCTTTTCTGAAATACATGACCTAATGCTTCTGGGTTTCTCGAGGTTTGATTTACTTTATTTTTTCTCATTTGCTAAAAACTTTATAGGTTTTGTGTGACATGAAGTGCATTGGATGCAGTGATCAGATATAGTATTGTGAGTTGTAACTGTTCTAAATATTTCAGAAAAAAAAAATCACTTTAGAAAGTTGTAGGGTTTTATGTCTGCAACATAAGCCACCTTTATTTGCACAAGACTTAGAAAATTGAAGTTTCATCTGCTCCCAGACTACATTGCAAAATTATGTCTCTTTCACAGTCATTTCAATTACCGTCCTATCTCCTTTTATGTACTTTTTCATTCTTTCTGGTGATTTTGTGTATGTGTGTTTTCACAAGTATTCAAATCATTCCAATGTGTCTGTAAGAGCAGTTCTTCCATCATAACCTTGGATTTTTCCTGCTGCAGTCATAAATTTATAGATAATAATTATGCTGTCATGTCCTCCCACTAGTTTGTGTGCACATGACTACCATTGTTTTTCACCTTTATTCACTTTAAGGGTTTGGAGCCTGACTGCTGTGCTGTTGTAAAGGGGACCTTTTAAGTCAGCCTGTGGCCCTGTTTAATGTCTGGGACCTTCAAATCCTCAACAGAGTTCAGCTAGGTAATGAAAAGTGAAATGGTTGCTGTCCTGGAATGACCTCTGTGTTTTGCTCTGACTGCATCTCCCTGTGGAAGGGGTCTTGCCTGTACAAGTATGCAGTGCTTGAGTTCTTAGATTTTAAATTTTAATTAATGACTTTAAAAGTCTTTTTACTGCCTTGCACAGCTCCCTAATCAGTTGTTACATTGCATCCATCTGCTGTCATCCCAGTAGGTCCTTTCTGTAGGCGGGAACAGGGGAATCTCTGCCACTGAGGATTTTTGGTCGACAGAAGATTGTGCTTGTCAGGGAGCATTTGTGAAAATTAAGGATGGGAGTATTAAGAAGGATGTAATTTCATTACCAGGGTCTGACTTAATTTTCATTCTCAGACTTTGCTTGAAGTGTGATTAAGGCTATGGACAGCTCTAGGAGGGCTTAGAATGTTTAAATAATACAGTTGCTGATTAAAATATTAATACAGGCTGGTTTTGGGAGGAGATTCAGCTTTATGAGTCGGTCCTGAGGTTTTCCCCCTGCCTACAGCTCCTCTGGTGGGATGGAATGTTGCCATAGCCCCTTTCTATTAGCCTGGTGTGTTTGTCCAGGTGTCTGCCTCTTCCATAAAAGGTGGGGATTGCTGGACCTGGCATGTACTCAGCAAGTGCTGCAGCAAAGAAAAGTGACACAAAGTGTTTATTTGATGACTTTACTTTTGTGTCTCAGATTAATGTGTCCTCTCACAACTGGAATTTTTATGGAGAAGCTTACCAACAAGAACCTGTGTACTGATGATGACTGTGTCTGTAAGTAAATTTGCTTTATCTTTGAGGACAAAATAGTTTAAAAAATAGTGGTGAAGGGAAAACTACTTCGCTTGTTTAGCTCTGTTATATATTTGTCTTGTCAACTGGCTATGTAGAATGCCACATGCAGTTTTACCAAAAAAATGGGTTTTGTAAGGCGACATTTTTCACTTAAGTGAAAAGTGTAAAGAGCGATTCTAACTTTCAGTGCTGAAATTGCTTCTGAAGCTGTTATTTTGGTTACTGGAAAATGCACAGAACAAATTCTTGAAGACTTAACTGTTTCAAGATAACCTACTTTTATGTAGGAACATTGTGGTGAAAACAAAGGGTCATACAGAGACATCTACTGATCTCAGCTTATTTTGCAAATGTGACTTTAAGGATCAGACTCTTTGTTCACATTTAAAATAGTCTATAGCACATCTTGACCATCTGTGTGCTGCCTGCTCCAGCAATATCTCCTAAAGGAACTGTTACAAATAGAGCTAGTGTTGCACCACCAGCCTTCCATCTGCAAATCAAAATCCAGTCTCCTCACAGCTCTGTGACCTTCTCCCAAAGCACTGGCAATGTTTTTGCCTTGCTTTCATGTCCTGGGTTGACTATATGATGCTTTTATCCCCAATCGTCTTGTTCTGTTTAGGCTGAATAATAAGTTTTGCACCTTTAAGACTTGTTCCAGAGAGTGAAGGAGAGAGAGAGAAGAAGCACGCACTTTGTTTTCAGACACTGCACTCACTCCTCCACATTCCTGCTCCTGGACTGTGTTGTCTGTGGATGAACAGACAGCGGGACAGAGCTCTCCTTTGCTTTTGGTTAGTTTTAGCTAGCTGAGACAACGAAGTTCCCTGGACTGTAGTTTTTTTTCTTTTTCCCCTTTTCTTTAAACCTCTTGAAACCTGCTCTGGACTGAACACCCAGAAGAGCATCAGCAGCTAGCACCTGTGGCCCACCAGGCTGGGCCTGGCCCACAACATTTCCAGCACCAGAGGGACTGATAAGAGACTGAGTGAGCTGAACTGCAACCCGGGGAGGAGACTTTATCAGTTTGTCATCTCTTTTAGAGCAGCAAAGATTTTTATTGTTTAATATTTAAACAATAAGAACAATAAAACTTAAACATTTAATATTTAAATGTTTAAGTTTTATTGTTTAATAAACATTTTCTCCAAAGAAGTATTTTCTCCCAGACCGGTTAAGGAGAGAGGCCGATTGAATCTGCTTTCCTAGAAGAGCCCCTTTAGAGATTCTCTCCCAAATTTGCTCTGAACCAAAACAGCCTTACACCTTCAAAGCCCAATATTGGTGTAAGATGGGCTCTCTTTGGAAGGGGTTGCCATTTAAATGAGGAGATCTGATGCCCAAAGTTGAACAATGAATCATCACGCAGTGCAAATGACATTGTGTGAAGGAATGTCTGGTGGGGAACTTGATGGGGAAAACCACTAAGGGGGACACCTCCTACATTGGAGAGAAGCCTAAAAGATAAAGGGTTTGGGGGCCTCTGTGTGTCCAACCTCCTTTTATTTCAGAGTTTTTTTTCCTCCCAAAAAGGTAACTTTCACTGTTGGAATCAATGTATGCCATTAGCTACAGACCTTGCTATAATAAACCTTTCGGCCTGTGGACCTCTCTCAGGATCCTTTTGTGCAGCACTTGGGGTAATCCATGTGTGTTGGTTGGTGTTTGAGCATTAAATATCAATAGGTTGTTTTTGGTTTTTTTTCTCAGTGCTGAATACAATGGGCTGAACACAATATGCTGTGTGCACATCAGAGTGTGGTGTTGGATTGCCTGCCTTCCCTCAGGCACTTAAAATTGGCCATTTGCTGGCTGAGTACTCTGGTTACCAGGAAGCAGATGTTCTGCAGCAGCTCCCTGTCTCGTGTTTCCAATGGGCAGCTATGTGGGATACACTGGATACACTGCTCTGATGCAGATGAGCAAAAGAGTGTGATAATTCCCTGCGGCAGAATCCAGATTTGTGTAGGCAGATAAGGTAATAGCAGGAAGGAAGCAACATGCTCTGGAAGTATTTTCCCTGCCAGAAGTTTTCAAGCAAAATACTGGGATTTATTTTCTAGTCAGCAGTTCTCTAAGTGTACAGTCTAAGTCATCCTTTTCATGTGGGATTAGGAATTGTTTAAGGATAAAGGGTTACATATGACTAACCATTCCAGGTTTTGGATTGTAGGAATACAAAAGAAAACAAACAAAAAAAGGAAGATAAATGAATTTGAAATTAAGAGAGAAGGAGGTATGGTCTAATTAATTTTAAGAATTCAAGGCAGGAACAAATTATCTGAGCTGTGCAAAATGAGTCAAAAGACAAAACACCTCTTTCTTTTCCAGAGTCCTTTGAATCAACTATGGCGTACTTTGTGTATATTATAACATATTCATTTACCTTTGAAGTGCAATAAAAGAATGTTAATTCTTCAGTAATCTCAAAACATTTTTCCTCTTAACTCTCTTTTTCAAGATAATAATTTCTTTTGTGACTAGCACTGAGAGCAGGCAATCTCTTGGCTTCTACCAGGGAAAGCTGACAGGAGGCAACCTGGGCACCCTCTCTAAACACACACTTCCTGTAATAGATATTTGTGAAACAAGCAACCTTTCTTCAAAACAAGAACATTTTTATTTATAGGGAGTGATTTGGGATGAGGACACAGTCCCACACAGGATTTGTTCTTTAGAAATTTTTTATGTGCATACATTCTGTTACTTGTTAATAAAGCTGATAGCCTTTGTATTGCTCGAAGTCTCTGTGGTCTAAGTAAGCTATGCACGGGATTAGATGTGTGACCTTGGTGTGAATTTTCCTGCCACAACCTTACACCATGTATTGGCTATTAAAAATTCCTCCCTTGGATGAGCTATCTGTGACTTGCTGGGATAAATCTTACAGTTGTAAGAGTTATCTAACAATCGTGAAAACACCAGCAACTGAATATGGGCTTTAGCAGTGCATCAAAAAGAGCTTCTTACCTGTTGCATGTGTTGGTACAGGTTATTTTCAAGCTGAAACCATGGCTCTAAGCCAGGGGAAAACAATCACTTGGGTTGGAAGGGACCCTTAAAGTCTCCATCTAGTCCAAACCCGCTGCAAAGACCCGGGACGTCTTCAACTAGAGGTGGTCGCTCAGCATTCTGTCCAACCTGACCCTGAATGTTTCCAGGGATGGGGTATCCACCACCTCTCTGGGCAACCTGTGCCAGAGTTTCACTGCCCTCATTGTAAAAAACTTCCTTATGTATAATCTAAATCCACCTATGTTTTGTCCTATCACAGCAGGCCCTGCCAAAAAATTTCTCCCCATCTTTCTTATAAGCCCCTTTCAGGTATTGAAGGGCTGCTGTAAGGTCTTAATATGTCCATTTTAAACAGGCTGTGTGGTGGGAATGCACCCTACACCTCAATACACATTGGAAGCTGTGAGTACCAAGAGAGCACCTGTGGCAGTGTTTGCAAACAACAGGCAAAATACATTAAATTTCCCTGTGGCTATGAATAAAAATTATGAGGTGAAATTTAGCAATTGCTAGTGGAAAATGTGAGTTTTTTCTCAAAGCATTGTTTCATATCATTGGTTACAAATATTAACATATCCAATTCTACTTGGATGTGGAAGATGCAGCTCTATACTTCACAAGATGAAGCTTGATATACATAAAATATACATGTCTCCACAAAGATGCCTTCCTTTTCAATCACAGTGCAGTGCAGGAGCTCCAGGCCAGAACTGGACATTCTGTGGTATAAAATAAGACCAGTGTTTGTAGTCCTTGACATTGCACTTAATCCTTAACTCAAGTTATGAAGAAAACTTGCAGACATAGCTGGTTTCAGCTCCTGTTTGCTCTCTAACCAGCTTGTATGAGCTATGGATACTCTATATAAACGTGGATACTATATGTGGACAGCAAAACAACTAAGAGGAGAATACTTCCAATGCAGGATGCATACACCAGGGAGTAGGTATACATCTATTATCCTTTTTGATGTTGCACAAAGGGCAATGTTTGGAGTCTCACAGAAAAACAGCTTGCTAGTACTTCTTTGGCAGCCATTGTGACAGAATGTGGGCAGTGTGCTTTTATTCCTCTTTGCCTTTTCCCTGGCTGCCATTAGAGACCCTGTTCAAAATGACCTTTCTGTACAGAAAAATAACTCAGCAAGCTTGAAGGGGGCATCAGAATCTGTCTTTGCTACTTGAAATTCTGAGGAAGGTAGTATAAGGGTTGACTTCGTGATATCCATAAAGCATTTGGCTGTGAAGGAACACTGTAGTGGCAAAGTTTCTTGTCTCTTGAATTCAGTCTCTAAAGGTCAACTGTTGGATGGTCTCCAATCCAGTGTAGCTTTATAGCACCTTTTGTCTGCACAATGTCACAGGTACTTGTGTAAAAACTGTCATCACATAAACACTGATGACTTGTGCTACAGTCTGAACTCAGGTATGATAGGCTAGATAAACTTACAGCTTCATTATATGACTTTTGCGTAGGATCATTTTTAAAAGTTGCATAGAGCACTGTAACTTTATCTGTTAGTCTGCTGCGGTGTTATACAAGGAATAAAGCAATTCTCGACGTCTTTGTCCATGGCGTATCTGACAGCAATCTCTAACTGTGTAAATGCTCCACTGAGAAGGCATGTTGAGTAGATTCTTTGCACAGGGGATGGTGTGTGTGCTCAGAAGCGTGGAGATGTTGAGTCTGACATGGTCTTCTTACTCTAGAGAAGATCCACTATGTGTCTCAATTATAATTTATTCACTTGAATCAAAGCAGCACTTTATTTTTTTCAGAATGGTTAACTTAAAATTCCCATTGCTAATGCTAATTGCTACAAAAGAAAAAATGAGACTCTTGCATTTTGAGGAAAGTCTCAGTTTCCACCCTTTACAAATATAGGGAAGTATGGCAATTTTAGCAGCACTGACATTAAAGGTAAATTATCCTGGATGTGTATGATGAAATCTGGGATTAGTGGAGAAGGGAGAAATGGCAGGGGAGCACAGGATGTCTGTAGGGAGCTTCTGAGCGCTTGCAGATGACAGCACTATTAATGTGAAATTGACAGTTACAGATCAATAGCTTTGTCACTGAACTTGCATCTGCTTCCTGCATTTCACATTCTTAGGTGAAGCTCACTTCCAGAAGAACACAGCTTGCCATTCAGACCCCTCAGTGTTCACGCTGTACCTGGCTGAAATAAACAGGAACCGACTTTCAGGAGGAAAGGTGAGTCAATATTATGCCAGGAGGCATTGAAGGGTGCTTTGGATCTTCTAGAATCTTTCTTTTTCCCCGACAGTGATTATTGTCCTTGCTATTTCTTTGTGGAAATCATAGCAGTTTCACCAATCCTGTTTCAGTAATATGTACACTAGATAAGATTTCATAGTCTGTTTCAGTTCGTTTTATCCCAGTATAGGGGAAATACATGCAGACCTGAATGCATGTCAGGTTTGCATTTAAATAGGGTTGTGTAGCACTCTTAATGTGGCCTCAAAATGCACTCTTAACTCATGGCTGAACTTAATATGAAGTTTTCAACCTTAGGCAGGGATTCAGAAGTTTTAAAAACAGCCTGTTGTGTACTTTCCAGCAAGGATGTCTTTGAAGAAGGGTAATACTCTTAAGTCATTACCTTAAGTAAAAAGCTTGTAAGAAAGCCTTTCACTGCCATAGTACACTGGGAGCAGCAATGTTGAATGAGTGCTGGGAGACATCCAGTGGCTGGCTTCTACCTGGCTTTGGGAAGGACAGGTTAGGGACAGGATCAACCCAGCTGGGAGTGCCCTTGAGAGTCTCCTGCTTAAATCCCCCCAAATCCACATCAGAGCCCTCACAGATTTACCCCGTCTTGAAAACCTCCAAGAACTCTGGGTAATTTGTCCCTTAATTTATTCCCAGAGGGAAAATTATTTTCTTTAAAATCTGTTTGGTTTTGTAGGGTTTTTTTTTCAATTTATGTCCCTTTTCCTTCACAGAACACCTCAGCAAAGAGCCCAGATCCATTTTCTCAATAAGCCCCTGTAGTTTCTGTGAGGGTGCTTCGTGTCCCCCTGGAATTCTTTCTTTCCCAGGCTCAAGAAGTGCAGCTTGCACAGCCTCTACTATTGGGGTTTCTGTACCCTCCCCACCCCATTTTTCTTTAACAAGTCCCAGTTGCATAGCCACAAACCAGGTTTCTGAGTTGGCTTGCTGGAGAGGATGAAATGTGTGCGCTGCTATTCTCCCTCACCCAGACTACTTTTTTTAAGCAGGCTATTGTAAGAAGATGCCTGTGTTTTATGAATCTGAGACCTCTCATAACCTTGAAATTTAGGATGCCTTATAATAACCTAGTAAGGAAAATAATAACTGGAGAATATAATTGTTAACTTCGGGCCTTGTGTTGATTTTAAAAAAGAACTTGCTATTTAATTATTTCTGGCTTATATTTATTTACTGGAAATACCTGATTTAAGCTGAAAGGCAGTTTGTTTTTCTTTCCTCTTCTCTGGCAACGAGGAGGTGCTTTGTCTTCTCTTGTCTGACACTGATCTGTCTGCATGGTTTTTTCCCTTACAGTCTCCCACCTCCACTTGGTTTTTTTGAATTGGTATGGCTGTGCCATTAGCCCCAGAGGTGGAACAAAATGGCTTTCAAGTTTAGAAATGGCTGCTTTTTTCAGGGTGGATGATGAAAGCTGCTTTGAGATGGATGAATAGAGTTATATCAATACAAATAACAAGGATCCAGTGTGAGACTGAATGTTCTTCCTGCTCAGACTGAAATTACACTGCCAGCCCATGCAAGCAGAAGCTCAAAATATATGTATAAAACTGCAGGACTGATTAGGAAACAGTATTGAATATTGAATATACATGTAATACTGGAGTTTCTCAGCATCATTTAAACAAGGATGTGAATGTCTCTGAAAAGTCTAAAATGTAGAAGAATGCTTAGTTTGGAGCAAGCACAAAAACTGTAAAACTTGGCTTAGATGATATCGTGGTCAGAATGCAACTTAAGGACAGCTCTCCTGTCTGTATTAATGTGGGAGGTTAAGATATCGCGATGTTATGGTCGGGTGGAACCCCTCCCCTTCTACCGTTACCTTACTGTTAGCCCCTGTTATAAATTACCCTGTTCCGCCGTTAATAAACGCCAGTTACCATCCACCACATTGGTGAGTGCGTGTACTTGGTCCATGTGGCAAAGGTGCTGCCACCGAGCCGTTCCCGACCCGAGACGCCACACCTCAAGTGGAGGCAACATATTGTAGTGCTTATTTTCAAATCTGCTACAGCAAAGCACTGCCCATGGTCAGGCCTTCAAAGTGTGGCAGTGGTGTTAAGATTTGTTAAAGAGGGAAGAATTTATTTATTTTTTTAAGATTGTGTTGGAGGTTAGGATTTTTTCTTTTTTCCCCTTTCTCTCAGGGAATCTTCTCCCACTTGTTGCCTAACAGATAATAACGACCAGTACTTAAGAGAGACAAAATAAATTGTCAGCATGGGGAGAAGGGATGCAGTTGGTTGCAGCCCCTTAGCTGGGGGCTTTTCTCTTGGGAAGAGCAGAAACGCTGTGACATTTTTGTCTGGAGGTCAGGGGTCTAGGCTCAGCTCCTCTCTTGGGATCGGAGGGGAGCAGTTGAGCTGCAGCGGGAGAAATTCACTGCCACCGCGGCATCCAGCCCAGCACCAGTTACAATAATTTGGAGAGAAGAGGGTCATATTTTCCCTTCCAAGGGAGGTTCCTGCCTTCCTTAGCAGACACCTGTCTTTCAAACCAATGGGAAAACTCCAATTTTCAAACAGATGTGAAATTCTGAAAAAAAAAAAAAAATTGGTTTCACAACTGTATTTTTACTGAAGAGTGTGTAAAATTGCTTAAGGAGGGGTGGACTAGGTCTGGGGGTGTAATACCCAGCTCGATTCAGAGTTTTTTCTTCTCATGTGGCGTACCCTTGTAACAGCACTATGGAGCAAAGAGCTGCCCAAAGAGCTGCCAGTCCATCTGTTAGTGGCAGTGTTGGAATATAGCCCACACCAGTCAGTATCCTATTACAAATCAACTATTTTCAGTGGGTTTTTTTGGGATTGGTTGTTTTTTGGTTTTTTTTCCTGAAAATTGCTTAACTCCCTGGCAGGCTTTCTGGAAGTCAGAGGTGGAGAAATTCCTCTGCATTTACAATAGCCCAAGGGGCTGGGTATTCAGCTGTGATACAGGGAAATCTTCTTTATAATTCCCCATAGTTTAAACTCTGGCTGAGTGCATCCTACTTGTCCTCACTTCTGAAGGTTACTGGGGCAACTATTGGTGACAAAAGGGGTTAGGTCTCTGTTCTGGTGCAGAACAGAGAATTCTTCACTAGAAAGTTTTATAGGAGAAAAAGCATTTTGTTCTTTCAGACTTCCAGAGGATTTTGAAAGTCTGAGTAAAATATGAGTTTGCTGTTCCAATGAATGGCTTCTTGGTGGGGTGTGGCTGACAACACATTCTTGTTTTCTCTTTGGAAAGAGTAACACAGCTTTGTGTAATCAAAATGCAGCTAGCTTGAAACCTGGTATGTTCTTTAGGCAGATTATAGCACTTCATGCTACAAATGGTAAAATTTCTAGCACTGGTCATGTAGATTCAGGATAGTTTAATATACTGTACAGCATGTGTTGATGGTGATGCCGGGCAAACCCTTAATTTACTTGTATTTTATTTGACATAAAAATAGATCTTCACAATGTTCCACACGCTGTGCTATGAAAACTCTGCAAGGAGATGTAATAGAAAAACTATAAGCCATCTGCATTAGGGATATCAGTAAATACCCTCATCCTCAAATTTATATTGCTCCTAAAAATAATAATCACCGGTGATTCAAAGGACAAGACAGTTCTAAAAGGGACATTTAGTCATTCCTGGGGAAAGTTTAGAATAAAAGACTGTAGCAGTATGAAAAACAATAGAAAAAGTAGAATCTGCAGTCACTACAATGTATGTAATGTGTCATCCCCCTTACACTATATAGGGAAATATGTAGAGTTGTCAAAACTTCTTCATTTCAGCTGTAGCCCCTTCTCAGGACAGTGCAAGTGTAGAAGTTAAGAAATGCATGGAGATGCATAGACCTTACCCAAGTAGAGAGAGATCTGGAACTGTTTTCCGATTCTGTTCTAGACCTGTTTCTCATGTCTTTTTCTAAATCTGACTTCTCACTATGTTGCCATTCCCTCTCAGCATATAAGTCATTTTACTAAAATTAGTGGGTTTTGTGGAAAGAGATGCTGAATGTTAAACCTGGACTTAGTTTTCGGGGCACATGGGATGTTTGACTTCAAAGATGCAACAGTAAATGTTTGAAATAATTGTGTCATGATAATATCTGTCACAATGTGAGAAATGCTCACAGAGATCACTGCTGTATCTCAAAGCAAGAACAACCTTGTAAATGTAGGACTTTACTGACAGATAGTGCTACATGATACCAATGGGAGTGTAAGAACTGTACCTTAAGGGAGAAGTGGGAGATGTCTAGACCCTCAAAAGACCTGAGAAAAGCAGACCTGATATGGCAGATGGCCCAAGCACAGGTAACAAGGCTCAGATGCTGCAGCTTGTACCTTCAGAAACACAGCCATCTTAAATTTAAATTTAAGTTTCATCCTTGCACTCTCTGGTCAGGAGGTGATGTCTTTGCATTTAGTACATCTGAATGGGTTCTTCTTTCACAAGCTTGCATCATTTCATTGTGAAGTGTGAAAAATACCAATCACTTTTTTTAAAATTACTTGTTTTAAATTTTAAAATTTAAATTGTTTTACAATTTACTTGTTTTAAAAATTTAAAAGTTTAATAGTAATAAAATAGTTACAAAAATAGTAATAAAAAATTAGAGTAATAAGAATTTGGACAATCAGAGTTAGGACAATAAGGGACAATAAAAGCAAAGAATTATGGATGTCCTCTTTTTTGCACTCTGCCAAAAAAGCACACAGTTCTCTGACAAAGGATTGACTTTCAAAAGCAATAGCTGTTGCATATTCGTATATTTCATACATGATGCAAACATTCCTTTCAAACTAGGCATTTTTTTGTTTATTGTCAACTTGCCCCCGCATCTTGTAAATCAATTGCCTTGATCCCCACAAAGTCTGGCTTTTCCCGATAAGGAGGCAATAGTTTTTCTCTTGAGACCTTAGTGTCTTGTTGCTGTTATCTTTATGCAAAGAATTTCTTGATTATCTTATCTAGTTCTTGAGCTAGTTACAAAAAGTATCTTACATCATATAGTTTCTATTTTAATATTATGTTATAGCCTAAAAACTGTATTTACTACACTACTTAGAGGAGATTAGTGCAGCATAACTTTGTGACATAACACATATAGTGTTCATTTTAACATTTGCGAAGAGCCAATCATATAATATGCATTTTTCACATGAAGCTTATCCCAGCAATTGTAACTTAGGCCACCGGGGTGGTTCCATTTTGTGTTGCAAGGACAGATTTAGTTACATCTACATAGTGCAATATCACATTGTTCCAAGCTATGGATGTATACCTTGAAAGCTCCTTGGTCATGTGAATGTGACACTGTACCTGGTGTAGATTAGGTCTAAGTTTAAACTCAATAAATAGCTTCTGAAGAACAGGGTTGTAACTCTAATGCTTGCAGCCTGTTTTTAGCTAGCTCAAGGCTCTCCTCCGTATGCTGCTTTTTGCAGCAGACAGATGCTCGGATCTTTCTGTCAACTTGGGACAAAAGGTCAGAAAATAATGGCCGGAGTGTTGTGCTTTTGAACAGGAAAAGCTGCACATACAGAAAAGCCTTATGTCATTAAACCTAATCAATAGAGAGAAGCCAGCAGAATATCTGTCCCTAAGGAATTACCACCTCCTTCCCTGAGACAGATGTGAGTCAAGCATGGGACAGACATGCAAAAACAAATTCAATACTCTTTCACTCTCTTGTGGTTTGTTTGTGCTGTAGACTTGTAAGCAGATGCTACGTGTTTTTAAGGTCTTGAACAGCCACCTTTATTTCTAATACAGAATTCTGTCCAAAACATTGTTTTTTTGGGTTTTGGTTTGGTTTTTTTCCTTTTGTTTTAAGCATGAGAGGCAAGTGCAGGAGGAAGTAGTTATTCAAAGTGCTCTGGGATAATCAATAATGTCATCCTATTCCATATCTATCTGTACCCAAAAATTGTTACTGTCTTTTTAAGACCCTACAGCTGCAGACCTTGTGTGTGTGACTGGGCTGTCACAGGCATTTTTAAAATCAGCCCTCCCAGGCAGCTTCCTGCATTTTGCAGCATGGTATTTGCTTCACTGGTTATTTGGTCTTTGCTTAGACAGAGGTTTTTCTTTCCTTTTTGGGATCTCTTTTCATTTTGGTTTTTTTCCCCCTCTCAGAGAGAGTGCAGTTAGCAGGTTTGAGCTGCCTTGGGGCACGTTCTATGGGTGTCTACCAGTCACCATGGGCTCCAGCAAGCCAGTCTGCATCGACTGGCTGCCTGCTGCAGGGGAGAAGGCTACAGGAGCAGAATGCCTCTCTTTATGGCAGCTTCAGCTTCACAACCATAGCTGTCCACAAAGACTGCATTTTGAATTAGAAACTATTTCAAAGTGAATTTGCAAACTCCGCTGTCCGCAAAAAAAGCCAGAGAGTTCCTGGGACCAGGCCACCCCATGCCAGCACCAGCAGACTGGTCCTTTTCCCCTCATCCCACAGCCACAAGTGCAGAGCACAGCAACAGCAGCAGAACCTGCGAACAGGAGGAAGCAGCAGGCAGACCCCACAGGAGCCGGCAAGACTACATCTGCTGCCAGAACTGCTCTGTAAAGCTCCTGCCCTCCCAAGAATGATGTGATAGCATCTTGCCCCTTTGTCCTACAAGCCTGAGCCTGTCCCTGCCTTGTGCCATCTCAGGAAAGGCTATTTCTGGCATTTTGGGTATCTCTTTTCACCTGTGGGATTTATGAGTTTTTAGCAGTTCTGTATCTAGCAGTTATTTACTTTTTTCCTTGACTGTTGGCATTCTGTTTATCAGTAAACTGTTATTTTTTCACCTATTTTATTTTTTCACTTGTATGTCACTCCTTAATGGTGGAAAGGGATGGATTGGAATCAAGGGGGAGGTTTCACTAATTTCAGAGTGCTCATCTTTTTAAACTGTCTTAAACCAAGACACAACGATAGTTTGAACAGCAATGGAAGAAAAATTACTAATTCTATGGTTCAGGCTATTAAGCTGGGTCATCCTTTGATATGTGCTGAGATATGTGTGTGTATAAAGGCGTAACGTGCTTCTGAGCAAATTTAGGTTGTATTTTCACTGATGTATGTTAAACAAACTTGGGCACCAGGAAAAAACTGAGTTCTTTGGAAGCTTATACAATTCCTGAGTAAATCTTAGTGGGTGTTGGCAGTTTCTGGAGTTGCTTCAAATTGCCTTAATGTGACTGGTGAACACAAAGAGTCTGGCAGGGCCATTCTGGAGTTTTATCAGAAAAATGCTTTTGCATTAATATCTAGTTTATAGAGTTTATGAGGAGGGGAAAATATGTAGCAGAAAAATGCTTCTTTAAGTTCTTCTTGCAAATGTAGATATTTATTTTTTCCCACTTTCTACCTGCCATAGCAAGGCTATTATCTGTCTAGAGGAGGTCAAAGTGAACCAGATCAGACCTTGACCTGCCTACTGTTTTCTATCTTGGCCTTGTATTGCCTGGCCTACAATTCCTTTGCCTTTCCTTGCCATTTCTACCCAATCTTGCGCTTTCTTGCCATTCCTGACTATCCCTTTTTTTTGTATTCCTGACCATCGTGACCATCCCTTGTCCTTCTTACTACTCATTGCCTTGCATTGAGTTTTTCACCCATCCCCCACCTTGACTTCTCTACTGCTTTTTTCCTGGCTTTGCTGTGCTTTGCCTGTTCCTCTTATGATGCTCATTGCCTTCAGAAACTCAGAAAGGAGCTTAGAGAAAACATTTTCCATTCCTCGACAGTGCAGTCTCTTCAAGTCATGTCGTCAAGGGCCAAGATGGCTCAAGTCAGGTTGTAGAGCTGAAAGCCACCTAGATATCTTTGGATATTGCTGAGCAAGACAAGTGCTAAACAATTTATCTCTGCACTGGCTTGTAGATGGTAGCAAACGCCCTGTGGGGGTGGCTGGCACCATGGAAAAAGGCCAATTGCAGAACAGAGGAAAACACATCTGGACAGGCTTCTGCAGTGTGGCAAGATATTTCTGCCTGGGTAGCAAAGTTGACTGTGAAAGTCCATCGTGTGCCCAAGAGTCTGGCTAAGGAGGAGCATTGCAACAATGAACAGGTGGATCAGGCTGCCAAGATTAAAGTTCCAGAGGTAGACATGGCCTAGCAGCACAAGGAAGAGTTTTTTCTAGCTTGATGGACCCAGGATGCCTCAGGTCATCAGCGAAGAGATGCACCATACCGATGGGCTTGTGACTGAGCAGTGGACTTAACCACATATACTATATCCCAAGTAACCCCAGACTGTGAAATGTGCACTGCACAGTCAAGACCAAATGTGAAGCCCAAATGTGGTCTGGGAGTCAGTGGTCTAAATATAAATAGGGGAGACCTAGGAGATTCTATCATGCTACTGCAAACCTGCCAAGGCTTACATCGTGACAATGGTAGAAGGCACTACTGGATGGCTGTACATCTACCCTGTGCCTCATGCCACTGCCTGGAACACCATCCTGGGCCTTGAAAAATAAATCCTCTTGTGAGTCAGACAATGGGACTAATTTCAAAAATATCCTTATAACGAACAGGGCTAGAGAGCTAGGTATTGAGTGGCAAAGCAAGGGATGCTGAGGAATGGCAAGGAAATGGGGGTGGGTAGGAAAGGCAAGAAAAGGGATGAGAAAGACAAATCAGAGCAAGGCTAGAGAAGAAAGCAGTAGGCAGGTCAAGGTGGCAAGGTGCTTTGCAAGGTAATGCAAGGCAAGGGAGAGGTAGCAGGGAAGGAAAGGAAAATGTTGCTTTGCGTGGCAAAGCAAGTTGGGGGCAGGTAAGACAAGGAGAGTCCTAGGAGGAGCAGGCATGGCAAGGCTCCTAAGACACCTGCTGAAAAACCCAGCCCTCCCTGGGGCACACAGTGCAGCAGATATTGAAAAAGGAGGGGGAAAGGCAAGCTTGGAGTGGAAAAAGAGAACACAAATACACCAGCCTTTTAAAAACATTCACACTGCAATAGTGGGAACCAGTCACATTTACTCTTTCCTTGCTTTTTTGATGACATAAATATGAAGTAAAACTACATTAAACACAATGCAGAGCTAGGATTTTACAGGTCTTTATTTTGACAATCTGGATGACAAATCTCTTCCCACACTAACACCCAGCCCAGTTTAAATCCATCCTTAATCCGACCCTTCCTCATCTCCCATTTCCCAGCACCCTCTGCTCAAGGCTTTGCACCTCACTCTTTCCTCCTGCAGTGGCATTGCACCTGAACACAGCAAGGTTTTCGCTGGCAGTCATTCTCTCTCCAAGCTGATCTTACCAGGAACTCTTCTGCTTTTCACTGCACTAGCCACAACAACTTTTGCTCACTACAATAAATCTTTTCCATAATGAACTGCAGGTGCAAGGGGAAAAGTGCTGCACAGCAATATTTTTCAACTTAAGGACAAATAAATACCTCCCACCATTTGGATCTTGTTCCAGTGCTGTAGAACCAAATAAATCTGCTTTGGCTCTGAAAACACCAGCACCGCCAAACTCAGCTGCCAGCATTAAATACCTCACTGTGTCTACACCCCAGTCCCTCACACTGTGCTTTGTCATGTCCTATGCTACCATGCTACAGACTGCTGGGTGCAAGATTCATCCCTGAGAACTGCCACACTGATGTCACTGGACATTCCAACTTCAATGCCAATATTGCAGGAACTTCCTGCATTCCATTCCTTAGTACAGAAATGAGACAAAGCCCTCACTCACCTTATGTCTTCATAAAATCATGTACAAGGTTTGAAAAAGCCTTCTGGTTTGAGGGGCATGGTTCGCCCAGAAAGCCCAACTCTGCATCCAGAGGAAATGAGCATCACAAGCAGACCAATGAACACCAGATGCAAGGGACACTGTCAGCTTGGACTGCATTTAACACAGCAGTGGTAAAACATGAACCTGAAGGTCTCGTGAGAGAATGTAAAATATATTGAACACTGTTTCTCGAAGATGCCCATGTCATTACTTAAAGGTGTGGCTCAGTGAGCAATACCAACAAAGGCCACACATGAAAAGCCTGTGTTTTTTTTCTTTAAAAAAAACCTCAACTACCTAAAATATGGTTCAGTGTTTCAGGTGAGTTCAGACTTTCTATTAAAAAAGGATAAACTAGGTCTACATGCTAAGGGTATAAAGATCTGTTACATATATTAACAGCAGTTAGTGACACACAGTATCATTTTCTGGCTGAACCTCCACCATAGCAGAAACTTCCCACTGCCCCAGGAGCTGCAAGGAATTTGGGCAGGTGAAATGATATTGGAGAATCGCTGTAAATTCAAGGGCAGAAAGAGATGATCTACCATTAAAGCTTCTGTTAAAGCCAGAGTTGCTGTCACAGTGCTCCATGTGCCAGGGAAGGGCAAGGGTTGACGTTGCTTGCCGTGTATGGACTGAGAAAGGTCAGGGTCTACTGCTCAAAAATATGTCATATTCAAGCTATTTTCCTGGTTTATTATTAGAACAGCTCAAGACTTGTCTGAAAAGTCACATTATTGGCCTCCCTCCTTCTGTTTGCTTCCACTTGCACTTAGAAGCTTTGATTTCCCTTGTCTTTCCTACATCTCCCTTGTCTTGCACTTCCTTATATACCTGTTCCCTGCCTTTACTTGCCTAGCCCGTTCTTGGCCTGGCCTTTCCTTGCCTAGCCCTCCGTGTCCCTGCCTGATGAAAATAGGATGTATCATATTTAGGGAGAAATTCAATGATTTATGAGAAACTGTGTTGCAGCTAGCTAAGAAATCTATATTTTTGTGATTTTCTTATTTTACGTGTTTTTAGTTTAAGCCAGTGTCTGATTTTGCCTCAGTGAATACCCTGAGAAAAACCAAGAGGTAACTTGGCGCTTTTACACTCCAGGATTTTTAACGAACATAACCCACTTGCAACACTTAATCCATAGACAGCTATTTAACTAAGAAATTATGCAGGTAGGTGCTTTGGATAAGAAAGGCTGTGGTTCTTGCTCTGTGGAATACTTCCTTGTACCCTTTTCTTCCTTTTTCCATTTGATAAAGGTTTATTTGAACCTTTGTTCTTGCTCCCCATTCAATTTCTTGAGGCTACCATAGGAGTAGCAGCCAAGAGGGTAAAGTACATGGGTGTGAATTTGGTGAGTTCCTGGTTCTGACCCTTGGACTTGCGAAGGAGAAGGAGGAGGCTAGATTCTGTCCCTCCATCTGTGCAGCCTTGTACAGAGACAGGATTCCTGGGGCTGGGAGCTGGATTTGTGCTTTGTTGCTGCCTGTTCCCATCCTGGTGACTTAATAAGCTTTTGCTCTCTATTGACTTTGACATGATTAATTACTCTAGTTCTAGAATGCTGGACTCATTTTCAGGGAAGAGTTTCTTTTGCTCAGTGTAATTCATCATTTGTCAGTAGCATGCTAGATAGAAGAGGCCTATGACAGAATCAAATCCACCCCTGCAGATGACTCAGCCGAAATAGAGTAAGTGTATCTGGGGGAAGAAGTTTCTTTTGCAGCTACAGGTATCTAATATGGTATTTGAAGAGTTTTGTCTTGTACGTGTTTGGATATTTTCCATGTACACTGTAGCTGCTGTACTTCAAGTGTTGAAATACTGAAGCCATGTACTCAGAAGATTTTGTTGAAAGTAAGTGGTTTATCTTGGACCTAATGTTCTAATAATCATCTGAGTTTAAATAACAGCAACATCAATGGTTGTGAATAAAGCTTCACAAAGCTTTAAATTTGAAGGCAGTGGTGGACTGTCTCCTTTTCTATACAAACATTTTAAATGGTTCTCACGAGAAAAAAACATGAAATTGAAACTCGCTACTGCTAAATTCTGAGATTGCATTTTTATTTTCTGAGTTACATCTTGTGTGTAGGAGGGGAAAATGGGCTCTCGCCTCTAGGTCTGTCCAGCATTGTTACATGAGACAAAGAAATATATGTCAGCAATGTGGAGCTGAGAGGGTGGCTTGTTGCTTTCCATCCAGTGCTGATGAGTCTTGACAGCTTGTACAGTCTTATGTAAACAAACAATTAAAATGCCCTCATTGATTCTGACAGTGTTCACAGGGGTTTTCAGGATGAGGAAAGAGGCGTAGAGCTGACTCCATATTTCAGAAGGCTTGATTTATTATTTTATGATATATATATATTACATTATAACTACATTAAATGAATAGAAGGAAAAGTTTCATCTCAGAAGGCTAGGTAAGCTAAGAATAGAATAGAAAAGAATGATAACAAAGGCAGCTGGCTTGGACAGAGAGAGAGAGCCAGCTCTGCCGTGACTGGTCACTAAATCCAAACATCCACATGAGACCAATCACGGATCCATCTGTTGCATTCCACAGCAGATAACCATTGTTTATATTTTGTTCCTGGAGCCTCTCAGCTTCTCAGGAAGAAAAAATCCTAAGAAAGGATTTTCATAAAAAGATGTCTGCGACAATTGATCCATTTGAAAGAAATGCAGTGAAAGTTTTCTGAAGTTTAGTTTTTCTGAAATCTAAAACAAATTTCCTTGCATGAATTCCTTTCCCAGATATGCTTCTGTGCTCTCTCTTTTGTAACAAGAGAGGCTAAAACTATAATTATGCAGCAGAGAATTCTTATTTGCCTGAAAGCCTGGGTTAATTCTTTTACATCAAGGTTAATATAATTTTTGCCTCCCACCTAATCATATACTTGCCTAGGAGTCGCAGATCATAAGCACCTTTGTTTTGACTGTTTAACCAGTTGAACAATCAGGAAGGGAGAAAATGGAGAGTTACTTTGTGAATGTTGCCTAAATTTTGGCATGATTTGGCTTTCAGTTGACTGGAAGAAAATGAGATCAGATGACGCTGATATGATATGATAGATAAGATATGAGTAGTCTTCAGGGAAGATGGATTATTCCTTGTACCTGATAATACTTACCAGCTGAGAATTAAGAAGGCAAAAGAAAGCATGGCAAAACATATACACATGCATGTACCACTTAAACAGCTTGGGAACAGGGCTGTGCCCAGGTCACAGAGTGTAACTGTTACATCTCTTACAGATAGTTTTCTGAGACTTAAAAGGCTTTTTCTCAGGTATATATTGTAACTACTCAAGATAAATGTCAGTAAAAGTACCTCTTTTGAAGTGACTTGGCCATGGCCAGAACAAAACTCAGAATCTTAAAGTAGGTGTTGACTTGCATTATTTCAGTGGAACTTGCATTTAAGCAGTTCAGCAACAAACAAAACAAACAAAACAAATAATAACAAACAAAAAAAGTGTATCAGGTGTGGGGGGAAGAAGGAAACAAGGAAGTCAGTGGAAGGGATGCCAAGATCAGGGTAGTGAGATGTTTAAAAAACCAAGTCAGTATGTGGTTGGGATTTTTTGTCTCTGTGTGTTATTTCAAGGTGGAGATATGGCTATTTGGAAGCTGTGTGTAGAACTAACTGTATTTAAATTTTTTGGTGGGGACAGAAAGTTGAAATTTTGAGACACATGAAAAGAATGATAAGAATTTAGAGACAATGGCTCGTATCTGTATTTATTGTGAAGAGAGAATAGAGGTGATAATACATGAGGCAAGGTATAAGTATTGATCTTTCTGAGTCAAAGGCTATGACGGCAAAAAAGGCTGAAAACAAGAGATGGTCGCATCAGGATTAAAGTGGAGGAAACTTTTAACAGAATTATGTTTATAGAATTAAACCAATGTGGTCTCTATAGGAACTACTTTTAACATGTTACAGAGAAGATGCAAATTTTTCTATGTGGTCTAAGTGAGTGGATTTGATTTCTGGTTTTGCTACTGTGGCCAAGAACTGGGGGAACACATAAACCTCTCTTAGAATTTGAAAACTAAGATGCCTGGGAGAATTGTCCTTGCCAACCTGCAAAAATCCTTATCATGTCCCTGTGGCATGACCTGGAGAAGAGAGAGAGAGAGAGATAACTATGGAGCGTTGGCACAACTCAGGAAGTGGGCAAGTTGCTGAGGATGTCAGTGGTGTCAGAAAGGGATCTCTGTTTCCTGTCATTGGGAAAGTAAACAAAAATCAAAGGTGATATAAAGCTATATTTGCTTACTATGACAAAGTGACCTCATCAAGGAATGGGGTCTATTGCAAAAATGCTTCTCTTACCCACTAATCTGGTTTTAGAGTGGCCAAGAAAATCTTCACAGAAACAAATCTGTACTCACCATAAGAGAAATTAAAAGCTGTTTAATTTCATTTAGACTTTGAACAAATAGTTTGGGTCTAATGTGTTCATCTTAGTAGAGAAAGCATTTTAATACTGGCCCAATGACAGATGCAATTAAGCTGGTTTTATCTCACAGTATTAAACTTCCTTTGCTGAAGAAACTGAGGACTTCTGAAAAACAGAACAGCTATGGTCATTATTCTGAAGGGCACTGTCTTCTTATAGCTTCTAACACACCAGAGAACATCAGTTAAACATCAGACATTTTCTGGTGCTTGGATACATTCAACATAATAATTTTTTTAAAACAGCACTCCCCTAAACAGTGTGTGTCATCAGCACAAGGGGGCCATATTCTTGGCCTTTAGTATTCTTGCTCCTGGAGCCAAGCTGACTTTATATAGCTTGTACCTTCTGAAAGTAGTTAAAATTAGAAATGGGTGATGCACGGAAAATAGGAAAAAGAAATTAAGTCCTCTCGCACTGTGTCCACAGATATGGGAACATTACTACAGTGTCATGTTTGTATAAAATTGAGCAATTGACCACACACTGAATTTAAACTATTTTTGAATAATTGTGTATGCTAAACTTGTCGGCTAAATATGGATATAGATATTACAGACATGGAGAGCATGAGGTTATATGTGCATTATGACTACTTAGTGCTACCTAAGTTTCTTCTGTTGGAACTTGCTTTGTTTGCAAATGCAAGGTGTTAACTTTGCATACCTGGAATGTAGACCAGCCTTGAAAATACAGTCTTTAGAAGACACAAAAAATTGTATAGCACCTGACATGGCTTCATTTTTTTCAAGTTCTTAAAAAAGCTTTTGCAGTAGAAAAGCAGCTGTTTAATATAGTTACAAAATTCACTAATATCTAGTGAAATTTCTTTCTGACTTGGGATATGCATATGGATTAGACGGTGGCAGACAATTCTATGTGCCAGCTCTGCCTCATTCTTTGTGCATTGTAGCAGTTCATGTTACTTGCAGATTTAAGAGCCAGGGTAGATTGTGTTCAGCAAAATTGCTGGGCCTTCGTTTCCCCCATCTCTTTGCTATCCTTAAGGTTTAAGTAGATTGACTCCTCATTCATGAAGCAGTAAGGTAATTTTCAGCACAACACATGCATTTCAATCTTATTGACAATTTGCAACATGCTAATTTAGAGTGGAACCTTTTTTCTGACTTCCATTTTCAAGGGCCATCTAGGTCTATTAAAGTGTGTTCATATCTGTAAGAATGAAGCTACTTCATTAGCATAAAACATTCAGAATTATAATGTGGAAGGTCAAGAATACAAGGCTTTATCGATAGCATTTCAGGAATTATGGGTTTCATTTGGAAGGGGAGATAGAAGGGATGGAACTTAAAAAGGAATCTTTATATGGCGAGTTTAAAGCTCCCAAAAGATATGCATTAAATACAGGTCATATTACTGTTTTCTGCCACAAGGAATGTTTCTCAAACAAACTACGTAAATCAGGGTCATCGGTACTGGTGGTGCTAACAATTGGTTAATTACAGCTGTAATTTTTCTACTTGCAAATGCACTTTCCTGATATTAGAGGTATTATCTGTTGTGATCTGAGAGATGTCCAAGAGATTAAAACACAATCAAACAAAACCAAAATTGATACGGTATATGTCTGTAGAGCCTTACTTCAGACAGCCAGGATGCAGTACAAGTTAAGCCTGGGACAAAGGTACTGCCTTTATTTACTGGTTGGCAATTTTCTTGTAGGGAAGAAAACCAAAAGCTCAAGAATCTGACAGACTGCAAGTAACTTTTGGATGCAAGCAATACCTTCCAGTATTTCTCATGGAAAAAACCCAGAACCCAAACCCAACAAAAAGCCAAACAAACCACAAAAAACCCTTGAGACAACACCAACACCAAACCTAAATGTTAAGTATTTCTGTAGCTTGCCACTATTGAAAAACCACATAGTGGTGATATGGAAGAGTCTTGGTGCTTATGCTCAAAGCTATTCTTCTTATACCCTCAGACTTTAACTAGATTTTTATATTGATTATGAGGTGGAACTCATCACTTGATGGGTTTGGAGGAAAGCTTTGTTTTGGGTGAAGAACATCAGAAACCCTTCAGAAGTGCTTTTTGTGATACGAGAATATGAGGTTTTGGCTTTCTGCTGTCATTGTACTCCATTGAGTTGACTTTTGTGTCCAGAGAAAATATGGAGGAGAAGCCGTGGTCAGGTTGCAGGATGGGCACAAAGCCACCGGGTGGCAGAGGAGACTGAACTATCCAGCAGCTCAGCGAGTGGCAGTGCCTGGGTGTGTGTTCCTGGCTGGGAGAGAGACCAGATGTAAGGCACCTGAGTTCCTCGCTAGTATCCTTCTATTGGGTTTTTCAGGAACTGGAAAAGCAGAGAGAAGGGAAGAGTCCAGTACATCTAGTAACAGACCGAAGTATTCTGCTGGCCAGCTTAAATTGCTACACAAGTATTGCATTGAGAAGGCAGTGCATGATCTGATGCACAGGTAAAGCGTTTACTTGGAATAACATCTGTGTCCAAAAGCAGCACGTGCTTTCAATTTTTGTCCTTTTTTCCCCTCTTTGCTTCTTATACTAAATTTAAACTATTGACTACTTTAAAAAAGGTGGAATGAAGAAAAGAGATGCAGTTATTTTCTCTTCTCTGATGTACTGAAAACAGAAGTACTGGTATTTTTTTCGATAAAGTACTAGACTATTCCCATCTTCCTGTTGTGTGTGAGGGGGCCTCATACTCTAAACTATGCTGCCTCTCCCCTCACTATCTCTGGCAAGGTTATATTTGCACTTCAGGATTACGGATTTAAAAGAAAGTGGGGAAAAAAAATTCCAAGTTGTAGCAGGGTTTCCTCTGATGGAACAGTTCTGCATTCACTTCATGCTTAGTTTGCTAGATTGGTTTTTATTATTTCTTTACTTTGATTTATAGTGAGAGATATTTGTGCTGCACCTCATTACTTGAGGTCTCTGCACATGTCTAGAGCCCGCAAATTATCAATGCCCACCATGAAGCCTGGAGCTTAATAAGATACCTAGGTGACCTGGGTGAGGAACATAGTAGAGGAGCAGTGTTGTCCATTCTGCTCTTTCTCTGTGCCTTGGGGTGGGCTGGAGCACCTGGCATATGACTTGAGAGACATTGAGGTTGCCCCATTAACTTACAGTGAACACATTTTCTCTGTGAACATTTAGTGGTTAATATGAAAAAAACCTCATGGCATTGGCTGGTAAGCAAGCAGCAGACAGCTTGTTACTATTCATTAGTAAAGTCCAGTTATTTTTGCCTTAGCATCAATTAGTAATCTAGTTTATCACTCCATTGAAAGGGTTAATTAGCTAAAACAGGTATGGGCACTATGTGACTGGTTAACAACAGTTGCCTGGAGACCTGAGGCTTTGCAAGTTTAGCAGGAATAATAACATACATTATATGCCAAATATAATAATACGTTTCTATAAATTATTATATTTATAGTTTTATATTTATATTTATACTTATATTATTACATAATAATATATTTATTATCAATAACACCTGCCAAATAGAATAATAAGACCACATAGACTCCTAGATGATAGCATACAGAAATCAAATAGCATGGGAAACACAGGCAGCACAAGTCACTGAAAGAAGAAGGTGCTAGAAAATAATTGTTTGCTTTGCATTTTGATGGTATTTCTGGAGTAAACTACTTTTCAAAAGCAAGTAAGGGGCAGTGACAGCGAGCCAATGTTTTCCTTTGCAGGTAGAGCCTGGGACATGCATATGTTCCTTATGTTCTGGAAATGGAATTTATGGATGAACTGTTCTCAGATTCATAAATAGCAGGAAAACCATTCATCTAGGGCCTGATGCCCTGATTCCCATGTGATTCTTTTCATCTTTAGAGTAAAGGTTATCTGATAGGTGCTAACCCTTCTTCTCTCCAAGCTGCAAATTAAAGTAATTAGCAAACAAAGCCTGTTTTAGATTTTCCATTGAGGCTGCAAAAATACAAACAGACACAGAGCATCAAGGCACTTTTTCTTTCTTGTTTAAACGTTATAAATGTCACTGATAATTTCACGGAATTAATCTTGCAAGATTAATTGCAAGAGCAGAAATGGTGAGAAAAGGGTAGGCTATGAAAAAAAAAACAGGGTAAACATTAATGCAAGTACTCTGGTTGTCAGCGATTCAAGCAAACAAGACACTTAGAGGTTGGTTGGCTGAAGAATATTTCTATAATAGAGAGAAATGAAGTGTGTAGTGTAGTAAATGCAACGTGAAGAGCCATTTCCTGGCAACAATTTTTGTTTGTGTCATAGCCCACCATTAAAGAAAGCATGGCTGTATGTTCCTGTGGTTTTGTGCTGAGACTTTCCATTCTTTGCTGTGAGCTACAGGGATGTGGGACATCTGGTGGGAAATGAAACTTTCTAGGAAGTGTAGATGCTAAAGAAGGCAAAGGGTTGCTTCTTTGCATATGCAGTTTGGCTTGAAATAGCAGCCCAGAAAGCAAATTGTGGAAGTTCCTCAGTCATGATTTAAGTTCAAATTTGTTTTGGAGAACAAATAGGTGACTGATTTTTTTTTCCATTAGGAGTTTAGAGGTACATCCTTGGCTTTTAGTGTTTGACCAAAATCTGACAGGTTGTTTAAAGAGACAGGTTGCTTAAAAGTTTCACAGCAATTTTTTTTTGCTTGCTTTACTGCATTATGGGCATACCTACCACTGCCTTTCATTTTCTGTAATTTTTAACTTGTTGTCTTTTGGTATCTCTTGTTCTTGGTTGGATTTAAAGGATCTGCTGCTCAGTCATGCTGACCTCCTGCATTGTGTTACAAGGAGCAGATGCTGCAAAACCAGGAGTTGGGTATGTGCTCAGTGCCTTAAATGAGTTAGGGCTGCATTCTCTCCACATTGGGTAGGAGCAGTTCTGTAGGAAACAGTCTAAGAGAACAATGTGTTCTGACCCCTTGTACTCTTACACCCCTCTTTTGAATCTTCCTATGTGGTGCTATAGGGACAAGTCTGTCTATGAAGGCTCATGACAGGTTCATGCATGGCCCACAAGCCAATATAAATGTCAAGGTTCACAAATGTAAATCAATCATTACCAGACATAAAAATAAGGTTTCATTCAAGATAGTGCTTTTTACCATTTCCCTCAGAGCCAACAGTGCTAATTAAGCTTTGAAAAACTGAGCATGGAAGGAATAGAATACTGGTGCTTTCTCCAAGAATAAAACATGGTTTTATGCAACAACTGTTTTTATGCCTAATCTGGAGTTGAACTTGTTTTTACAAGTCATACTATTGCAAATGTAGCAAGCACTGAAATTTGGGCACAATTTCTGTATAACCACATAAATAATCTAATTAGTAGTCCAGATTTTTCCCATTTTCTAATGGCGTTAAAGGCAGCTATGAAACACAACTATATTTCTTATTATATTTGTACTTGATTTTAAATGAGTCATGAAGTGAGGCAGTGGATAAAGAAGTATGAGAGAGAAAGACGGAAAATTAGTGTCATCCTTATCTTCATTGAATGAGTCATAAACCCCTTCCCCGCCATGAAACCAACTCCAGTTCTACAGCCGGAAACTTTCATTGGAAGTAAAGATGTAAAAAACAATCCTACCCCATCGAGTTACAGTCCAAATATTGCTGTGGCTGTAAAAATCTCAAAATCATCCATATCTGAGTTGCAGCATAAACAATCTGTGCTCCAGCAATGGTTTTTCACACTTATCTCTGCTGATGAAATGTGCAGGATTTTGAATCTACCTGACTTCTTGTTTAAGGGTGTTTTGTTGTGGTTTTTGGTTAGAGTTATTACTGTTTAATGGGAGATACTGTGAGAAAAAATGTTGCTATTATAAGAAAAGCAAATGCCAAAATGCTCCTCAAATGAAGTGTCTTATCTTCCCTTCTTAAGTATTGCTTCAGAAACAGGCTACGTTCTTTTTTCTGTAATTCTTATTGGCTTATTGGCAAAGGTTGCAGTGTTCCAGAGGCCAAGACACATCAAGGACAATAAATTTGTGGAGGCTAAGAGTTGGAATGATAAGCCTGGCCATGAGCAAAAAGAAGTAACATTATTTAAGATTGTTACAGGTCATTCTCACAGCTTGGTGAGGGCAAAAGAAACAATAATCAGGAAAGTTTTTTATTAAATGCTCAGGATGCTAATTTCTCTTGAGAGGGAAATTCCCTTTTTAAATTTTGCTTCAGGGGTCTCAGGGGCATCTGATCACACAGGAAGATTTTTCAGTTCAGCCTCTGATCCTATTGCTCATTCTGCCACTAGTTCTCCTGAGACTGTTTTCCTCAACTCATATTCCTCTCTTCCTCTTTCCTGCATATCTGCTGAATACCGGTGTACTGAACTAGGCAGCAAGAACAGCTCTGCTTTCAGACATTGCTGCAGCTGTGGAAGTAGAATGACATTCCTGTCACTTGGTCCCAGCTCACCCTTAGTTACGGAGAGAAATGCAAGAATAAATCTGATCTTGTGTTCCTGGCTTTTAGTTTAGAAAAAGTGATGCCCATGCTTGGATTTCATAAAGGAAAACTGCACTGTTCCACTTGCACTGCCAGCTCTGAGATACATGCTCCCCTTTCTTCCTCATTGTATAGTACAGCTATAATTAAAGAGACGCAAGGTCATTCTTCAAAAGAAGCCTTCTTACTAGATGGAGTGTTGACAGCAGTGTTAAGGGATACATGTTTCCTGACATACACAGATGCTCTCTGAAACTCTCATGTAGGTCCAGATCCTCTCCCTGGCCAAGATTTTTCTTGTGACCTAACAGCTTAATTTAGATGCGAACACATGCATCCTAATTTTTAGAAATCTAATTTCCCTTGGGCATGGTTTAAAGCTATTGCCTGTTTAGATGGTAAATAGACCCATGAATGAAGTGCTAATGATTAATATGTACCTTGGCAACAAACAAACAGCTCATTTTGAAAAAAAAAAAGCTGACTTTTCCTGGATCAGAGTGTATTTGGGTGGGAGGGTTTGGAAAGGAAGTAAAAGTGTGAGATATATCCCTTATTTTATAAATTCCATCTTACAAGACAGATTTTCTTTATACTTACAAAGCCTGTTGATTGATATGGCAGATAAATGTAGTCTGCAAATATATGTATGAGTAATATCAGTAACCCATTAACTGCTGCTGCCACAATGAGAACTGGGTTGATCATGGCTTTGTGCAGTCAAGGTGGAATTTGGGGGATGTGATAGCAGAATAACACATTAATGTGAAATAGAGGTGCAAATGTAGTCTGGATTATGAAAGTGATGTGGCTCCAGAATACACTGGCACTTCCATTTTGCTTGAACGAAGCTCACATTTGGATGTCACTTAGATTTGTATGGTGTCAATGAGAAAGTTCCACATGGGCTATGAGTGGCTTGCTTTTAAAAATTCCTGACCTAAAGTGCAGCAAATTAGTCAAATCCAGAGATGGATCAAATGTAAATATTTTACAGGCTGAGGGAGGAAACTTGCACTTCTATATTGGCACAAACTTTTGAAGGGGTGATGGACAGTGTATTTCAAACAAAGTCGCTAACAGTGGCAGGTGGAACAACTTAAACTCTTGGTTTTTTCCTCCTAAGAAGATTTTCACTGAAATATATTGCTCTAAGTATCTGGGTGTATTTGTGGCTTACAGGTATGGTGGACTCTGTCTGGATATTTAAAGTTTGGATTTTTTGAGAGGGTCAGCTCACTTTTGTTTTCAGCATGGCCAAAGAGTAATGATGTAAATGATCTTTCTAAGTATTTTCCTAAAGTCTTCTTTTGGTAGAATATTTTAAATAGCACGAAATATTGCATGGCTTAGCATGCAACAATGAAGAGCTCTTCAAAAATCTGCTCATTTTTAAAGCTGATGTCTCTAAAACCAGCAAAGTTTCAGCTTTGGTAGATGTGGAGGTTATGCAAAATCAGAATATAAAACATTTAAAGATTTCCAGGTATATCTTTGCACGCTGATGAGCAACAATTCACTTAGAGGTGATTGTTTTCCATCAGAAAGCAATAGAGCAGAAATACGGAATGGGTAAATGTTTGCAGGAAGACAGGAGGAAAGTAAACATGTTTGTGATGACTGCTTATCATGAGCTGGCTGAGGAGGGCAGCCAGCAGATGTCATAGAATATATTATTTTTGTTCTTTCTGCAGTCCATTTACGTATCTTAGCTAAGTGCATTAAAGCCTTAACTCAGGTACAGTAACTCTGCCTTGCATTGCTTCATGCTGGAAAAACAGACCTTTTCCAATGAACTAGAACAAACAGATGCAGTTTCAAATAGCTAGCAGATGTTAGAAACAAGTGAGCAGGAATCCGTTTGAGGGGCCTGTCTGGGGGAGGCAGGTCTCCCAGGAATTAGGAGAAAGGGAAGGAACTGAGGAGGATTTTCCTGAAGAAATGAAAAACAGTGCCATACTGACTTTTTTTTAGCTTAGGTGAACAAGGTCCTAATGAATTCCAGAAATCTCTTCTCTTACACCTCCCTTTGGGTTTTTTTGTTTATGTTTTTTTGCTTGTTTTTTTGCAGCCCAGGTGAGACTGCTAGCTTGGATATGTATTTAGGGCGTTAGAATGGTCAGTAATAAGACTCCAGAAGTTATCTAATGTCTAAGAAAAATGTAGGTTTTCTATTACCTCTTTGCAGAAATAAAATGAGAGATTAATGGAAAAAAGGGCCATGTGAAAAAGCAGAATGAAAAATTGAATTAGTATAACTTTTTTTTTTTGCAGCTCTAGAAGAGCTGGTTCTTCCCATCCAGCAGTGCCACAGAAGTTTTCAGCAATCTCTAGATTGCTGCTGTATAAAAAACTGAAAATTACTGTTGTGTGCAAGGTGCTTGCATGATACAGATTACCTGGTTCATTATTTTTTATAAGGTATTACACATGGACCATTAAGAAACTCTCTACTTTATAGAAATCTATTTTCAGTCTGCTTATAAGACCTGTATATGCTGTATTGCTGTTTTGCCCTGTTTCTTTGAGAAAATGCATTACAAAGAATGTTATTCTTCTTGAAGGAAAAGAAAAGCCTAAAAGCATAGACCAGCAATATTTATTAGGCAGATTTGACTGTTAAGGTGGGAGTACGGAATGGACATTAAAGAAAGTATTTTGCTTTTTTGTCATTACATACTGATGGAAAAAGGCATAGTCATTCACCATGGGAGCTAAGGCTCCTGAAAGGTGAAGGTGGTAAAACATGGGAGTTTTAACTCCTCACTGATTACAACTGGCATCACAGAACAGGTGAGGCTGGAAGGCAGCTCAGGAGACCATTTAGCCCAACCCTCTCCCTCTAAGCCAGGTCATTTGAGTAGAGGTTTTCATGGCAGTGTCCAGCTGGGTATTGTCTCTCTCCAAGGATGGATATTCCACAGCTCCACTGAGCAACCTGTTCTAGACTTCTGTCGGCCATGAAACTTTTTTTTTACCATTTCCTGTTTAATATAGAATTTACTGGACTTCAGTTTATGGTCACCTTGTCCAGTCACTGGGCAACTCTGAGAAGTGTCTGGCTCCTTCCTTACTGACCATGCTCTGTCCTGCCCTCCTTTTATATCTTCACTGATACCCCTAAGCCTCCTTTTCTCTAGCTTTTGCTATTCTCTCCTTACATGTCTGATGCTCCAAGCCCTACTCATTTATGTAGCTATCTACTGGCCTCACTCCAGGATATCTGTGTCTCTCAGAACTAGACCTGGCAGTGAACTCTTCCAGAGCACTCTTCTAAATGGTATTGAGTAGAGGTTGGCTATTGTAAACAGAGAGGGAAAGAGAGACTAAGGACCTATATGATGCTTGCCATCTGTTAAAACACAGTCAGCAGAAACAGAGTAGAAAACTATCTTGTGTCAGCCGTACTTTATTTTTGAAATAAAAATGCTAAGTCTGTGTGGCATTAGTACCAATCAATTTATAATAAGCACCTGTCCTGGGTTGACTATACGACGCCTTTATCCCCAGTCGTCTTGTTCTGTTTATGCTGAATAATAAGTTTTGCACCTTTAAGACTTGTTCCAGAGAGTGGAGGGGGAAGAGAAGAAGGGCGCAGTTTGTTTTCAGACACTGCATTCATTCCTCCACATTCCTTCTCCTGTGTTGTCTGCAGATGAACAAACAGCGGGACAAAGCTCTCCTTTATTTTAGTTAGTTTTAGCTATCTGAAGCAAAGAACTTCTCTAGACTGATTTTTTTTTTTCCTTTTCTTTAGACCTGTTTAAACCTGCTCCAGACTAAACATCCAGAACACTGGCAACTCGTACCTGTAGCCCACTGGGCCTGAGTCTGGGCTGTGGCATTCCCAACACTGGAAAAACTGACAATAGGCTGAGTAAGTTGAGCTGCAACTCGGGGAGGGGACTTTCTGAGTTTGTCATCTCTGTTGGAGCAGCAAGGGGTTTTATTGTTTAATATAGTTTAGGTTTTATTGTTTAATAACCAGTTTTTTTCTACTTTTCTCCAAAAAAAATATTTTTCTCCTGAACCAGTTGAGAAGAAGGGCCAATTGACTCTGCTTTCCTCGAGGAGCCCCTTTAAGACTTCTCTCCAAAATTTGCCCTGAACCAGGACAAATACACCTAGTGGCACCCAACATGTGGCCCGAGAAATTGGAAAAAACCTTTATTGATTGTATGTTGATTATGCTCCTTCTGTAATGGGTTAAAGCTGTCAGTAGCTATATTGCTTGAATTTGTAATGTCTCTTGGGGTGGAAGCCTTCATGTGGTTCTGGTCTCTAGACCTTTTTCAGGTTTCAATACCTTTCTGGTCACTAGGATTATTGACCCCAACACATAATTTTTACAGTAGAGGGGCACGGATTGGAATAGCTATTGTGCTGGGCTTGGCGATAATAATTTATAGGGCATTTACAAAAATACTGGAGTCTGTTTACGATATATGTGGTTTATGGTTTCTTCATCCTACCCTGTGTCCCAGTTCCAGTAGTATGTTTTAGGAATTTATTAGTAATTGCACCCAGTTTGTTAGAGGAGGAGCAGGAAATAAGCCTTCCCTTCCCTTCCCTTCCCTTCCCTTCCCTTCCCTTCCCTTCCCTTCCCTTCCCTTCCCTTCCCTTCCCTTCCCTTCCCTTCCCTTCCCTTCTCCTTTGAATCTGTTATGTCACTTTTTGAGAATGTTCAGTTTCCTCTGAATGTTAAAAAGACCATCTTTCTGGTATTTAATCTGGTAAGCTTCCTCTATATGGTCTGCAGCTTCTCTAGAATGAGGGCTGAGATGTCTAGAGGAGCTGATGAGACCCCTGACCCAGAAGTAGACCCAGGCGTGGAAAATCCTGAGTAGTGTGGAGAATGGGAAAATATAGGCCAAACCCTGAAAGAATTTTCTGACGCTGTAAACTGGGATTTTCCACATAAACAAATTCAGAACCCAGCTAAGATGAGGAAACACTTGAAAGATAAGTGGGCTTGATGACTCTAAAGAGAAAAGGCTTGTTGCAGTAAGCTGGGCCCATGCCTATGCTTATCGCACACTGCTAGATACCGTAGGACAGCAGATAGAGGCAGGGGGGCAGGGAGATAAAGCAGCAGCTACCACAGTCACTCAGGCTGCAGCCAACACCCCAGCTACTCAAGCTGTAGCTAAACCAGACAGTGAGCCTAAGGCACTGGCAGTTGCCACAGGAAAAAAGCACACAAACGAAACCAATCGGCCAGTGACCGATGATGATCCAGGGGAAGGATCCTCAACACCAATTACTGATACAAAAGCCAAAGTTAATGCAACTAATGCAACATCAGAAGCCACTATTGAGTCCTATTCCCTGAAGGAACTTCGTCGCCTAATAAAGGATTACACTCGAAGACCTGATGAATTTATAATTAGTTGGTTAGTCCATCTTTGGGATGCTGCAGGCGAAGCTACAGTTTTAGGTGGTAGTGAAGCGAAGCATTTAAGATTCCTGTCACATGATCCTGTCATTGACCAAAAAAAGATGAAAGAAGCTAACCCTCACAGCCTCTGGGCACAGGTTCTGGGAAGTGTAGCACAAAGATACCTGTGTGCAAACAATCTCTATATGCAGCACACCCAGCAGAAAACCATAAAACAAGGGATTCAATGCGTAAAGGAAATGGCAGTGGCAGAGATTGTCTTCTCAGATAACGTAAACACTGTAAATCCAGACTTAGTACCATGTACATCTGTGATGTAGTGAAAACTTGTACAACTTAGGCCACAAAAATACACTTCTGCTTTAGCAATAATGAAGTGGGATGACAATAATAAGAAGACTACGCTTAATACAGCAAAAAAGCTCCAAGCATATGCAGATGTTGTACATAGCCCAACACACGCCAGAATCGCAGTGGTAAAAACACATCTGCAGAAATTAAAAGACAAGATAAAAGACAATCACAAAAAACTGAAAAAGGAAATTAAAGAAAGCTTTCTCCAAATCTCAGCAGTATAGATCAGAAGTTCTGGTACCTAATGCAAACATTCCCCATATGAGGAGAGAAGGTACACCCCACAAACTGAGCTCTGGTTCTTCCTGCGCAATTGCAAAAAAAACCATAATAAGATGAAAAATCTACTGCTGCTCTGGCACAACGCGTGCATGAACTGAAGACTTTGAGAAGAAGTTCCAAAAGGGAAGCAGCTCCAGTAGCCTGTAACCAAACTGCCATATGATGATGATGATGATATTTTCAATCCCCTTGAAGGAATGTCCAAGATATATGCCCAAGGAAAGAAAGATAACCAGGCTTAGAGGGGCTCTGCCTCTGGCCAGGTAGAAGCTAAAGAAAACCGTGTTTTTTAGACTGTGTAGATTCATTGGCCTGGCACGTCCGAACCACAAGAATATAAAGCTTTAGTTGAACCTAGTGCGCAATGCACATTAATCCGATCAAGACATATAAAAGCAAAATCTGTTTCTATTGCTGGTATGACAGGGAGATCAGGAAATTTTACTTTGGTGAAAGCTGAGGTTGAACCTGACTAGAAATAAGTAGAAGAAACACTCTATTGTGACTGGCCCAGAAGCCCTGTGTATTTTAAGCATAGGCTTCCTCCAGAAGCCCCGTGTATTTTAAGCATAGGCTTCCTCCAAAGTAAGTATTTCAAAAACCCAAAGAGACTCAAATAAACATTTAGAATAACTGCTGTAAAAACAGAAAGCATCAAGCAATTAAATACCTTGCCTAGACTATCAAAAACCCCTCTACAACAGGACTCTTGAAAGTAAAAAAGCAACGAGTACCGATTACCACCTTGACAGTGCGCCGCCAACAGTACCGAACGAATCAAAATGCCATGATCCCCATCCACAAAATAATCTGTGAGCTAGAAAACCAAAGAGTAGTCAGCAAAACCCACTCACCCTTCAACAGTCCTATTTGGTCTGTGCGTAAATCTAAAAGACAATAAAGATTGACTATAAACGACCGTGCATTAAATAAAGTGACTCCACTGCTAAGCGCTGCTATGCCAGACATGCTGGAACTCCAGTATGAGCTAGAGTACAAAACAACAAAGTGGTATGCCACTATTGACATTGCTAACACATTTTTCTCCATTCCTCTGGCACCAAAAAGCAAGCCTCAGTTTGCCTTCACCTGGACAGGCGTGCAGTACACCTAAAACTGACTGCACCAAAAGTAGAAGCACAGTCCTACCTGTCACCGACACTTTTTATTAAAAATCCTTTCCTTAGGATTTTTTCTCCTGAGAAGCTGAGAGGCCTCGGGAACAAAATGTAAACAATGATTATCTGCTGCTGTGGAATGCAACAGGTGGATCTGTGATTGGTCTCATGTGGTTGTTTCTAATTAATGGCCGATCACAGTCAGCTGGCTTGGACTCTCTGTCTGAGACACAAGCTTTTGTTATCATTCCTTCTTATTCTATTCTTAGCTAGCCTTCTGATGAAATCCTTTCTTCTTCTTTTAGTATAGTTTTAATATAATATATATCATAAAATAATAAATCAAGCCTTCTGAAACATGGAGTCAACATTCTCATGTCTTCCCTCATCCTAAGACCCCTGAGAACACTGTCACAACCTACCATGTCCCATGAACTGATCCAGAGTGCACTAGAAAAAAGTGACACTCCAAAACATCTACAATATATTAATGACATCATTGTGTAGAGAAAGACAGCAGCAGAAGTGTTTGAAAAAGAAGAGAAAATCATCCAAATTCTCCTAAAAGCCAGCTTCACCATCAAGAAGAGCAAATTCAAAGAACCTGCTCAAGAAATCCTGTTTCTAAAAGTGAAGTAACATGATGCCCGGCGTCAAATTCCCACCAATGTCGTCAAAGAAATCACAGCAATGTCTCCACCATCCAACAAAAAAACCCCACAAGAATTCCTAAGCACCATAAGTTTTTAGAAAATGCATATTCCTTAATACAGTCAAATTGTAAGCCCTCTCTACCTAGTCACCCATAAAAAAACCACTTTCCACTGGGGCCCTGAGCAGAAACGAGCCTTTGCCCAAATTAAGCAAGAAATTGCTCATGCAGTAGCCCTTAACCCAGTCAGGACAGGACCAGATGTGAAGAACGTGCTCTACTCTGCAGCCGAAAACCATAGTTTATCCTGAAGCCTTTGACAAAAGATGCACGGGGAGACTCAAGGCCAACCACTAAGATTTTAGAGCCAAAGCTACAAGAAGTCCGAAGCCAACTATACTCCAACAAAAAAAGAAATATTAGCAACAAAAAAAGAAATTTTAGCAACTTATAAAAAAGTCCAAGCCATCTCAGAAATAATAAGCACTAAAGCACAACTCCTCCTGGCACCCTGACTACCGGTACTAGGGTAGATGTTCAAAGCAAAAACTCCCTCTACCCACCATGCCACCAGTGCTACATGGAGAAACTAGATTGCTCTCATCACACAGCATGCCCATATTGGAAAACTAAATTTCCCTGGGATTCTAGAAATAATTACAAACTAGCTGAAAAGTGAAAACTTTAGTCTTGTTAATGAAGAAGAACAATAAGTGACATGTGCTGAAAAAATGCCACCATATAACCAACTGCTAACGAAAGAAACACAATATGCTTTTTTTACTAATAGTTCTTGCTGCATTGTGAGAATGAAATGAAAGTAGAAAGCAGCCATATAGAGCCCCACACAACAAATCGCAAAATCCACTAAAAGAAAAAGTAAATCAAACCAACATACTAAACCCAAAACTGTTCTAACTGGCCCTAGGCATTGCTAAAAAAAAAGTAGCCAAAACTCTACCTCTACACTAATTAATAAATGACAGTCAATGCTCTGTGAAGATAGCTAGAAAAGTAGAAAGAAGCTAAATAGCAGCATAAAAGAAAACAAATTTAAGCTGCTGATGAGTGAAAAAACATCTCTACCAAGGTAGGGAGGCTACCTGTAAAAATCTGCCATGTAAATGCCCATATCCCCAATAGTAAAGCCAATAAAGAGGACCAAAACAATAAGCAGGTAGACCAGGCTGCGAAAATATAAGTGTCAGAAATAGACTTAAATTAACAACACAAAGAAAATTATTCCTAGCCCATAATACCTCAAGTCATCAGAGTAGAGATGCCATGTATAAGTAAACACAAGACCGAAGAGTAGATTTAACCATACACAATATTTTTCTAGTTATGCACAACTCCAAAATGTATGCTGCCATCAAGCAAGCCAAGTGAGTGAAGCCTCTATAGTATGGTGAGCAATAATCCAAGTACAAGTATAAAGAAGCCTAGCAAAAGAACTACATGCCACTACCCCAGACACGCCAAGACAAGTGCTGTGGTGCTGACCATAATAAAAGCCATCACAAAATAGTTAAAAACCTACCCTGTGCCTCATGCTACAGGCTGTAACACCATCCTAGACCTTGAAAAGCAAGTCCTGTGAAGACATGGTACCCCTAAAAAAATTGAGTCAAACAACAAAACTCATTTCAAAAACAGCCTTATCAACACCTGGGCTAGGGAACATAGCATTAAGTGTACCATATCCCCTACCATGCACCAGCTGCAAACAAATTAGAGAGATACGACAGACTGTTAAAAACCACCTTGAAAACATTAGGAGAGGGATCTTTCAAAAGTTGAAAGCAACATCTGGCAAAAGCCACCTAGTTAGTTAATGCCCGAAGCTCTACTAACCAAGTGAACCCTACCCAATATGAGCCTTTGCATAAAGTAGATAAAGTCCCAGTGGTACATGTCAAAAGTTTGTTAAAGAAAACAATTTCGAGTTCAAACAAACTTGAGTGCAAACAAACCCATTAGCGGAGTTGTTTTTGCTCAGAGACCAAGTTGCACATGGTAGATAATGCAAAAAAATAGAAGAACACAATGTGTACCTCAAAAAAATCTAATTGTTAAGTGAGAACTATGTATAAATATCACTGTTTGCTGAATGTTACTACCATTGTCTGTGTATAGCTATATATTAGATGTATACTGTACGTGTTTGTAGAGTTAGAATATATATTAGTTTTAGTAGTAAGCTGATGATATAAAGAGTACTATGTCCTAGGTTAACTATATGATGCTTTTATCCCCAATCGTCTTGTTCTGTTTATGCTAAATATTAAGTTTTTCATCTTTAGGACTTGTTCCAGAGAGTAAAAGGAGAGAAGAAGCACACAGTTTGTTTTCAAACACTGCACTCACTCCTCCACATTCCTTCTCCTGGAGTGTGTTGTCTGCAGATGAACAAACAGCGGGAAAAAGCTCTCCTTTATTTTAGTTAGTTTTAGCTATCTGAAGCAAAGAAGTTCCCTAGACTGTAGGGTTTTTTTCCTTTTCTTAAGATCTGTTTAAACCTGCTCTAGACTAAACATCCAGACAAATACTGACAACTCACGCCTGTAGCTCACCGGGCTGGGCCTGGGCTGCGGCATTTCCAACACTGGAAAAACTGATAAAAGACTGAGTGAGCTAAGCTGTAACCTGGAGAAAAAACTTTCTGAGTTTGTCATCTCTTTTGGAGCAGCAAAAAGTTTTATTGTTTAATATTGTTTTATTGTTTAATAACCAGGCTTTCTCCCTCTTTTCTCCAAAAAAGTATTTTTCTCCTGAACCAGTTGAAAAGAAGAGCCAATTGAATCTGCTTTCCTAGAGGAGCCCCTTTAAGAGTTCTCTCCAGAATTTATCCTGAATCAAAACAAACACAGCATCCAGCTCATTTCCATGAACCAGCCTCTGGGCTGACTGACAGAAGCTGACTGAGAGAAGCTGACTGACATAGCCAGTGAGAGCTCTCCTAGAAGCTGACGGATGGAAGCTGACTGACATAGCCAGAGAGAGCTCTCCTAGGATGCAGGCATCTTATTGGTTCAGAGTCTGGGAGCACAGAGATAGACCAATGAGCTGTCTCGACCCAGGAGTTTTGAATGGGCTATAAAAGCTGCCAGAGACAATAAAGAAGCCTGTTTGTCTGAAGAAACAGGCATGAGTCTGTCTTATGTTATGCCTCAAGCATAGGAACTCCACCTGGACAAGCCTGGAGAGTACACTGATTGTGTTAATACTGCCATTATTGAGAAGCTTGGGGAACTATTTTTGCAGCAGAACCAAAGATGAGCCTAGCTTCAGTAGTGGTGTTTCATTCACAGCCAAAAAGACACTGTGTATCTTCTGAATAATTGAAGTTACATTACAGGTCCTTACCACTGGCAAGAAAAAAAATTCTGTGCAAATATCTGTGGGAAGATGTACAAATGATTAGGCATTAAATTTATGTTGTGTCTAGTCCAGCTGCCCTGCTTTGACTTGTAGTTGTTGCTGATGTTAAGCTATTTAGCAGGGCTTTTCTGATCACTTTATTGTAGTTGATGTTATGAATTCCTGATACAAATTTATTTAATGCTGTTTATAACAGCAATAAAGCTGTTATTGTTAACAAGCTATATATAGTAGCTTGGTCCAATATGATCTGTGAAATCCACATGATTTTCACAAAATTGCGCATACTCTCTTCAAAGCAGAGAGTAGTTTCCAGAGCAAAACTCAATACAATCAGACCTCTTCAAGGATTTATGCCTCTTGACCTGACTCATTGCTAGGAGACCAGGTCTTTCCAAGCTCTTATGATTGTGGAGCTTAGCTCTGCCATACTTTTCTGCACCCTCCTACTATCACTTGTTAACAGTAAAGAGAGGAGGTGCTTTTCCTTCTATCTGAGATATTGTCAACCGGCCTATGCAGCTTTCCAACAGAGAAATTTCTATCATTTGGAGCAGACTTCTGCTTTGTTTTTTCACACGGCTTTGCAAGGGTTCCTCAGGGTGAGAGAGATAGACGAGAATCTTGGTCTCATGATCAGAAGGCTGGATTTATTATTTTATTATATATAATACATTATGACTATACTAATAGGAATAGAGAGAAAAGTTCAGAAGCTGCTAAGCTAAGAATAGAATAGGAATAGAATAAACAAGAGAGCTCTCTGTGAATCTGTCCCAGAGAGTTTTGTCCTGTGATTGGCCCTTAATTGTACACATGGAATATGAGCCAATCACAGGTGCACTATTGCATTCCACAGCAGCAGATAACAATTGTTTACATTCTCTTTCTGGGGCCTCAGCTTCCCAGAAGGGGAAAAATCCCAAAGAGAGGATTTTTATGAAAAAATGTCAGCGACATTGTTTCCCTACATCCAGTCTAGGCCATAAAACATCCATCCTTCAACAATTTAAGTAACACGGCATCTTTCCCGAATGGAGCTTTACTATGGCATGTACCAATCTAGCCCAAGATTGTTTTCTTCCAGGGCTCTTACATACTGTAACTAAATTTGCAGACTGCATTGAAGTGGTATTTTGTAAAAAGGCAATACCTTTGTTGTCTGGGAGATGGCAGCAGTTCTATGCATGTATTTCTGCCATAACTCATTGTTTCTGGTACAAGTGACAAAGCAAATGGCACCCAAAATGGGCAAATCCTGCTCAGACTGCCCAGGACAAGTCTTTTAAATAAAGTTCCAGTCAAGCATCTAACTCCAAAAGGGAGAAATTGTTGAAAGCATAAAAAATGTCTGCTAATCAAAGTGGAAATTGTCTGTTAATCCAAGTGGATGACTGTTGGGTGGCATACGGATAGTTTCAGTTTGTAACTTGATTGACAAATCCATGAGCAGGCACATGTAATTAAATGTATTTTCAGGGCTCTGCAATGTTGTCTTGGGTGATTCAAATTGATACTGTATTCCACATCAACCTGTGCCCAAAAATTGTTACTGTATCTCTAAGACTCTACAGCTGGAGACTGTGTGTGTGTGTGTGTGTGGTGGTGGCGGTGGTGGTGGTGGTGGTGGGGAGGGCAGTCTGGATGGTTTGCTATGTGTTGGCGTGTTATAGATAAGTAATGTGATGGTTGGCTCTCACAATTAAGAGATAAATATTATGTGTATGTTAAGAGAAGTTGTATGGATATATAGTTATGTTATTGTGGTATGTTCTCCCCATAGTCCTCTTTCCTCTACCCCTTGTATTATTGTCATTGGACAGCCTTGGTAGTTGGGGCATTTGGGGGAAGGTCAGGCTTGTTACTAGGAGGCGTGGCATGGCAACACCTGACCTCCAGTGATGTTATAAGACAGTGATCTCCACAAATGGAAGGCAGAGAAGGAGCTGACTGACAAAATTTTGGGAGGGGCAAAGGATATAAAAGGCAGAGCATCCATTTTGTAGATGAGCATATGGTGCTTTAGTCCCATGTTCCCAGTGCTGTAATTTTTCCTTATTCAGTCATTTGTTGTATTTTGTAAAGGTTTAATAAACCTTTCAAATTTTAAAAGTGACTGTTGTTTCTCACAGGCGTTTTTAAAAATTTCCCCATCTCAGTCTTTGTTGCTTTTCTTGCCGTGGTATTTGCTTCACTGGCTGCTTGTTCTTTGTTCAGGCAAAGGCTTTCCTTTCTGTTTTGGTTTATTTCCTCAGCTTGGAGCTGCCTTAAGGATAAATCCGCAGCTGCCTGCCTGAAGCTGGGGTTATTACACAGACAGTCAGCAGCAGAGTGGAGTGGCCCCCAGCCCCAGTCACAGTCGACTGCCTGAAGCTGGGGACAGAAACACCCAAGTTCTCCAGCCCAGCTGCTTTGCCTGCGATGGCCACTGTGCCATGCCTTGCCGTGGGGAGAAGGTCGATGCTGGATGAGCTGTTGGGCCTTTGTCTGCTGCTGAAACTGATCTGTGAGGCTCCTGCCTTCCTGAGAGGGATCTGGCACCATCTTACCCCTTTTGTTCTACAAGCCAGGGCCCATTGCTTCCAGGCCTCACATTGCAAACATTTGTTCCTGACACTTTGGTCTCTCATTGTCTCAGTGGGGTTGTGTGGGTTAGCAGTCAGATAGTTAGCAGTTATTTATTTTTTTCACTTCCTTGCCTGGTGGTGTTCTGTTTCAGCACAAGCTGATTCGTACTGAACATTAATTGGGTCATAAATAAGAAACCCAGCCCAGTTCCATATACCAGCCTCTGGGCTAACTGACAGAGGTCTCAACATATAACAACTCACCTAAAATACGAGCATTTGACTGGTTCAGAGTCTGGGAGGTGTGGGGATTAGAGCAATGGCTGTCTAGAGCCAAGAGCTTGCAATTGCCTATAAATCAAGCCCCAAAAAATAAAACACGTTGTTTGGCTGATGATCAATGGAGGTCTGTCGTGTGTCGAGTCTCAGATGCATGAACATCATGTATCAGTGTTCTATTTATTAATAAAGTGTTGTTTTTTCACTTTTATCTCTTAGTAATCATTCTTTATTGGTGAAAAGGGATTGTTGGAATCCTTAAAGATAATTCCAGAGTGTTCTCCTTTAAATTGTCTCATACCAAGACAACTCTGTGTTCAGCTAAGGCTTGTACCTAGCCTCTGTGCAAATTGATTACCACAAACTGAGGAAAGAGAGAATGATTTCATCTCTGATGGTAAGTAGTAATACAGCAACCTTCCTCATTACACAAATTTGTCTTGTGTGAAACTGCCAAATTTTCTCATTGTAGAGTTCTTGACTTTGACAGAACATTGTTAAGGGATTGTAAACAATTGAGAAAAAGTCCACAGAAAATCCAGGTGGTTTTTTTGTCTGATCTTAACTATGTTATTACAAGATCGATGAATGTGCATTTTGTGTGTCTATGAGTGTAATTCAAGTCGCCAGATCCAGTTCTACCCTTGGGGAAAACCAAATAACCAAAGTACAATTTTCATTTTTCATATTATCTAGTATCTACTGGTGACTGTTGTTCATAGGGAAAATGAATGAGAGTGCTGTCATCAAGGTCTTGCTTCAGTTATAACTTGTCTTTTCTCAAAAACATACATGGAAGTGAGTGATGAAGTGTGTTTTCAAAGTGTGCAGATGCTGTGAGACTGGAGGAAAAAATTAATTTAGTTTATGTAAGATTGTTCTGTCTACAGCAGATCTGAGTAGCGCTAATCAATTCTTTTGTCCTTACAAAGCTTGCTATTTTCTTGCTTACAATTATTAAAATATGAAACTTTCCTGAAACACTATAAAATGATCAGGCTTTAAAAAATTATCAAAATTAAGCCAAATAAATGTTCCTTTCCCTATGTCAAAGAAAAGCTCCTCAGACACTATTCATTTTTCGTATGTATATGCCATATATGTTCATAGAAAAAATTCGCATATCTAGCTATTCTTGTTCATGTCATTTAAAAATGATTATATATTTCTGATGGCAGGTTTGCAAATGGTAGGATATGAGAACAATGCTGGAAAAAGATCTGTCAGCTGATCAGCTAATCCACAGCTCTTTCCCTACTGTTGTGGTTTGACAGGAAGTGAGTTTTTTGGGATGCTGTCGTCAATCCAATAGGTGCTCAGATTTGAATATTGGCACCTGGTGTGGCCACTGGGGACAGGCTATGCCTCTGGGAACACGGGGGTTAAAAGCAGAGAACTCCCAGGAAAACTTCTCTTGGGTTCTGTCAGGGAAAGAGCTCAGACCTCCCCCCTGCCCAGCTGCTGTGGGGGCCTCAGGTCGGCCTACCTCAATCTGGGTGAGGTAGGCCGGGCCCTAAGGATGGAAGGATGCAGGAGCACCAAGAGACATCGGGCAGCCACCTCCCCCGCTCCAGGGGGGAGAGAGAGAGAGAGAGAGAGAGAGAGAGGGCGGGGCGGGGCGGGGCGGGGCGGGGCAGGGCGGGGCGGGGGGCGGGGACGACTGGACGGGGGACAGGCAGAGACTGAGATTTTTAACCCTTTTCTTGGATGATGGAAGCATTACAAATGGCGATCCTCCTCCTGAATGAAAAGAGAGATAGGGATGAATAGCAGGAAATGGGCAAATGTGATGAAAGTTTGTGCAAGTGAAAGATGTCCAAGAGAAGTTCAGAAGAATTCTAGGTGGCAGGAGATGATGGAGTGGCCTTTGGCTTGACTTTTCTTGTATAGCCATGGGCAGAACTGTTTTTTCCTGTGACACAGAGACTGCATCTAGGGGGAGGCAATGGCTCAGAGCCAAGAGAGTTCAGTGTTGGTACCCCTCGGACCCAGGAGGTGAAATTTGGTGGGGACAGGTGTCCCAAAAGTGAGAGACTGTGCTCTTTTTGGAACTGGACAAAGCACCCTTAAAAGGAAAACCCTAGAAGCAGCTCTGGTCCATGTGCAGTGGTGAGAGCACTGGACATGGAAGGAAGATGTCATGATGGCAAATGTTCTCCGGGCGGTGCCACATGTAACATGGAAACACACGAGGTTTCAACTGTGTTTCCTGGGGAAGCCTATGGCACAAGAGGGACTCCTCTCTTCTTGATGAACTGAGAATTGATTATCTGAAGGGTGGCGATGGACCAAGAGTTGGTGATCTGAGGGGTGGCAAATGAATTGAGAGTCTAAGGTTCTGTCTTACTGTGATGTATTGGGAACTTGGTTGGTGAGAGGAGGAATGTTTAGAAGGTTTTCATCCTGAGTTTTGTGTGTTTCTTTTATATATTGTAAGTTAATCAAGTTTTTTTCTTTCTATTCCTAAGCTGGAGCCTATTTTGCTCTATTCCCAATCCCATCTCACAGTAGACACGAGGGAAAAGGTATTTTCATGGGGGCGCTGGCATGGTGCCAGCCTCAAACTGTGACACCTACTGACAAAACAATTTGTGTAACTGATGTGCCTGGTACCTATAGGGCTGAAAAAAAACCAAATCAAGACCCACATGTAGCATTGCATGTTTTTAATTGTAATACATTTCCAGCAGTCAGTTTTGTAATCTTTTTTATTTTGTGCTGTTATAGCATATTTTATTATTGATTGATTGTTCCTTTCCCCTCTGTGTTGTTTTGCCCCAGCTGTCCATCTCTCCAAAGATCGGCTCCTCTGTTCCCTCTTCCTCCTCCTATTGAATGTCAATCCCTCCCCAAGCCTGCCTCTTTCTCTAGAAACTTCCCTATCAATCTTGTGTCCTTTGAAACCCCATTGGTTTGTTCAAATTATTCTCCTCCCCTGCACTCCTCTATTGGTTTAAACATTGTATTCCCCGCCTTGTGTTCCACCCCCAATTTCTCCCAATCGGTCAAAGACTATCCTTCCCTGGGACCTCCTCTCCCTTATGATCTGATGTATGCGCCTGAATTTGCCCTTTCTGTCACTGAACCTCTGGGAATAAACTTCTTTGGAAACCATACAGAGGGTTTGGTTTCTCCCTGATCCTTTTCCCTACCCTCGGCACAGTCTGCAGTCCACCTGAGCCGTAGAGCTGCCTACCCTACAGCTGCACCCCAGATTGGACATCTTTCTGGGGGCAGCCCACCTGCGCTCTCGGTGTCGGGGGCTGGCTGGGCGGACAAAATCCGGCACTGTGGCACCCACACACATATACCAACTCCCTAAAAAACACATACACACCCACTCACACATGCACCCTCCTCCACTCTCACTCCCCCCCAAAAAACCCACAAAACCCAAAACTCAAAAATCCTGACAAAGGAAATAACTCGCATGGATGACCAGCTGAAAATTTTCCTTCAGATACAAAGATGTTTTGTGTGCTCAGTATCCCCGATATCTTCAAAAGAGTGAAATCTTCCCATGTAGGAAAGAAAAGATCAAGAGCATTGATTTAATACAGAATAACAGAAGTGGTCTTTAACCTTGTGCTGGTACTAAAGTAGCTTTTAAGGATTTTGGGTGTCAGGAAACTATGGAAGTTCTTGCTTTTAATCTTCCCCTGTTTCGGCCTCACACTGAGGAGATTAGGCTGAAACACTGGACACTGAGGACAAAAGTTTCTAACATAGTTTTCATATTGTCCTGGGAACAGCTGGCTTCCTGAGCTAGCAAGACAGGGAAGCAGAATTACTCCTCTGTTATTCCTTTATCTGGGAGTAATCAATTAGTGACCTGCCGAGGTACTTAGATGCAAGTCTATGGGACCAGAGGGAATCCATCCTAGGATGTTGAAGGAGCTGGTGGAAGAGCTTGATGAGCCACTGTCCTTCATTTATCATGAGTCCTCACTAGCTGGGGAGCTCCCAGATGACTGAAGAGGCCAAAGAAGGATCTGGGAAACTCCAGGCTTGTCCGCCTGACCTAGTGCCCAGCAAGGTTATGGAATAGATCATATTGAGTGTGGTCACATGGCACCTAAAGGACAGATGAGGAATTGGACCCAGCCAGCATGGATTTGGGAGGGGCAGGTCCTGCCTGGCCAGCCTGATCTCCTTTTATGACCAGGGGATGACCATACTTGTAGATGTTGTCTACCTGAATTTCAGCAAAGTCTTTGACACCATCTCCCATGTCACAGTCCTGGAAAAGGTGGCAGCCCACGGCTTGGACAGATGCAAACTCTTGGTTTGAGAACTGCCTGTATGGCCACGTCCAGAGAGTGGTGGTGAATGGTGTTGCATCAAGTTGGTGACCAATCACCAGTGGTGTCTCCCAGAAATCTGTGTTGAGCTCAGTCCTGCTTAATTATCCTTATTTATGATCTGGATGAGGTGATTGAGTCTACCAGATAACACCGAGTTGGGGGCCAGTGTCAATCTGCTGGAGGCTAGGAGGGCTCTGTAGAGCAACCTGGACAGGGTGGATAGATGGGCTGAATCCAACAATATGATGTTTAACAAGACCAGGCACTGGGTCCTGCACTTTGGCCACCACAGTCCCCTATAGCACTACAGGTTGTGGGTAGAATGGCTGAACAGCAGCCAGGCAGAATGGAACCTGGGGGTACAGATTGACGGCAGAATGAACATTAGCTAGCAGTGTCCTCATGTGGCCAAAAAAGCCAATGGCATCCTGGCCTGTATCAAGAATAGTGTGGTCAGCAGGACCAGGGAAGTCAATATTCTTAACTTGGCACTGGTTGGGCCACAACTTAACTACTGTGCCCAGTCCTGGACACCCCAATTTGGGAAGGATGTTGAGATGCTGCAGCATGTCCAGAGAAGGGTCAAGAAAGCTGATGAAGGGTCTAGAACACAAGAGTCTAGAACATGAAGAGAGGTCATGTTCCTGTGAGGAGCAGCTAAGGGAGCTAGAGAAAAGGAGGCTTATGTAGAACTCATCACTCACTACAATTCCTTGAAAGGAGGGTCTAGCCAGGTGGGGGTTGATCTTTTCCCCCGGGCAACCAGCGACAGGACAAGAGGACCCAGTCTTAGTCTGTGCCAGGGGTGATTTAGGACATTAGGAAGATGTTCTTCACAGGAAGAGTGACTGGTCACTGGAATGGGTTGCTCAGGGGGGTGGTGGAGTCCCCATGCCTAGAGGTGCTTAAGAAAAGACTGGATGTGATTTTTAGTGCCATGATCTTCTTGACAAGGTGGTGTTAGGTTACAGGTTGGACTTGATGATCTCAAAGTTTTTTTTCCAGCCTAGTTGATTCTCTGATTCTGGGATTTGAGATGAGTATTTTTAGATACTTTGTGAAGCAAAAGGGCCTTCCTGTGAACAAACCAGAAGGGACAGGAAACTGGAGAGCAAATATTTTCAATGAAATTCACTTAGTCTTATATTTGCCTTCATACTAGAACATGGACAGCTGATAGTGCTTTTTGTGGTCTTGTGCAGATTCTCTATCATGTCATGTCCTACCATGAAGCTGGGGTATGAATCCTAATTTTCCATAAGGTTTTGGGTGGTAGCTTGGGAGATCTCAGACTAAACAAAGGCGTTGAAATTCTGAAGCATAATTACCATGTAGCAGAAATTTTCATTGTCTGTTTTCTGTAAATTAAAAGGACTATAAATTGACAGTATTGTACCCTTAAAGAATAGATGAATTAGAATTACATTATTTCTTAAAGACCAGGGAAATGCTGGGCATTTCTCTGATGTACATTCATGATGCTTCTTATAGAAGTAAAAAAATTAATTATCCTCAAAAGCTGTACAGATGCTTCTTAAATGGGAGTTCTGGTATGTTTAAAGAGCAGTTTTTCAGCATTCTGAAGATTTGAAGAACTGTAAAAATATCAGTGTCGTAGCCTGTGTTTGTTGTAACTTTAAACCTAAGAGTGTCTGCCTTGCTAAAACTTCATTACACTGTCTGCATAGGTTAGGAAGTCCAAGAGAAACCCATCCATTTATTTCAGCCAAAGTGCCACCTTGGTGCTTTGTTTAGCACTCTGAATATACTCTGGTCAAAGGATTGGATTGATGTTCCTGGGGAGTTTGACTGACCAAGTAAACTGGTGATGTTTCTCAAGAGTGAGTATTTTACAGAGTTAATCTTACTTTTAAACACTGTGTTTACAGATTCAGTCTTGTTTTGGATTTTTGAAGCCATTAATAGTGTATAGCTCTGGCTGGGGGAAAAACCAATTCAGTGTTGCTGCTTTAGTCTTTCAATGCTTTAAATTTCTTTCTCTGATTATATTTTTACTTTCAAAAAAACTGTCTCCTCCTTGAAGATTTTATCTTGTGCTTTCCTTTTTCACTGCAACTTCATTGAGACAAATGGGCACAAGGCAAAGATATCTTTTGGATGTTATCAAATTATCCTTTGGGGAGATGAGTCTAAATCCATAACGCTGGAATTCTGTAGATGTAGATTTTCTCACACAAGCTTGAAGGTAGGCTGAAATTCAAAGGTTTATTGAGAGTGCTTTGTTCTCGTCTTATTGAATTTTTGGCAACGTGAGCTTTTAACAAGAGCTAGAAGGCCTTGTCTTTACTACTCTGAGTGATGCCATCCTTGGTAAAACTGCTTTTAAGTTTAACCTTGAACGGGTGTTATGAAAAAATTTCCCTGAAACCTTAATTTCTGTAAAAGTAGTTAACCAGAAGCGTGTATTTTTTTTTCAGGCGCAGATTGTTGTGTGCACAGTAGTAAACTGCAGAAATAATAAAAATATTATTTAGTCATGATTACAGGGACACTTTGAAAAAGTTATCATGATATTTAGTGCATTGGACTGGAAAGTCTGATCTTAAGTTTCAGTACCAGCAGTTTCTGGCTTGCTGCCATGAGCAGCAGGCTCTGAGGAGGGTGCAGCCAGCTTTTAAGGAGCTTATTTTTGTTTTCTTGGCAACAAATTTTGTATTTTAACAGTACTAGGAATTATTCAAATTGAGATCTCAGATGTGGACTATATAAGAAGAAATGATGAGTGAGAATCTGGTTAAATATCAAATCAGTATCATAGAGAGCTGAGAATAAAAGAAAAAATTAACCCCATGCGTGTTTCTACACATGGCCACCTGTAAAAGGGTTCTGGAACAGGAAAAGAAGAGGAAGTTCCGTAGAACATTGTGTCATTGTTGTGTCAAACTGCATTAACTGTAGTTCCCTGGAGGAGTATGGGGACATGTAGGTTAATACAGCAATGAAGAAATAGCAGGATGTTTCATGGCAGCTTTTCTTAATTTAGATTAATTTTTAGTAGATGGAGGTGTTCCTGACTTTTCTCCCATATACTGTGTAAGTCAACATTGTATTTAGGTATTGCAAACGGTTAAAATCTTTTTCTAGTGTCCTGGCTTTTACATCTTCTTTTACCTAGTGCATGTAGTCTGAGCTGGTCTGAGCTGGATATTATATTTAGTTGTCTGGAGTTCTGCTAAACCTCACTTGATGCCCCAAGTGCTCTGAATAGGGAGGCAGTGCTACAGGGAATTGGAAATCTCAGTGAACATTTTAAGAGTTGGAGGTTTTTTTCTGTAAGTGGAGAGCGCTCCTCTGCACCACTTCGGTAATTGTACTGTGATTAAAAGTATCAAGAAGGAGAAATTGGTAAGGAAATGAAGCTTAAAAACAAAACAAAACAAAACAAACACCCCCCCTCCAAAAAACCCCCCTATAGGGTTTCCCTAGTAACAGTGATTGTCTTGTAGACCAAGACTGCTTTTTGAGAATTTGCCCAAACCTCAGAATCAATGCACTGCTTTCCTCTTGAGGACATGGGGAAAATAAGTAAAAGATTATGCTAACCGTGGGTATGATGAGAAATGAAAGGCCCAAATAAATGCTGTCTAGGGATCATTTACTTCAGACTTCAAATTTTGAATCTTCAAGCAACCCTCTAGAAAGTGTAAGAATTCATTTTGTTTTCCATGCTGAAAATGAGAAGAAAATATGTAAGTTGTATATAACTTTGTTTCTGTGTGTTAATTTTGATTTCCAATTTCCAACAACCTATTCCGTTATTTTAGGATATTTCACTTTTATCATCTTTCATGGCTAAGGGTTCTCTAGTTTGTGGCTGTCTCCATTGAGTAATGTTTTTCCTTGATCTTCCTTCAATGGTGCAGTGAACAATCTATAAACAGTAGGTAACTGGAAATACTGAACTCGAACAAATGCCTTCTCAGTGCTGTAGTTAGTTGTAGGCACTGAGCTCATCTTTTCACACAGCTCCTGTTACAACAGTCTTGAAAATATATGACAGCTGAAGTCATCTTACAGAAGTGGCAGATAAATAAAATATTCCTTAGTATTTGCAGGATTTGGATTTCTGGTTCCCAGGATAGTTTTATACTTCTGAGATTAATTTTTACGGCATAATCTACAAATATAGTTGGATCTCCAGCCTAAAAATCATCTGCTTTCCTTGAGGAGTAGAATAAGACATCTAGGTTTTCAGGAGCATAATTTGACAGTTTGCATTTGGTTGTTTCTTTAGGTGCCTAGAGAAGGTTCTGTGCTCTTCCAGTTGTACATCCATGGAAGTCCTTGGCATCCCTATGAGGCTCATCCATATCCTTCCATTACAAATGGCAGCATGATTACAAGAGTTAAGGGGAAAAAAGTAATAAAGAGTTTAAATTGGGAGGTATAATTAGAGTTTTTCCATCCCTGTGGCATTGCAAAACCACCACCATTACATAAGTTGTCTTGGTACATAGTGTGCACATCTCCCTGTGCTCTAGACATGAGAGGCAGTTGGTGACTGCACTTTGTTAGCTGGTAGCTCTGAATACTGACCTAAATTAAAACTTCATATGCATGCGGACAGTGCCATGCTCAGCTTTGGTTTGTGTGATGATGTAGGATAACAAGTTGCTATGGTAAAAACTGTGGTGACGACAAGCTGCATGATGGCAAGCTAATATATGGTGCTTTTAGTAAAATGAAGAAAATACACAGAGAGAAATATTAGGCAGATATTTTGGTGAATAATGCTCTTTATAGTTAATGAAAAGAAATACTATTCTACCTGCATTCCCTTTGGATACTGAATCCAAACCAGATGGGGCTCATTTAAATCTCTGGCCATTCATTCTGATCAGTGTGCTCAGCAAACAGAATCTAATTGATGGAGGAGCAACATAATTTCATTTTGTGCAGGCAGTTTATACATTTCCTAGGATTAAGCTGAAACACAGATGCTTCTGTGAGTGGAAGAATGCTGTATTTAGAGAAAAACACAAGTATGTCCAGGGAGATATCCCCATTTTTGTTATTCAACTTTCCTAAATTGCTCCTCTTTTGAGGAGTATGCAGTAGAATGTCTCACAGTTCCCAAGATTTATAGAAGTATAGTGATGTCTAGTGGATTCAAACTAGGTATTAATCTATAAAGGAGAGGCATACAGAGCCTATATCTGTTGTTCAAATGAGCTAAGATAAGCCTTATATTTCTTGGTGCCTGATTGTTCATGTAGTAGAATTTTTTTTAACGTGTCCTAGTCTAAATAAGTAATCTTCCCACTCCTTGCTTCATCATGTTTACAAGTTAAGGTTTTCTGACTATTTTTTGGCCACTTTGTCTTTTTCAATACAGTTGTAAATAAATGGTGAGAGAGTGCAGGATATGAAAGTAATTATTATTTTAGTTCTGAGGAACAAATATACTGGAAGATGTTGTCATCAAATAATCAAGTCACAACAAAAAACTGCTTAGAAATACACTGAGTAATTAGTAAAGCTGAGAGGACACCATGACACTTGCATGAGGTTTTTGTATTTGAGTTTGACTTTAGGTTTTGCTTGCAATTATAAAGCCATTTTCTATAAAGGGGATGCTAAGTTGTTCATGCTCTAGCAATGGTAAATTTACAAAAGAATACCAGCCAAGAAATGGATGTCAGGGCTGCAAAGTGGGAGCACTACTAGTTGTCCAAAGTTCTCAGTAGAAAATGTGTGCAAAACCTGCTAGATTCTGTTAGAATAGGAGAAGCTTATTGGTGTGGATAAAATGGTGAAAGGGCAATGTAACATTTAAAGGGCAATATAACATTTAAACATAATAGTTGTTCACCTGTTAACCCCTTTTTTTTCTGAAGATAGCTACATATAAGCTCAAAGCATGATGTCCTTTTTAAGAATTTTCTTTCTAAAAGGATGAAAAAACATTACACTTTACAGTTTTTTTACTGTATCAGTAAAAAAAAATCAGTCTAAGCTGATTTTTTCTCTTGTGAACTCTTAGGTGGGTTGAAAGAAATTGCTGCAGGTTTTCTTTAACATTTGACTTTTTGTCCTTTCACACATCGCATTTAATTGTTGATGTAATTTTGATCCAGAAAAAGTTATTTCCAAAGCTTCCTTTCAGATGTTTTTCCATCTGGTTTCTGAAGTTTTTTTTTCCAAATGGATTTTTCCCAGCTCTGCTGCATGCTGGTTGAGGAACAAAGCTTTAAAATCCATAACAAGTAGATGGCTGCTGTATTGTCTCGTCTCAAAACAATACTGAAGCTGGTGAAACAGAGATTTAATGACTGCTGGGAACATTTCGTTAAGGTGTCCCTGTGCTTACTCTTTCTCTGGTGTGATATTTGCCCTCCTCTGGGTCTCTGGATCCTAAGGTTGGCTCAGGCAGGGGTGAAGATTTTACACTGGGTTGTGAGTCTCAAATCATCATCACCGGGAAGAACATTTTGAAACATTTTCTAAGAAGTGTTCTTACCTTGCTTTTTCTTGTCTGCCTTGCATTTTCACATTACATCTAAATTAGTTACATATATGATGAGTATTTAATTTATTGGTTAACTATTTGTTTATTGCCTCTAAAATGGTTAATACCTATTTTACCCAGTTCTTGGCTTTTTTTATTTTATATCTGCCTCTTGTTGAGTTCTTTGTATCCTCGGGCTCTCCAGTGTTATCCATATCACTTTGTGCCTGTATGCCTTTCACCAGGGGATGTTCAAATGGGTAGTTTTGTTTAGTTGGTTTTTCTTCATTTTTGGTTTGGTTTTTAAAGGAAGAGCAGTTTGTTCTGAGATATTTAATATGTCTTCAGCTGAAGGTGATGTGTAGCCTTTGCAGAGAAGCTGCTGGGATGAACCAGCCTAACTTCTAGTGCTTGAACTTCCCAACCCTGACCCCAAATGTTCCCAGTAGATACCTGGAGACCCTTCTGGGTCATTCCATGCAGGAGAGATCCTATATCCCTTGAGGAAATCCTGTGGCAACTACTCGCACAATGGAGATAGTGAAGATCAGCTAGTATCATTGAAGGAGGCCATAGTTAAAAAGTCTCTTTGGTGACTACCAAACCCTTTATGGATTATAACAGACCAGAGCCCTGCATTTTTACTATCTTGATGGGAGGAACAAAGAAATCTGAGTAGCTTACTAGGAAAACTGTGGAGCAGTGCAGGCTAAGGCAAAAAATGTACTAATCTACTAATGCTACAGTGATTTAAAAAAGGTTATATATGACTTCTTCCCATGGCTGAAAAAAATCTATCCTCCCTCTCCCTGCAAAACCATCCCTCTCTCTACCAGCTGCAATACCAAAAATACCATCAGTAAAATTTTAAGACAGAAGTTAACAGGATTGAATTAAGGGAGAATTAGGCTATCAAACAAACTGACAGATGGCTTTTCTTCCACAAAAACAAACAAACAAACAAACAAAACCAACCAAAAAAAAAAAAAAAAAAAAACAAAGGCAAAAAAGCAGATATTGTGCCAGTCAATTACTATTGAAATATCAAGGATGGGATTTCTCTCACTTTTCTTTCTCTGCTTTCTGTTTTTCCACCCAGGCTGCCGGGTTAATTTCCTGGATGCTGCATACATCTTGGGTTGCTGCCTTTGAAGCCTAACAAGCTACTTGGTGCCAGCCATGGTTCTCTGCCCAGACGTGTGGGAATGAGGCTGGGTTTTTTGGTGCATGGCCTGGTGGAAGTTTCGGAACTGCTTTAGTAGCTTGGGCTGTGGGAATTTCTCCCTCTGCCAGCTCTCTACTGCACAGTCCTAGGCAGTGTTTAAAACAGGCCAGCACTCAGTGCACCTCCCTGTTCTTTTCCATGGGTTTTCTGCTGTCAGTCTCCCCCTGCTCAACCTTCCTTGTTCGCCACTTTCTGCTATCAGCTGCTCTTTTCCTGTGTCTTGTATTCACTTTCTTATTCTCAGCTTACTCCAGTCGAGTGATATTGCTTATAATACTGAGAAGAGATGAGAATGAGGGCCCAATGTTGTCATCTTGCAAGGTATTTTGATGGCTAATTGGAAACTGGAGAAATCGAGTGAATTACCTGTATTATGCATGCTTTCCATACCATCCACCTTGCTCCACTGTGCTGAGATGAGCCAGTGGGAAAAAACACAGGCTCTTTCTGTGTTCTAAAACCTCTCAGTGATGAACAGTTTCTCTTAAGGAAGCTTGGAAGTCAAGGTTCTTTTTGGTCTACCTATTTATTTCTAATCTTCTTGATGCCTATGTGGAACAGAGATGTAGACTTTTGAAATGGTGGGTGCTTTATCAAATAAAAACAACCAAAATTCAGTCTCTTTTGGAGGAGGAAAATAAATGGATTTCTCTATTTAACCAGCATCATGTTGCATTTTGAGATTTTAATAAACAGCATTGTCTGCCAAGTTTCATGTCTTAAAATTGTCAAAAACTTGAGTAGTGCTCTTAGGAGTCAAATATGTGGTTTACACATGTGCATCACCCAAGTGTTTTATGGGCAGCTGTACATTCTTGTTTGTAGGCTGTGATGTTCTAAATTTTGTTTCCCAATTTTATTTGAAAGTTATTTAAGCATTTAGTCAAGTCCAAAAGCATTTCCTTATCACTGCTGTGCTTCATGTAAGCTTCCAAGACAGAATACATCCTTAGCTTTTCTAGTAAGAAATGTGACATGTTGTTCACATTTTCCGAGACGGAAACCCCTGGTTTTTAGCACCTTCCCTTAGAATCCAATCAAATGGGCCCCTTCAGCAGCAGTATGAAGGTAATTTCAGGCAAGTGGCTGTAATGGCAAGTATGAGCTCATGTCTGTCTTTACTATTAAAAGAAAACAAAGGAGAGAAAATGAGAGCTGCCAAGGTGTGACCTTTTGTTTACAGAACCCCTGGTAATCACAGTATTTCAAAGCACATTGTCACAGCCAGACCATTCTTGTTGCTTCGAAGAAAAGACATGAAGGAGACACCCTGCAAAGAACACAGTTTTATTTGCTGGGTTGAGGAAAGAGGTAAATGGCCCAGGGATCTTATGAGTCAGTACCTTAGATGTAGAGAATAGCTGGTTTAAGAGGCTATTTGTTTTCTGTACCAAAGTCTTCTTTCCCCCATAACCTGACATGAAACTGGATGTCAGCAGTCAAAATGCTATGAACAATTATGTATCTCATCTAAATACAAAGATACCATACATTTCTTTTTCCTCTGCCCAGGGCCAAAAATCTAGTTCTAGATTCTACTTATTTTAGTAAGACTTCTTCAATATTTTTTTCTTCTCTGATGTAAAAATAAACTATTTTCAGTAAAGGAAACAAACTATGGAAAACTTAGATGATTTGGTAATTTATCAAGTGTTGGCTACCAGGAGATGGGACTTAAGAAATTTTTTTCAGGTGCTTTGAAAAATTTGAGTTTGCATTCATAATAGAACTGGAGTGTAGGTAAGTGCATAAGGTAGGGATGTAGCTCTCTCTTTACATTAAAAACATTCCTAAGAAAACATGCTGATACGCACACAATCATAATTAGTAATTGTGGCAATTTCTGAAAGAGGTGAAGATCAAATTTATCTGAAAGGAGTGTGCAGTTCCTCCCACCTCTCTGGAGAAAGACATAAGCCAGTAAGAAAGCTTGAGAGAGAACTACAGGCAAAAGATTTTGTTCAACATCCAAAGTTGCTTCCAGTTTTAGCTTTAAAAGTGTTAGACCTTGGTCCATTCCTAATAAAATCAGTTCACCTTCTGTCCTGACCTTCTCTATGAACCGTGTCAAATTTTTACCACAGAAGAATCTAACATAATATAAAAAGCTTCTGTTATAATTGCATTAGGAGCTCTTGTACCAGTCATCAAATTTAATTTAGCAAAATGCAATGCAAATTTGTGACACAGAGGTGATTGAGGACCCTGTAAATTTGTTATTCAAGCTATTGCAGAACATAAAGTTATTTTCTAAAAATGCAAGTTCTCTGACTGAAAGTTGACTTGTGATGGTATGTTCAGCTCTGGGAAGGTTTGTGCTGGGTATTGGTAGAACAGTCCTCAAGTATAAAATGAAGAGGTTTACACAATGTACTCTTTTTGAGCCTATCCGGATTATTATTGCTGTTCTTGCTGCTGTTTCTCCCCTGTAATTCATATCCTACCATATGTGAAGCTTTTATCCTGCAAACAGTAGTTTATGGTTAAACCCTATATAAAGTATCTCTCTTTTATGCTGCAGAGAAGACATTGAAGGCAGACAAGTGTCTTTGAGTCTTTCCTCAATGTAGCATTTTAAGATTTTGCTCTCTTCCCTACATACTTGCTGTCATGCCAGGAGAAGTTTTGCAGTGAGGAGCATACTCTCCCTCCATTCCTGTGCAATTCAGTTGATGCTCCTTTATGAAGTGTATTCCTCAGTGCCAAAAAGCAGCTCTTTTTCTACAAACTACTCCAAGCTTGCATGTTTATGGGATATACAGGGTTTTGGGTTTTTGGCTGGGAAACTTGTTTGTGAATGGGAGAGGATACTGTAGATTTTGTTGCAGCATAGATGTTGCTTAGAAAAATTTCTTCCTGTTAAATAAAACCATTTAATTTCTCTAGTAGATATCTTCAGAGGAATTTTAAATCTCAAAATGTAGTAATAAGGATAGATGGTGTTATATATGAAAACTGGGTTTTGGTCCATTTTTCATTTCTGTTTTCATGTGGAGAGCAAAACCTTTGAAAAGCAAAAGGTTGGTCTCAGGTGTCAAAAATATTTAAAGCTTTTCAGCAAAAGTTTGCTTCTGCTTCCTTTTACTTTTTTAGTTCAGCATGGATATTGATCATGCATTCTGTTCCTCTAGTCCTTAATTGAGGCCTCTTAGACTTAGTAATGGAGCAAATATTCCTTTTACTTGAAAGCAAATTATTGTCAAGGTTCATATTTTTGAGCATTTAAATTGCTATTTTTGGTTGTTATTTTGCAAGTTTTAATGTCAGGTCACTATGGCACAATATGCAAATACTGTATTATCCTTATTAAAGTGGAGGAGAAATGAAATGTTTTTGACATTTTCCAGAATAACTGCAGTTTTGCTGTCTGAAAGAACAAATCTGTATGGAAGCTGCAGTGCCATAAGATGAGTAGGAAGAAGTAAAATTGGAGAGATTTTAGATTGTGGGGTTTTAATTATTTATAGGATCTGACATCTTATGTGCTGTTTTGGGAGTAGATACCTGTTTTTTCAGTTCCAATCACCACTGTTATAGCTGATTGTGAAGTGACTCAGCATTATCTCTTGGTATCGATTATTATAAACCAAAATCTGGCACCCTAGCTTTATGCCACCCCAGGTACAACTTGCGCTTGCAAAATGTGTTGCTTTTATTTTGGAAGACAAGTTCTTGAGACAAAGGAATCCTTCAGTAACCTTTCTAGAGGTTTCAACATCCACTAGAGTAAATATTCTGTGCTGTGGGAAGTGAGGTTTCCCTTTTGTTTTTATTCATTTTCTCTGCGCTGAATTCATAAAAGGAACCAGCTAACTGATTTGCTATCTTAATAACTAGTATATTAACATTTGCTTACAGCTGTGATTTACTGTTGGTTATTTTGTTAGATTACTGTTTTCTGTCTCAAGAAAATATTCTGTCTCAAGAAATTTATTACCACGTGTTTGTTCATGCACACTGGATGGTCCTTTCCCCTTCTTTCTCACACACAACAGCATCAGTATTCAGAGCTTGACGCTGCAAGGCTAGAAATTCAGAGCTGAAAGTGCATTCTGTGAACATGCCCCTTTCATGGATGTTCCTGCATAATGAGTGAGCTTTGAGGTGGCTTCACCACCTGGTTGGAACTGTTGGCATCCCCAGCAGAGCAGTGAGTGGTGTCAGTGGCAGATGCCTCTGTATGGTGCTGCTGATTTAGATCAGATCTGGATGCTGTGAGATATGGCCCTGTGCTGTGTAAAGAGTCACTGAAACAGATTACTGGAGTATTATTGCATTTTCAGTCTGCAGTCCAGCATCCACACACCAAAGCACTTTGCTTTCTTTAAAAATACTGTAGAAATGTCCCAGGTATTCATCACGTAACTAGAAATAAAAGGCAAGAGATCTAAGAGCTGGAGAGGGAACAGACCAAGAGATATTTCTAATAGAAGAAAGGCGAGGCATTACATAAGGAGAGCTACAGGAGGAAAGGGGTCTCTGACATGAACTTCACTTGCCTGGAAATAGGTAGCAGCAAAAAAAAAAAGGACCTTAAAGTTTTCTTTAAAAGAGACTACAGATTCAGCAAAATGTGATAGGTTTGGATACCATGAATAAGACATTAATTCCTAGTTAGGGTTCACATATTCGTTATGTGAAAGGGAATAAATGCTTCAGGTTGCAGACATGTGGAAGATATGAACTTTATATCATGTAGAAAGATTTTCTTCTGTAAGTCTCCATGTACTTTACAGAGGAGAGATAGACCATAATTTTTCATACATACACATCTGGTGTTTGTAAACAGTCATGGTAGTGTATCAGTAACTTGCAAAAAGTGTAATGACAGGAGCTGCACTGTGCATGTTGGAATCCCAGAGCAGGATTCTGTCTTGTTCCTGTCTGCACAGATCTACATGTAGAAATATGCACTATGTATGACAGCTTCAGATAACCAGGCACTGGAGGGTTTTTCTATTTTTCTTTCATGTGGCTAGAACTGTCTGCTAATGCAGGAAAAGAGGAATGAGAATATGGGCACTAGTATGAGTGAAGAAATGGCATGTGGAACTCCACCTTCAGGTTTTAAAAGCATCTTGTTTTATCTTGCTTTGAGTTTGTTGCATCTTGCTTTGAGTTTGTTGTATCAGTAGAATCTTAGCCTGGGTATTAAAATTATTATGTTTTTGTATCCTAATATGGAACCCAAAGATGGAACTGCTCACAGTTAAAATATACCTATACTCTCAAGCCTACAGTGGCTTTCATCTAATTGTTCATTGTGCGTGAAAACATCACGCATGTCCCCAAGGGCTTCTCTGCCCTCCCAGGGACCCATGGGAACCCTGCAAGCAGAAGATCCATCATGTTGATGCACTCCATTTGTGAGCTTGCTGATAAGCTCAGGGAGAGTTGTATTTCTGGGATACAGGGCAAGAGGGGAGCAGGATGGATGAACTGAGAGCTCTATTTAGATGAACATTACCATAGAAACCACTGCCGTTCCTCTGTGTTTGCAGATAACGTTGGACACTTACCTCTTGTGAAGTCAAGCTCATATATCAAATTTGTGAAGCAGAAGTGCCTCGGAGATCCCTGGGCTGTGCCCGAAGGAAGTAAGCACTACTTAAATAGGGCTGATCAACCTCCACAGTTTGGTGGGCTAATTAATGTCTGCCTCAGTTCTTCAAGGTTTGTGGTGAGAGGGAACAAGTGTGGTGCCTTGTCAAGCCTGCTGTGAATTTATAAACTGCTGTGATCCCTGGTGAGGAAGAAATCCTGGCCAAGCTATATGGGACAGGCAATCTGTGCCTTGTTCTCAGCTCTGGATTTGAGTTCTGTTTTGTGCCTTCATCTGTCCAGCTATAAAATAGCATGGATATTTTGTTGGGTTTTTTTTTTTCACAAGTGAAAAACATTTTGTCACCAACAGTTATGGTAAGATCCCCTCCAGAAAGCTCTCTACATTAATGGAAGAATGAGCACAACACTTGAAGTTGTTACATATGCTGAAGAAGAGGCATTGAGCCCCTCTGTCCCTGCAATCAATGAGGGTTTGGATGACAGTATTTTCACTCGTAATCCACTTGCTAGCTTATTTGCCAAAGAAATCTTAAAATTTCCACCCATTCTATGCAATTTTTTGTTGTTCTTGTTGTCCTTCATCTCTGGGACATAAGACAGAAGACGTGTTTGTGTAATAAGATACTGGAAGCCTCCGGGTGGATTGCCAGTCGCAGACATCCCTCTTCTGGCCTTGCAGCAGAGCAAGTCAGTGTGGCAAAGAGCTGCACAGAGAGAACCTGTCCTCAGAGGGACAGGGAAGACACAGACTATCACTCTTTGGTCAGATTTTCTGCTCTTGTTTTGTTCATTTTGTAGATGCTAGGAGGAGATTTGAATTTATAAGCTGAAATCTGTTGGGTTCAGGCTTGTAAATGTACCTGAGAAATCTCAGTTATTCTGGGATTTGTTATATAGTGTTATATAGTATCTTTTTATTTTGTTTTCCTGAATCTGCCTGTGGATCTTTATAAATAATTGATAATTTTTTTCATGTTGAGGTTTAAGCCTGTTCTTCTTATGTTAAAGAAAATGACAAAGAGACCAAATTGATGTTCCTGTTTCCAAAGCTGGAATAGCACTTCTAGTTTTCTACTGTTGTGTCATGTACCTCCTTGATGCAGGTTGAAAAACATTAGACTGAAAATATGATTTAACATTGTGACTATATTTTACTTTCTATATTTACTGAGATTTGTATTCCCTGTCTTAAATATTTTTATTCTATAGAGAAAATGAAAGCTGAGATTCTGAGTGAAGGATTGGATTCCACAAGCTGGAATTCCAGGATAAACTTTTCTTCTTGGTACCAGCTCTACAAATCTTCAAAATTTTTACAGAGAATCACTTCTTTTGGCATGTATTTCTTGGTCTCTGCTCCCCGTGTTTACAAAATGGAGCTATTCTCTTTGCTTTCATCACGTTAGAGGCAGTCAGCCTCTTGGCAGAGTAAGGAAAAGTTGTTTCCAATTACAAGTTTTTTTCAGGCTAATGCTGCTTTCAAATATTGCTAATGATCCTGTGATTATTTAGAACCATTCTTTTAGTTCCCTGTGACCTTGTGTGCTCCCTTATTTCTTGTTGCAGTTAGTTTTTTGCATTTGAAGATATAGGGAAAACAAGAGACCAGGATCCATTGATTTTGAAAGACTTGCACAGCTCTGGAAGCAAAGCTGAGCAGTTTAGTGACTGACATTTACAATAAGCCCTAATATACACATCTTGAATTCTGCCAGATGAGAGTAGGTGTGAATTAAGGAGGTGTGACTATTGTGAGATGATTTAGTCTGTTGACACCTTTTTGTGACCTACACCAAATCTTCTAGTTGGATTCATGTTAAAAAGTGGGGACATGGAGGTAAATCTGGAGAGTCCCTGTGCAAAAGTTTAGCACCTATTGTATTCCTTAAGTAAGAATTGTATTATTTATGGGCTGCCCTCGGGAAGACTCTGGAAGAGAGTAGTAACTGTTCACTGTTTCTCTGTAATAAGGGATGGTTAACTTCCCTTACACACTGTAGAATATTTTGTAGAATATTTTTCAGAAAGCCAGTATTTTAGATGGAGTCATGAGGGTACAAAACCATAATAAGGATGCATGACTTAATTGTTCTGGATTTTGATGGGGTTCTGTTGGGAACTTCAGTCACTGCTGCATGAAACAAGGGTGGAAAATTGCTCTGGAAAAACATAAATCTTGCAAGATTGGGTATTTAACAGCAAGAGTTTCTATGTCTGGGGATATATACAATTATTACATAAAAATGAGTCTGCCAAAGAGAATAAAGCACCTAGTGTGCAGCCTTTGTGAAGTGCAGTGATAATTTTAAGCACAAAACTAGTTTTTATCAGGTTGGAGGATGCTGAGAGCTGTGGACAATGGCAGAGAGAGTTTTATTGTGTTTCAGCTTAATGATGCAGTTCAGGAAAGTCAGTGTTGAATCAGAGCTGCTCTGAAATCATTTATCAGGGTCAGGAGAAGGGTGTTCTCTACGGATGGAACAGGCTGTTCCTGAGATCCAGGGGCGATGTTGCTGGCCAGTATACGCATGTTCTTCCAGGATAATGTTGCATAAGAAACAGGAACAAGGGATAAACAATTTGCTGTCCTTAGACTTGGATTCCTGCTGAAGAGAATTTGAATGAGACCTTTCCATCGCACAAATGTCTATCTTTCAAGTACAATTTGTTTACTTTAGCATATTGGCAAATACATGCATGGCAAATTCCAAGGAATCCCAGACAGTGCGAAGGAAGCACCTCGGTGCTCAATAAACTTTCAATTAGAAAAGTATTGGAATTCTAGACAGACAAAACCACTTAGGATCTGGTGGTTTTTACACCTATCCTACCACAGGCCCTTGGTGATATTTGACATCACTAAGAAAAAAAAAAGGAATAAAAGTTCTGTAAGTTCAAGTGCTGTAGCAGTAACTAAGAAAACTGTACTGGGATAAATTTTACATGGAAGGAAAACAGAAGGCAAAAAATTAGTGTACTTTTAGAAGTGACAAAGAGAAACACTGAAGCTGGGACTTCAATATGCTTGGAGAAGGAGAAGCCATGCTGGTTATATAATAGCAAGAGCAATTACTATAGCAACACACAGTTCTGGGACCTTGAGTGAGTCTCAGTGAGCACAAAAAAATTGCAATGACAGTTGGATCATTCAGATTTTCAAAGAGATAGGATGGTTATACCTACCCTTAGAAATTCTTAGTGATCTCTCACTAAGGGAAGAAGAGGATTTAGTACTCCTGTATTTTGAGGAAATGTAACTAGTAAAATAATGCTAAAGCATAATGGAGAGTGACTAGATTCACCTAGTAAATGACATGGGAAATTAAGAAGTTAATGATTTGCTGCCATTTATAGGAGAAAACATTCAGGAATTGTTTTCGCTTTGGTAAAATTTCTTTCAAGTGGGGCAAGTGGTTTTTTATTTTCTTAAATTTTTCTTCTTTTTCTCTGTGGAGCAAAGTACTTGGACCTATTATCGAACTGAAGGCTATGATCTGAAGGTTTTTGCTCAGGGTGAGCTGAATACAGTGAAGGACCATGGTGTTCTGTGGCATTGCCCTTGCTTGTTGTGCAGAGAGAAAGATTCCTTGAATTATCTGTTCCTGTAAATGAACCTGTGTACCACGATTTTGGTACTGCTGTACTCATTGTCTGTTACTCAAGCTGTAGGTCTGGCCATTTGATCTTGAGACCCGAACTGGTATGAACTGGTATTCTAGGGGAGGAAAGGTGGTCACAGAGAATATTTCTTTGAAGTGAGGGACCACAATATAAACCCTCCTAGAAAAGGTCCTGTGGTCCCCCCTCTACCCGTAAAACCTTGTAGAGTGACACATTGGCAAAGAGATGGGAGACATGGGGTCAAAACTCCCGAGGAGCAGGAATTTAACTCTGCACATGGCTCTGATGGGAAGAAGGAACGTGAACAGAAAAGCATCTGAGGACTACGTGTCATGGCACTCACCAATACTTCTCTCTACTGGCATCTGTAAAGAAGTCAAACAGTAGTGTTATAGGTAAAAAGGCACCATTAACCACAGATTTTGCTAGTTGACAGTGTCCTATTCCCCATCTGTGCTTGCAACAGAAATGTTTGATGGAGTTTCCTTAAACACTCTCTGGGAGCTGGTTTCATGACCACAAGACAGATGTGCAGAAAATAAAACTTCTATGGTCATTAAGAATATTCAACAGAAGCCTAGTGAATAACTTGCTAAAATCCTTGTGACATCCTAAGTATATTTGAGGGAAGAAGACTGATAAAAGTCATAGCTAAAAATCAGCCTTCCATGCAACATGTAAAACTTTATAAATCAATTCTAGAGACTTTATTAGAATTTATCCTATATCAGAAACCTGCTAGGAAGCAAGTTAAAGGGCTCTCAGTCAGATGTGCCCAAGGAATAATAACAGCATTTAGGAACTCCAGGGAAATAAAGAACTGTGGTAACTCAGCCCTTAGAGGAATACTCTAAAGGGAGGGAAAGGAAGGAAAGAAAAACTGCATTAGCTAGTAGCTTGGCAGTTTTTGGCCTGAGGGGTAATTCTTCCACGCAGCGTCATGCAGATGATAAATTTGTTTTATTGTTTTAGAGACCATTTTTCCTTTAAAGAGAGATACCATTCCAGACATTTTCTTCTCTGTAAGTACAGTTTGTGCAAGTGAGGAAAGCTCTGTTTTAAACAGGAACCTGGGGAGCCTGTTTTGTAATTGGAACAAACAGTGGAGGAATCCCTAATGTTCACTACACCAGTTATTCTGCACAGAGCTTTCTCTGTTACCAAAATATCCATGTCTCACCTTTTTCTGAAAGGTGAGGAAGAGGTTGAGCATCTGTTAAGCACTGGTGGAAAGACAAATCAGAAGGTGAGGTAACACATGGGTATGTCAGTCAGGAATACAATCCTGATTCTGTGGAGGGCTTCTAATATGATCTGAGGCAGTTTAATTTGAGGCACTGCTCTCTGACTTACCCTAATGGGAAGCAGCAGTGTTAAAGCCCTTGCCTCACAAGGTACTATAATGGCTAACATTTTCTGAAATATTTAGATGTAAAAGGTGATGGTAGCAAAGAAAAATAGATATTTTGGGCTTTGAAGTTTACTGCATAAAATCTGTGCTTACTTACCTGTGATAAATGAGCTCTAGCATGTAATGAGGAGATCTGAAACAAGATATTTTTAGTTATTAAAGTTACGTGTTTCTGGCCCTTGCCCCCATCCTTCTGATATACTGTTGTTATAGAAACAGTGATTCTGTCAATAGATTCATAGGAACTATTAAACCTTCCTTGCACTTTTACCTGTTTTGTCGCAGTCAATCTTATGTTTACATTTTTTTAACCGGAACAAGTGTAATCATAATTTTGAGCAGTACTTCACTTGCTCAAAGAGGGCTGTGACAAAATTATCCTATTGCCTTGAACATACCAATTCCTTTCTGTAAAAATGTCTAGAAAGCTTCTCTTGACCAAATATGACAAGAAAAACATGGTTAAAACTTGACACATCATCAGAATGCTCCATATTGAGTTGTGTCTTTAACTTTCTTTTGTTTGTTTGGGAAATATCCCTCAAGACAGATTTAATCTGAAATGTTTCAATCAGAAGGCTGTGACTTGGAACCCCAAATCTATTAAATAATTGTTGACTATTCACAGGTCTTGGGCAGTTCCCCCTTTTATAATATGAAAAACGTAAACTATAGCCTGATGTTCAAGAAATAGATTTAATTTTATTATATTAGTCTTAGAATAAATCTTAGTGAAAGAATGATCTTGGGACTTAGTAATTTTGCATTTAGTGATTATTTGTTATTTTTTTCCTGTTAATAAACTGGGGGTTTTTTTTCACTTTGCTCATACTAATTTTCTCCTTATTGTTGGAAAGGGATTGGCTGAAAATAAGGGAAGGTAACTCATTTTAGAATGAGTTAGATTGTTCTTAAAGAAAGACAGCAGCCATCATTGCACATTACTTGGAACACAGTTTGCAGTTGAAGTGTTCTAGTTGTGCTGAAATACTCGTGTGTTTTGGGGTTTGGAGAGCAAGTGAGGCCACATTGAGAGTTGAGTTAATTTAAAATTAAAAAAAAAAAAAAGTGCTACTGTTGTGAACAAATGCATCTGAAGATATTTACCTGCTCATCGTTTCATGAACTATATAACTTTTGGTCTCTACATGAGCTTTAGCAGTTAGTGAGTTCTTACTAGTACTGGTCTCAATAACCAGCTTTTAAGACTTTTATGTATAATTTCAACATACAAGAAGCAGTTTGAGGACTTACTTTGTTTGCCTTTTGCTTTTAGGCTATATCTATGTATACTAGTAATTTGGTGCACTAGCAGTGAACCAAACAGTAGATCAAAAACTTGCTGATGAGGCATCTCCATTGAGTGTTGCCTGTCAGGTTTCTGTGGGACTAGATTTAGACTGGCCTTCTGAACTGAGTGCTGGCATCAAATGGGCTTGGAAGCTGCTGAGAGGTTCAGTCATTGATTGAATCTTCTGTGTCATTGAGGCTTGGGTATGCAGTCACTGAATATTTCTAGAGGTGATGTTTTAATTTCCTCCATGCCCTGTAGGTAGAAACAAGCTGCAACAAAGTGTATTGTGTTTTTCCCAGCCTCTACATGCTTTTCACTACATTTCCCAAGTTCCTTTCTTTGATGGTTAAGCTAATCCTTGTGTATATGAGGAAATGGAAAGATCAAAACCTACTCTGATGGATTTGTGCACTGGATGCTTTATCAGTAGCACAGTGACTTTAGAAAATCTTTATAATGTACAATTACCACTTACTGAAAAAAATTAATAATTCTTTTAAAATCAATTAATTAGAGTTCTGTCATTAGTGGTATTCATCATTCATTGGCATTCACTAGCTGCCCCAGATGGTTTGCATTGCAAATTAATCTATTTTTTCATGGATGGCTATAAATGTGTATGAGCTATGTTATTCATATGTAAATATCCTTTTGATTAAATCCATCTTCACTTGCTAATGCCCTAAAATGCTTTGATGTTCAATATTCTTCAGGCTTGTAGGCCAGGATTTTAGCCATGCTGCATTTTTCAGTAGTTTATGTCTGCTCCCACAAAGTCTTTCATTTCTCCTCAACGGAAGGGAGAAGGCCCTATAGCAACACTTCCTTGTATCTAATATATGTATCTATATATCTAACATTGGTTTCCTACATATTAGATTTTATTGTATGCTTGATTCAAAATGCTGTTTTGATGGATTTCTTTTAATTACTTGGAACGCTTTCAAAAACAGGGGTTTTTTTCTAGGTTAAAATTGAGATGATGATGATGATGATAACTTCTGAATTCTGGCAAGAGAGCTTTTCCACATTCTTACATGCTGTTCTCAAGCCACTTGCAGGCCAGGCCCGGCCCAGTGGGCCACAGATGCAGCTGCTGGTGCTCCCCTGGGTGTTCAGAGCAGGTTTCAAGAGGTCCAAAGGGAAAAAAACCAAAAGTCCAGGGAACTTCTCTGCCTCAGCTAGCTAAACTAACTAAAAGCAAAGGAGAGCTCTGTCCCGCTGTCTGCCCATCCGCAGACAACACAGTCAGGAGCAGGAATGTGGAGGAGTGAGTGCAGTGTCTGAAAACAAACTGCTGCTTCTTCTTCCTCCCCTTCACTCTCTGGAACGCTCTTAAAGGTGCAAAACTTATTATTCAACATAAACAGAATGAGACAATTGGGGATAAAAGCATCATATAGTCAACCCAGGACACACCTCAAACATGGATAAACATCAGATCCTGTGAAACAGGCCTCTCCTGCTAAGTGTTTGTAACTTTAGTTGACACAAATTTACATGAGGAATTTGAATGCCTGCTAATATTATCTGTCTTGCCTATATTAACATGTTGTCAGATGTGTATCAATAAATCTTTCATTGCAGATGAAAAAGGAAAAATGTTATTATGACTGATGTGGAAGTTTTCATTACTAGGACTGTTAATTTCTTAGATTATTAACTGAGTTTCTTAGTTATAGCCTGAGCCATAGGATTTCAGGGCAAATACATAATTTTAAGAGCAATTGATGGTGTGTCATCTTACAAGTACCAAAAAGGAACTTATCTCAGGATGACAGGGAATCCTTCAAATTCAATATCTTTTTCAAAGATGCAATCCACTGAGCATGCAGGAAGATGGTCTTTGTCATTCCTTTCCCATCTTTCAGAAGTATGTATTTCAAACAACATCAGAGAAAGCCCACCCTGGCAGGTCTGTAAGTGTGGTAGAGTCCATGCATGGTATCTCAAGGATGTATGAATGATGCCTGAGTCTCCCTTCCAGGAGCTTAGCCAGACAGAGCTGGTTTCCCTGTGTTATACCAGTGACAGTGATTCTGCTTCTGGATTATGTTCTGAGCCAGACCCATTGTATCAGGGGCAATGGCATCTCCAATCCCAGCTCTGGCACTCTGTCACCATAGTGATTGTTATGGTTCCTTTTTATGTCCTTCACTGTTGGAGGAATAGCTACATGACAAAAGCCACATAAACATACTCTAAATGACTAACCAAGAATTGAAAAAGTACTGGACCCAGCTATCAGCTGCAAGGACACTGTGTCCTTGAGCATAGCTGTGGTCCAATAACTAGATGCTGTAATTGAGAGAGAAAGACGTGAGAAAAGGGAGATATAAGTCCTAAGGAATGAGGAAGAGCTGATATTGTAGTATAACCAATAGACTGCTTGGCTTACAGAATATGTATGAGCTTATTACTTGTTGTGCATAAATGTCTGATGCTCTAATCAATAAACGAAGCTTGCTGATTCTCATATTGAGCTTCTCTCACCTCGACACTTCACATCACAGGGGGTTCTTTTTGTTCCACTTGCGGTTTGTCCACATTTTAACTACTTGAAATTCTTACACTGTTTCCCATCTCAAGAAGCTTGATCTTGAAATTGAGCAGCAAGTATTGCAAGATATCCCCAGTGGACCCTTCAGAACCTGCAGTGGCAAGTGAGCAGCTTTTTATATGTACTTTCATATTTAGATCAGCTTTATGTCGATTACAACTACCATAACCCCTAATTGACATAATAATTTTTTTCCTTCCATTTTAACACAAGCTCAAAGTTCACACAGAACCAGTTTTCTATGCTTAAACTCTATTCAATACTGGAGCTAGACATAGATTCATACATTTTAGTAAGTAGGGCTTTCCAGCTTCATTAACTGATGTACCATGACAAGTCTGGCCCCCATGATGAGTTTCTCCAGTGTTGCTAAATTCAGATCTGATCAGCTAATGGGTAGTGTCATACACTCAGTGATGCAGAAGATTTTTTATTATTGAAGTCAAGCCAAACTAGAGTTGAATGCATTATTCAACAGATTTTGCTAGTTAATCAGTCTTCAAATGGATGGCCTGGAGTCACTTCACTGTCCCAGGAGACAGATCATCTAAGAGCTTTTCTTCTCTCTTATACTCTATCTCAAGTAATAACTGATGGTTGCAAGCTCTGCCCATATGTGCTGTTCTCACACTCCTACCGCAGAAGCCATGGATGTGTGAAGTGCCCAAAACTCGTTAACACACTATTGCTCGTCATTCTTTTCCTGCCACTAGGAGGCTGCCTTGTGAAGATGATGTATAGCTCCTGTGAGATGCACTGCTCAAAACCTTCCCCTTCTCACTGAGCAGCCAGGCCAGAAAAGGCTTTTGATCACTATCACTTTGACTTTGTTTAAAATTTGAAAGGCTCTGTTCTCTCTTGATTGATTTGTATAATAGCAGCAGGGATGAAATAAGGACTAGCTTTTCAATTTTCCTTTCTCACAGCTTCTTGCACCTCAGCAGGGCTTCATGGGCTTCATACCTGCTCTCCATCCAGGTCCTCCCTGGAGTAGTATTGTAGGGAATGCTCTTTGCAGAGTGTCCAAGCTGCTGCCATCCCTGATGGCAGCAAGTCCCAGACATACTCTGCAAATGATGATTTTATACAGTCAAAGCTGATCTAAAGAGCTGTTGAGGAAAACATTTTCTTGGTCCAGCAAACCCATAGGACTCCGTCTCTGAAAGCCACTTCCTACTGGTTGCTTACTCACTTGCTCCTGCTGACACAGCACTCCCCCCAAACATTTTCAAAGGCAATGAACAGTCCCTGCAACAACTCAAGTAGACAGCAGTAGCATTTTTCTCCTCTAACACCTAAAAAATCAACACATGGAAAAAAAGCTACTAATCCAGCTACTAATCTGCCAGAATCGGAGGTCAAACATAGATTTCTTCTTTTTTTGAGATCAGGCAAATGTCTAGTAATGGATTGCATGAACTTGTTCATATTCTTTCTAGCTTGCATTATTGAGACGTAATGAATTAATAGGAATATTCCTACAAAGCAGTTTGTTTTTCTTGAGATTTTAAATAGAGATATTGCTGTCAGTAAAATATTTTTTTTAATTATTTTTTTTTTAACTTGATTTCAAGTGGCTTCACCAGTCCCCACAATTTTGAGACAACCTGCACTTGGCTGTTGCAGAACAGGACTTCCATCTGAGATCTAATATGATGCTCATGCTTTGCTTACAAGCTAATTAGAACTGCAGCAGACAATGCTTAAAATGACATTTTGTGTTGGTTTTGATGAGGACCAAAGAAGCCAGCCACAAAAGTGATTTTCTGTGAGGAGCTGCTAAAAGCTTCCTTTGTGCCTGGCAAAACCAATCGCTGTCTGGCTCTGAGAATAGGCACACTGCTAAGCCAATTAGAAAAGCTGGTATCATTATCACTCTAGAGATGGACACACAACATACACATACACTTGTCCAGTGACAACAATGGCTTCTTCTTTATTACAAGTTGTTCTCAGGTACCCCTAACAAAGTGTGATCTTAAGTCATTTGTTTCATCAAAACAGCTCATTATATTCACTGGATAAAGAAACAGCTTATTGTATTTTATTGGTACAAGGCAATTAACGTCAATAATTAATTGGCAAGAGTTTAGAACAAATTATTTTTAAGGCATGTATGCTGCTCACTAAGGCACGTATCCTCTAACTGCAAGTATCCCTTATGTGTCTATTTTATCGGTTTCCATGCTAACGGTCTTGCTTTTCTTCCTTGCTATGGATAAACTTGTATTTTATCAATTTCTTCTGCTAACTCAGTTGTTTGGCCTGCAGGCCAGCTGCGAAGCCCGTCCATGTAATGTCTCTATGATAACATGTTTAAGAAAGGAAAAAAACACGGGAATCCTCTTTCTTCCTGCCCTCCAAAGGGTGGTGAGGAGGCTCCTTCCCAGCGTGTCCAGGGGGCCTTTCTAGCTCAGCCACTGGGGCCATGCCGTGGCTCGCATGGTGCCAGCAGGGACCACATACTCAGCAGTGAGAGGCATGGTGAACAATTCTGCAATGTGGAGCACAGACAGGATCAACCTTTCAGCCTTCCAGAACTCTACAAAAACTTTTTAATTGATAGAACTTGTAAACAAACAAACTTAGAGACACCAATTCTCTCTTGAATCAGAGAAGAGGGAAAGGTGAAGACACATGAAAAGAACAACATGGCAACAACTAAGGTCAGTGCAATAGAGGGAGGGGGAGGAGGAGGTGCTCCATGCATCTGAGTTGAGGTACTTCTGCAAGTCATGGTGGGGACTATAATTTAACAAACTATTTCCCTATAATTCATGAAGTGAATGGGGAGGGGACACAAAATTCAACTGCAGCCCGTGAGAAAAAGGTGGTTGTGTTGGAATGTGTGGATGCTGAAAAGCTGTGATCTGGTGAGAGACTTGAACAGACAGAGAACCCTTGCTTCTAGAGACAGACGAAGAGGATCCTTGCGTTCATACTAAACCAGCTAATCCTTAAAAACTACCCTCCATGAACCAAATGGCCCACAAAAAAGAGTTGTGGGAAGACTGCTTCGCCCGTGGGAGGGACTCACATTGCAGCAGGTTGGGTGGAACTGCTACTCATGAAAATTTAACCACATTAAAAAAGTTCACAGAGAACTGTCTCCCGTGAGAAAGACCCCATGGCATAGCAAAAGAGACTTCTCTCCCTAAGCAAACCAAAGAAAAATTTTTGGAAGTGACAAACTGACTAAAACCTCCATGTTTTATCTCCCTGTGCTGTCCAGTGAGAAGGAAAGAACAGCTGCGGGGGGAGGGGGGGGGTGGTATTCTAAAGGTTTATTTTAGTTCTCAAAATGCTTCTTCTTTAAATTCTGTCTATAAATTTTTCTTTATATCTTTTAAGTTTTGATCCTGTTTTGCCTTTGGAGTTTTTTCTCCTAATAATTATCTCACCCCACAAGCCTTTTAATTGTTTTAATTGTTCTTTCCCCCTCCTCTGTCCAACTATAGCAAAGGAGAATGAGTGAATAATTTTTCTCATGGGTACCTGGTTTCTAGCCAGTGTCGACCCCCTGACACATTTATCATGACGTTTTGCTAAACAGCAGGTTTTCACTTGGGCATGTAAATGTCAAGAAGTAGAGCTCCTAGCAACCAGTTTGCAAAGATATTTTCAACCTGAAAAGAAGGTTCATGGTGTGTTGGCAGATATATGTTTATTAGTGATCAGTATCTGACCCAGTAGCAGCCTTGGGTAGGTAAAATCTTCCTTACCTCTTCTTTTAGTTATTACCTTACGAAAATAATACTTGGCATGATAGGCATGCTCCAATCAGATGTTTTCTAGTTAGCTCAGATCTCTCAAACCAATCCAGAGACCTTTTATGCAGGAAGGATGGTGGACAGACAACCTTTCAAGATTAAATCCTTGTATCATAAGATGAGAGGAGCCCTGATAGTCATCCAGTCTGTTTTTCTCTGTAAAGGCAGCATTTGTGACATGTCCTGACAGGAGGGGTTTTTTTGAAAAAATTTCCTTAGATAGAAATCCTGCCTTTCCTTAGAACATTCAGTTAGAAGAATAATTGTCCTTTTTGATAGAGAGACCTTTGGTTCTGCTTTTCTTTAGAGGTAACCTGATTTTTCATTGGTGTAGATTTAAGCCTCACCATTTTGTCTTTGCTCACTATGGGTGTGGAGAACATATAGGATTGCGAGAAATGTTCTTGTTGTCTAACTCTGCAGCCTACCTCCAGCACAAACACAGCCAGAGGCCTGAGGAAGAGTTACTAAGTTCTCAATTTGATTCTTCCTCTCCTTGTGGCAATTTTGTTTTGTTTTGTTTTGAATGCTTTCCCATCCCATTTTTTTTTTCAGACAATTCCTCTTTAGACTGCACAATCATTGTATACTCTCCCAGTCTTGTCTTCTAGACTTCTGACCATTGCCCTGTTCTGTGCCTTTCTGTTCTGGTTTGAAGGCAAATCATTGGGAGGATTTAACTCCACACAAATATCTTCTGAAACATTCCAAATGGGAACTACAATTTAATAGGAAAATTACAGTAAAGTCAATAGCACAGAAACACCGGTTTAAACTGACAAAGTCACAATACGACCTGACACCCTGTTGGTCAGGTTGATGGCAGCAGTCCGATTAAATGGTAGCTACAGTCTCGTTGGTATGATGAGTGTTGTTCTGTCCAAGTGGTGATCCTGTAAAAAAAGGTATGGTCCTTCTCTGGAGATCCAGTAGTGGTTATCGAAATTTTGTGCTCTGGGAATCCAATGGTAGGGCTGCTCTGGTGTCCTAAACTTCACATTATACACAGGTAGGGATGTCTGGTTCCTCCCCCAGGATGGGGCACCTCACAATGGGATGATGTAATTCTGTGAATCCCTCTAACAGACCTTGATGGCCTTTTAGTGGATCTGGGCCCCTCAGGGTGGCTGCTGCTTCCCTGGAGGGAGCTATCAGGGCTGAGTTGTGGAGAAGATAAAGAACACTGCCCCACCATTTTTAACAGCTCATGTAGATGGTAGTAGAATACTTTTGGTTACACCTTCCATTGTAACCTAAGACACTTTCTTAAACCATACTTACTATACTGATCATATTACATCAGTCCAACCTTCAGCCATGCTGATTATGTATGATTATGTACCTTCTTTATGTCCCATTTATATCTCATTGATCTCCTTAATGCTCTGTGTTTTCTGGGAAGTGTGTTCTGTTACAGATAGCATAAACAGGATTTTTGGCTAAAATACATGATATAAAGAAGATCTGTGACTTGCTTTTGAAGATGCTTCCATTCTGTTTGAACTAAATGGGGACAAAGTCACTTCTTCTTCAGATGACTATATTTGAAACTTGTAACAATGGAGAATATTTATACATCTCCCTCTGCATCTGAGACCGGCTCTTTCATTGTTACTGAGGCTATTGCTATTGAGTCCTGAAAAAGCTTGTAGTTGTCTTAACTTGTGCTGAAAATGGCCTATTCCTTTGGACCAGGCAAAAGGATTTCTTTAGCAACAAATTGCAGTCCATCTCTGCAAATTTGGAAGCGGTACTCTTCTTGCATGTAAAAAAAAGAGCTCGTGCTTCTCCATCCTGTTATCAATTAAGTGGGTGTGTTCCCCCACACAAGTGTCTCTATATGACAGTGCAGAGCAATGCATTTAATATGGTAGCAAAAATAGGAGAAGGTAATCTATAAAAAGCCCACATTCTCTCGACATTTTCATATACTTTGTTGTGGGAAACAATGCAGTATCGTGAGTCCCTAGATGAGAAAATGATAGACTGGATATATCTCTATATCTATCTGTCTGTCTATCTATCTATCTATCTATCTATCTATCTATCCTTAAATGCTCAACCCTTGAATTTCCACAGTTTCATTGAGTATGTACTTGCTAGACTTCTGTGTCATAATAAATCATAATAAATAGAACCTTGAAAGTGTGTTTTAGATACACTACAAGCAATTGAGGGCTATTGCTGAAAGTTACACTTGCTTGTAGACACTGACCAAATAGATGTTTGAAGGTGATATTCAAATGACTTCAAGATTCAAAGGAATATAAGTCTTGCTGAGTCTAAGGGAGTTTAAGTACATGTGTGGAACATTTCCCTTTTCTCCAGAGGAGCTCTGCTGGTCTTCGCAGGCATACTGAGAGGCAACACAAGAAGTGTGTGCCCCCAATGGTGCAGTGATGGAAGGATCAAGAGAGGTAGATAACAGACAAAAATGGGCTCAGCTGTGGATGTAGTGCTGTGCTCTGTCTTCATCATTGAGACTATGACATGTGAATGAGTCACTGAATGTTATTCAGGATTGGGACAGTGTTTGGCATCTCAAAGGACTGGTATCTCCCTGAATATCTGTGTGACTGAGAAAGCTTTGCCTCAGAGAGGACTCTAATGATGTGAAATAAGTTTTTAGTGGTTTGCTGTGCATGTGCTGATTTAAAGTGGTATTTTTGTTTAGAGCAATGTACAGGTTGTCCAGTCATATATTATCTTGGAGTGTTTTTAAGAGACTACATTTATGGAAAACCAAAACCAAACAAAACCCACAAATGTTGCTTGTTTTTCCATCTCCTCTCCCCTCTTGCCCAACTGAAATCCATGGTCAGGAAATTGCTATTTATTTGGGTCCTAGTCCTCGGCAAGTACTCTATCCTGGCTTTTAAATCTGTCCCAGTAGCTGAGAGTTTGTCCCAGACATTATAAACTCTATGAACATGCCTTTCATTTCAAATCTTATTAGCTTTTATTTGCAGAGAGGTTGCCCTAACATGGCAAAGATCATGAGCTGCTTTTCAGATGCTGTTACTGCATAGCAGCTGAGTTGGCCAATAGATCTTGAATTTCCTTTTGGCATCTAGCCCAAGGGAACATACAATGAGCAATTTCCTCAAACATAGCATCGGTGGGAAATTCATCTTTTTCTTAGCTAGCCTAGCTACTGGATATAAGCAGGGGGCAGTATGATTTTTGGCTTTGATATTCTGAAACAGACATTACAATAGAAAATCTTCCTCAGTATTGCGCTGTCTGTACTTCCACGGGGGCATTTCAAATGATACAACTGCTTTCTTATCCTATCATTTTCTTAGAAGTTTCTTTACTGTAGCTATCAGTAGGCTCTTTACTAAGTAATGTGTAGTCCACCAATCCTGTGCAAATATTTTATTCCTGGTAAGGAGAGAGAATTTAACAATCAAAATGAAACCACACAGGTAGGAATTATATTTTGAGTCTTCAGAATTAGCTTTTCTATTATTAACTCTTTAGTGTCTAATTCTGATCTTGATATAATCAAACCTCCAATGCTTATTTCACCAGTCACTAAATTTCAGTGTTTTTGATTTTCAAGAATTTGTCATTCTTTTCTTTACCTATCTTTGCAGTTGCTAGATTGTTCAAATTATCTGTCACTTCAAAACCGTTTCTCACACTTTTTTCTTTCAATTGATGATTTTTTAAGTGATGAAAAGCTGTATATGCATTACTTGTGATGCCTTGGATAGATTTTCAAAATTTCTCCTGAGCTAAAGATTTCTATATATCCTCTCACTCCATCTACATAATTGTATTTCATAGTTCCCATGGAAATTTTTGTGGTCTGTTGCCTGTTATTGTTGTGTTGCCACACTCTGTGAGTTCAAATAGACAGCTTGCTTTACTGTAAGGGCTTTGCAACAGAACTGCTACTGCTACTTAGCTGTGGTTTTCATTCATGTCCTTCATTCATTTCTTTCCCTTCAGTTTGGATCTTTGGGGCTAAGATTATTGACCAGATGAAACCTTCAACCTGTTTTGTATCAGGGACAGAAATTCAGGTCACTAGACAAAAAGTTAATTCCCACTTTGGTTTGTCTGATTTTTGTTTTCACAATTGACATGCGCTCCATACATCAGGCCTCAGTCCCTTTCAGTTGGTGTATTTTGCCTGTCCATAATGTACAGGACTTTTGGAATAAAGACACTTCAGTGTAGTCAACTGTCCTCCTCCACCTCTCATCATTCTTCTTCCCTGGTAGATTCCCCTCTCTGGGCTCAGTTGTCTAGGGTCTTTTGGCCTCTTTGCTTGATCACCCATCCAGCTCTGAGTTAGGACAAATTCCATTATCTTTGCTTGGTTTGCATAAATGCCCTTTGCTTTTCTTGACAGTCAGTTTTGATCATTAAAGTCTCCCTCCTTGATGACTGCCTTTACTCTGCTCTTGTCATATATCTTAGTCCATGTAGAACATTTTAACTTTCTGAATGGATTGTTGCTTTGCTGCCCTTTCTGCTAGATTAATTTTCGTCAACTTCAGCAAGAAGCTTCTGGGGCTTTTTTTGTTTGGTTGGATTTTAGGGGTTTTTTTTCCTTCCCCTGGCCTGGAGGCTTTTCACCAGCAAATTTTTTCAGCAAATTTTTTTTCAGCAATTTTTTCAGCAAAATTTTCTTGAAAGAGAGACTTAGGAAGCGCTTTGCTGCTTCCTTCATCTTAGCTCATAAGTGCCTGGCTTAGAGGTCTTTCTATCCTTGGAGAAAATTTAAACATTTTGATGATGTCTACTAATCTTACTTTGACAAAGCCTTAATACAGAGAAAGGTGAGCTTAGAAATTATCCCTTAGTCACCTTTAATTTGCGTTCAGTGTCATTGTCACCATGCTAGAATCAATGTCTGACAAATGTAAGGATGAACACTAACTTGTTCAGCTTCACTGTACTGTCCCCTGCCTGTACTGGATGTTTCACATGGATTTTGATGTAAAATTGCATGTTCATGTGATGCACTGACACATGACTCTTCAACTAATTAAAGTTGAAAAGAAGGGTGTTTATTGGTGTGCACTAGACACATGTGGAATAATTTCCAATACAAGTGCAAGGAGTGACAGACTCTAGAGAGAAGGTTTTACATATCCAAGCAGTTTCTAAGGACGCATAATATATAATCATTACCTGTCCACTTCATATTATAATCAGTTGAATATCCATTACGGCTGCGCAATTGTACTCCCTTAATTGGGTTGGTGTGATTTTGAAATATGGGAGTGGGTGTATGGGAGGAAGAAAACTGTCTGCCTCATGGTGAACTCTTCACCCATGGCCAGTTGACAGGACTTTTTGATCTGCTGGTCACAGTCCAAGCCTCTCCTAACTGTTTGATTATTCTTAAGGCAAGGTATTTCTATGATCTCTGCTCCTTCACAATTGCTGCATCTATCCCTGTCACTCCTAGCTTCTCATTCCTAATGTATTTGTTACTCTTTAACTAAGGTACTTGATTCTTGCCCCCTATATTACTAGCTTAGTTTCTTAACTAATTTTAAAATCTTAACTAAAATATGCAATCTTCTACTAGCTCAATTATATTCCCACCTGGCCCCTCAACTCGTCTACAGTTTTCAATGATCCTAAATATATTTGCAGCTGACCCCTTGACTCACATGTGTATATTTTTAACCTCAGGCTGCTAACAGTTGACTTGGTCTTTTTCTTCCAGAAGCTGTATATGCAAATCTTCTTGTTCATGGTAATTCCTGGTCCTCTGTTGAATTAAATAACTTTTTGAGTAATTTTATAGTGACTTGTAAAATTAGGTATCATCAAGCTTTATATCAATATACCTGTACTTGTAGCAACTCTAAATGGGTTGTCTCAACTTTTCAACAGTGTATTTCTTCTTAGGGAGGTATGGTTTTTGTTACTTTTTCCTTCTTCCTTCAGAGCAATTGACTTGATTCCTTGATATGTTTATGTTATAAATGGTGTACATTTACCAGTCCAGAGCTAAACTCACTTCTCTCTTTTATACTTCTTTGTAAATTTTTTGTGAGATTCTAGTTATTTTCATTATGGACTCTGGATGTTTTATATATTTTTTCAGAAGGGATGCCTAAGCTAACCAAGAACCAAAAGTGGGGCACACAATTGACTTGGATTCATTTCCTTCTTCCCATCATAATAGTCTGAGGTTTTATATCTTGCTTCACATGTGCCTCTGTACTTGTCAGTTTCATTCAAGTAGTTTGGTTGTCTTGCTTTGTTTTGTTCTTTTATTATTTTGGGAATGGCTCCAGCTGTTTTAGAAGTTGTTAATGAATTCATATTCTCTTTCAAAAGAGAATATGAATTCAGAAAATAAGCCCAAAAAATCAAGCCCTTGTCTTTGGGTTAGTTATCTTAGTAGCTGTGGCGTACCTTTAGGACAGGGAATACTACCTCCCAGCAGGATCCTCATCACAAAGGAATGGGGAGCAATAAGAGGTTTTGTGCTGTTTACAGTTTCCTTTAAATTCAGCTATTATTTCAGCCAAAAATATAGAGTATTTGAAGTACTCCGCTGGTACTAATTCTCTGACCACTGAAGTAATTGTCTTTTTAAGCTCTTGTAACGCAAGTTAGCAAACTTACAGAGTTTGCTTTTATCACCAAACAGGACTACCACATTGCACATAATTCTTTTACTTATGATCTACAGAATTCTCTTGTCAAGAGCAGGATGTAGGTCTTTCAAGATTTATGCTATTAATATCATGCCAAGTCGAGTCTTTTATATTTCTCTCCCAGAATTTCTGGGGTTTACTTGGTGCTAGAAGACATAAGCCACAAAAATTTTCAGGAGTAGAAAATATGAGGCTTGGGAAGCTTTCAATCATTTCTCCAATGGCCCAAACTTTGGATGCTTAGCTCAGTTTTTGCACATCTGCTTGAACTTACCCATCATCTTTGGATGTTATCACAACAAACAAAGAATACATTTACGGAAAATTTTCTAAAGGGGTATTGAAAAATTAGAGGATTCCATTAAGATACTGATCAGTATTAAATCAATGACTAATGATTAAACTTTGTTATAAAACTAGGCAACAAGCAATAATTGCTCATTATTTTGAATATGATATAGATTCTGTTAATGTGTAGCCTCCAGTGCTGGAGGGTACTGTTAACTCGAGATCAAAGCTGTCCTGAGGTAGCTGGAAATATGTCACCTTGCTAAGTATCTGTGGACAGGGTGAGCATTTTGTTTACATCCTCATATCTCTTAATTATACAAATTTTAGGTGAAATGGTTAAGAGATTAGGAGGGGAGAGTGTGTCTCTTTCAACACATCACTGAGTCAAAACCTACCCTTTCTGAGGTTTGGTGTTTTTCATTGAAAGATTTTCAAATCTTATTTGTTAGTACTATTATTTGTTAGTACTGCAAATGATTTTCATCTATTTGCTGCTTCATGCGCTTAAGGAAGAGGAGGCATATGAGAAGACGGGAAGAAGAGACAGCTTCTAAATATGGTGTTTTTTCATGGTATCCAAGAACTTTGGTCCAAGCTAGTACAAAACAGAAAGGTAGGGTAGAGGAGAAATAATAATAAGGAAACACCAATATCTCTCACTAAGGTGGGTTAGTATGTTTGATGGCAGTAATAGCTTAAGCTAAACAGTCAGGAATCTCATACGGATACTTATGAGCACAAAAAATTAGGTGAATAAATGTTTAGAGTGTATTCTTATGGTGCTAATTACTTTATTTTACACAAGCTAAATGCTCTACCTGGCACAAGATGTGTAAGTCTGTGGTAAGACTATTACTGTCTTGGTTTGGATTGCTTAATGCAATATTAAAAAATTCTTGGGCTTTGTCTTAGTTTTATCTGATATTTCAAGCAGAAGTGCCAAAATGTATTGAGCATAAATACTAGGGTTGTAAATAGGCCATATAAAGCCTAGAAAAAGTGTTTTTTAGGGAGATGCCTGTGTGATGAGCTCTTTTCTAATTCAATGTCATAAGTTACAATTGCAAGATGTAACCAAATGTATGTATCACCATCTGTTAAAACCAAGTGGGGCAGTATTCTTCATCTCTTTCATGACACATCCCTAAGTTCCCAAACTAAGGCAAGTCTAAGTTGGGTGATATTGAAGGATCTTATCTACTATATGCATGCTGTAACACTTTTTTATTGCTCATATATATGATGCAAATTTGCAAATCAAACAATCACCCTATACGATCTCTGTCTGCATGAGTTAGTTTAGTTCACCACTGCCTGCTTCGTATCTTGAGGAGTGTAATAATATTCATTATAGGAGTAAATTATGTTTCTTATGAACTTTTGTTATGGCTTTCATTACAACCTATGACCTGCAACTTTTTTTGAGTTTCTTCCTTCCTCATTGGTGTGCAATTTATTTAACACTTTTTTTTTGTACTCCTTTAATTTCACATTGTAAATATTGTTGTTCTTCACCTACTTCATTAGCTGCATTCTGTTCAGCAGAATTATTTCCAATAAGTTTTTCTTATCTTATTTCTTGCTGTTTCACGAAGAGTTGCAGATAAGCTTGAGCTCCAAGGGGTGTTCATTCTCCTCCTCCTTCCTGATGCGTGTCTCCACTTCATTAAACCCACTTAGTAGTTGCCTTGAATATCATTACTTGCATTGATGTTTTTATAGTATTTGTCTTCTCTGTTCTTGGTGTATGCCCATGAACTATTTTTAGTAATGTTTTTCATAAGTCTGTGCTCTTCCTGTTTTTCTCCTACATGTGTATCTTGTTTGCTGAATTGGAAAACCTTGCCAGAGTACAAAGATCTGTGCTTTATGCACAGCGGTAGAAAAAACAGGTAATATCTGCTAGGAAAAAATAGTGTAACAAAAGAAAGTGAGCTTTGAAAAAAAGTTCTTTTGACTTTTCAGACAAATTTCAGTTTCCTGAAATCAACTGCTGAAAAAGGCAAAGTGAGTTCTTTTTAAATGGATAGTTGTCATTCTTTTTGTCAAAAGCTTTGCTTTTCTGGGACATAAAGGAAGTATTTACCATGTAAGGTACTTATGGGCATTGGTTTCTCCCAACATGGGGCCCTGTCTATAGGTGAATGGACAGGACACTTCATACTTTCAAGAAAGATTTGAAGTTTTGTGTAGTCTACCTGGGTGAAAAGAAGAGCATGGAGCTGTATTTTATAATCTGAGGTGAAGTGTTAACAGCTGCTGTCCTATCATACACTTGATATGTCCTTTCAGGTCTCTCCTTTCTGCCTGTTTCTATTGTTTCCTAGGACAGGGATCGAAGCCAAGGTCCCATTCAAGGCTGTGGGTAAGATCCTGGACTGATGAAACTGAGTGCATGGCAATGGAGACAACATCTCTATCTGACTTGAGGACAGAGATTAGGGGATTTGTCAGTGTTTGCCATTGAAACAGAATTGTAAGATACATTAAACCCATGGTCTCTCATGTTTAACGCTGGAGATGGGTGATGATGCTGTAGTACACAGCCTAATTAAAAAGCAATTTGAGATTTTTTCCTCCTTTGCTATTTGATGACACTTTCAGAAGTTTACTATGACATTAACAAAAGGAAAGATTTTTCCTACAACCATAGCTCCTTAGTTGCAATTAAGATCCTACAATGATTAGGGTTGGAAGGGAACCTAATCAGAGATGATCAAATTCCAATTTCCGGGTCCTCAATGAGACCTGATGGACGCTGTGACAACTTAAACCGATTGTTACTGTGGAAATGCTGTACTACTGGAGGACTGTCGTTTTCAAATGAGCAATTCAAAAAATTGATGGTAAATAGGGCTTTGCAAATCTTTTGTTGGGGTGCCACCCATGCTGCTGAAGTGCCCTGCCTAGCCAGGACTTGTTTGAGCGTATGGTGGGCATGCTCGATCACAGCTTGACCTGTGAGGGAGTGGGGAGTGCCGGTCTTATGCTCCACCCCCACTGCTGGACAAACTCAACGAACTCCTTGGAGGCATACGCTGGGCCATTGTCAGTCTTAATCTCCCAAAGAATCTCCAACACTGAAAAGGCTTGAACCAGGTGTTGTTTGGCATGCACAGCCCTTTCCCCTGCATGGGCAGAAGCATAAACCGCACCTGAGTATGTGTCTATGCGGACATGCACATATTTCAGGCGACCAAAACTGGGAATGTGCGTGATGTCAGTCTGCCACACTTCGCGGCTCCCAAGGCCTCGGGGGTTAACCCCAACACTCACTGATGGCACGACCTGGAGCTGGCAATTGGGACAGGTGACCACAATGGCTTGAGCCTGACTCCGTGTTAGTTGGAACTGATGGATCAGACCTGGCACATTTTGATGGTATTGCTGATGACTTAGCTTTGCTTGTTGGAAGACATCTGGAAGGCATGCCATTTCTGCTGGGGCAGCAAGGGAGTCTGCTTTGTGATTACCTTCTGCGATCTCGCCTGGCAAATCAGTATGTGACCTCACGTGCATGACATAGAACGGATGCTCCCGCTGTGAAACTAAATAACTTAGTTTTGAGAGCAACCTGAAGAGATGCTCATTCTTGATGTCTTTGAGAACTGCCTGCTCTGCCCTGGACACTACTCCTGCCACGTAGGCTGAATTGGTAACCATATTAATTGGCTGCGAGAACTTCTCAAAGGTCTCACTACTGCAGGCTGTTCGGCAACTTGGGGCGACCCCTCTACAAACTCAACATCAACTTCCCAATGCTGAGTCTGATGATTTCTCCAAGTCATCACCGACTTGTGGGATGCCGTCAGTGAACACTGTAAGTGCCTTGTGTAACCTCAGACTTCTTTTCTCAGGAGCAATGAGGTGGAATTCCTCGTTAAACAGCTTGTGTGATGGGGCTGGACTGATACCTGTCCACTGTAGCTGTCCAGAGATAGCTGGAGACTGGCATTGCTCCGGAGCATGTGCTCTTAACGTCTCTTTGGTCAACCTCTCCAGAGAGTTCCTTCCGTCCTTAGAAAGTTTGACCAGGAGGTCAATACACTGAAAGCCACAACCAGCCAGCTCACGCAATCCTACCCTGGCCTTCTGGATCAGCTGAGCTATCAGCTCCTGTGGCTGTGTGATGGCTTTGGATCGCTGGTGGGAGAGGAAAACCCACTCTATGATTAAGAGTGAATCCTTCTGCCCTTTGATCCACTGGAATATCAACCCGTGTAAGTGTGGTAACTTTTCCAAAACAATGAATTTGAAAGGCAGCTCGGGCTGATAACGATGAGCCTGCCTCTTGGCCAAGGCCTTCTGCACTTTTTGGATGGTGGTTTTTGTGTCTGGGGTCAGTTCCCTGGGAGAAGCTAGCTCTCTCTCCCCTTTCAATAAATTGAGAAGGGGAGCTAGGTCCTTGTTGGAGAGGCCTAGCCAAGGCCTGATGACCCAGTTCAAAGACCCACACAGGGAATGGAGACCTGCTAGGGTTTTGGGGTCTCTCTTGATTTCAAATTTCTGTGGCACAACGGTCCACACAGTGATCTCCAAGTCCAGGTATTTCCAAGGTGGCATCCTCTGAACCTTGTCTTCCTGCAGTTGGAATCCAGCAGATGTTAAAACTTTAACCACTAGGTCAAGTGTGTCTTGGAGTATTATGTCATCAGGGGCACACACAAGCACATCATCCGTGTAGTGTAGGGTGATTGCCTTCTTTTTCTGGGCATGCACTAGGGAAAGCAATGAAGCCACTGGCAGATGGAAAGACAGCATTTAAGGCCTTGAGGCAATACTCTCCAGTGGTAGCACTTCACTGGGGCTTCTGATTGATGGTTGGAACTGAGAAGGTAAACAGTGGCGCATCTTCCAGGTGTAGGGGAATACGGAAGAAATGGTCCTTGATGTTCAGGGCAGCCAATTGCCAATTTTGGGGAAGCATCATTGGGGAAGGCATCCCTGGTTGAAGTGACCCCATGTCGTCAATTACCTTGTTTATTTCTCTTAAACCATGGAGGAGCCATCACTTGTCCTTCCCTGGCTTTTTTATTACAAAGACTGGGGAATTCCAAGGGCTAGTTGTCTCTTCAATGCGTCCTTTAGCCAATTTAGCTCCTTGACAAGCTCCTCAAGTGCCTTCAGCTTTTCCTTACTGAGTGGCCACTGATTTACCCAGACTGGTATATCATCCAGCCATGTTAACTTGTGAGCAGGGCACTCCACAGTGGCTGCTTCTGAAAATCCTGGGGTGTCTAAGGGATGATGAATTTGACCCCCCACTGGGACATGGGAGTTTCTCCCCCACAAGGGAGCTTTGTAATCAGTGACAAATGGACGGACACTGGCCAATTTTCCATCGGGTCCTTTAATTTGCACAACGCTTTTTGATATCTTTGCCAATGTGACTCCTCCTACACCTTGGATTTTACCAGCCATGGGTTGCAAACCCCAAAGTGACAGCCACAACCTTTCAGGTATGATTGTCACATCTGCCCCTGTGTCAAGCAACCCTTCCACATGGACATGGTCTGCTTCACACATTAGGTTGCATCCCATAATGGGTTTGTCCTCACCAACCACTTCTGCCCAGTAGACACAGGTGCCTTGTCATCTACTGAGATTTCTGATGGAACAGGAGTGGTCAATGGGCGATGATTTGCCCCTTGGCCAAAAAGAAGGGTGGCTGTGGACAGTGCGCCAGGGGAATGAAGTATGAAGGTAAATGACATAAGGACATGTGCTGGGTTTTTGGTGTTTTTTTGTAATGGCAGTTTTCCTGTGAAAATAGCAGCACACTGACACTCAGATTCATAAATGTATGCTTTATGCTATAGAATCCGCTGTAAAGAAAAAATAACAAACCAAACCAGGCAAAGATTTCCTCAAGTACATGTAATAATACCAATTTCAAATAGATGCTACTGAAAAATGCATGGTGCGTGACTAACAGCCATTTCCAAATGTCATAGAATTCTTTGTCCCGAGAGGGACAGCACAACTTATATCAGATTAGCTCTAAATTCAATATGTTCTGCTCTGGTGATATATCCAGGGTTCGAGTTGAGAGAGAGAATGTATTGTGAGTCTGTAATTCAGTTTTCTACTCACAATCTTGCAAGATTGTTAATGATCTGGATAAAGTTTTTAATGAACTTTTTCATACTTTTCAACCCATATTTTTAGTAGGTCTTATTTTTGTTTGTAGATTAATTTACTTCAATAATGTGGGCACTAAATTTCATCTAAAATGTATTGACTTACCATTTTGTGGCATGTCAAGAAATGAGCCAGATCTAAAAAAAGAAGTGTGTAGCAGTTTGTTTGGGGGATTCATGGGGAGTCCCCAGGGGGCCCCCTAAACTGTATGTTGGCTGGCAGCAGCAGGCAGGCAAGGAGACTCCACTTGGCTTCTGAGGGTGCTAATTAGATGAGGGTTTATTGGGGGGTCCCACCACTGGGAGCAGCACAGTTTCTGAGGGAGAAGGGATAAATGAGGAGGGAGGGGGAGAGAGGGAGAGCCTAGGGAGAAAAGGAGCCAAGAACTTCTCATCTCCCTTGCACAGCTTAACAGGGAGATTCAAAGTGGGTGTTAATTAAGACTTGGGCCCATGAGATTACACACACATGATACTTCAGGAGAGGATCACAGGTTTGGAATAAACTGTACATTTTTGAGGGGTGATTTTGCTGTCGGCAATTTCTTTACAACTGTGAACAGGATGGGACACCGGAACTAGTGCTGTGATCTGTTTATTTCAAACATCAGTTTCAGTAGATTGTTATGACAATGGCGACAAGAGATGTGAACATCTCGCTGATTTAAATAGAATGCTAAGGAAACGAAATGTTACAGCATAGCATAAAGCTATCTCAGTCTAAGTTTCAGCTAATCACACATAGAGCAAAAACATATTGACAACAATTCTATCTAATCATATGAAGAACACGTAACTGTAGTTAACACAATAGAGACTTATTCTTTAACACAATGGCTTGTTTATGAGAGACAAAGCACAGAGACTCATTCATATTAACCTTCTAAATGTATACTTCAAATATACTTTTTGCAACTTAGAAGGAGCAAATCACATAGGCTTATTCTATTTCTCACGTCTGCGCTACAGCTTAGAAAACTTTTTCTGCTGCCTTAGCAATGTTCTGTCTGAGGCCTGTCTTTTTTACCATTTTTTCCAAATCTTCTAATTTTATGGATCCTAACAATTTCCCCTCTCTGTTGACTCAAAAAGAAACTTTCATATTCATGTCATTTACTACTTGCGTTTCATAGTTCTACTAAAAATTTTTTGCTTACTATTTGTTGGAGGTCTATTCTTGCTGACTCTAAGCATTGCTATGTTACAGCACAGCAACTTAATGCTGTGAAGGCTTAGTCAGTGAAAGACATATGAATTACGTCTGACAATAGTTATGTCATTGTTCAAAAAACTTTTGTCGGTTTTAGGGTCTTAACTCAAAACTGTCTTTTATTTCTACATCTTTGTCTACTATTTTCTTTTTCTGCTGCCTTAACAATGTTCACAAATCTGCTATCTGAAGCCTTTTTTACCATTTTCTCAAAATCTTCTAATTTATAGATCCTAACAGGGTGAGACTTAGCATACCTTTTAAATAAAATGGAACACCACAGTTCACCCTTTTTTCATTAGAAAGAAAAGATGAAGAGAAATATGACAATTAACAATTTAAAAAATGAAGCAGTAATTACATAGTTTTGCAGCATAAAAATAAACACAACTGCAGTGAGGATTATGTTTTAAACAGTCCATTTGACCTATTTGTTTTTGTGGTAGGCAGCAAAGATAAAATGAGCATTTAATTGTAATAAACGGGTTATGTGGGTCCATATTGCAGATTTTAAACAAATTTAAAGCATGGGCGAGTGCTTAAAGGGCTTCAGCCTTTGGCATTAAGCTCATATGAGAGTTTTGGAATTGCCCTTTTCAGTGTGACTGGTCCAATGGTGTCTAACTTTTTCCAAATGGCTTTTTGGACCACAACAGCCCCCAGTTTTAGGCTGAGGTGTGTGAAATACAAGCTGTGGTTCTTGTCAGGTACATACAGGCAATGTGTGGATTTGTGATTGTGATATGTGTGGAGACTGACAACAGGACTGTTGCGAATTCTAATAAAAACTGAGCAAAGTAAAGCATGGAAGAACACCTTTGAACCTATCTTTTGTTTGCAATTAACCTTAGTTGATTTAGGAGCATTAGAATTAAAGCATTAAGGATGTTGTTTTTTGCTTGTAGTTAATCCTTAAAGAGTTTTGCAATAATAACCTTTTTAGAATATTGCTTGTATCCTTGAAACTATAGCTTTGGAATATATATAAAGGAAATATGCTTATCTCCTGCCTTAATAAAGCAGAGAAAAACAGCTTAAGAAAGGAAGATGAGCATCAACTCAAGGATTTATAGTTTCAACCAAGGGAAGCTGGACATCACTGTTATGAGATTTATAGTCTTTGCAATTAAAAGGTGAACCCACATCTGGGGAGCTGGACTTCACCAGATGGGATTTGTCTTTCTTCTTTCGGAAACCGGACCACCACCATCTGGGGATATTCCTTTTGGGATACATCCTGAGAAAAACTAAATCACAATAGTGTATAGAATTGTGACGTAAAAATTTGGAATAGAAACTGCTGATGAGTAAAAATTCTAATAGAAACTGCCAAGAAAGCTTATGAGTACCCCTATAAATACCTGTAACCCTCAACTATCGTTGTGCAGTTGGAGGGAAAACTTCCCCCACTGTACCCAGCGCTGTATTGCTCATACTTTGCCATATTAATTAATAAATTAGGCTTGAATATTGGCCTAGTCAAGCTTCTTATTTATAACAGGTGTGAACTTCTGCTCCCCCTCTCAGGGACAGGAAACCACCTGGAGCCCCCTGGACTCCAGGTAGGTTTGTGGCCTCAGATTCTCACCCTTGGATCTGAGTTTTACCGCTGCTTTCACCTTCCAACCGGTTTAACCCAGAAGACCCCCAGTTTTAGGTCATTAAAAGAAAAACAAAAAGATGAAAAGGAAATTTGGCTTCAGCTACTACCTAAACTCCGGGAGCATTCACCACAAAAACCATCAAAATACTTTCCCAGACACCATTTTAGGTTATCAGTCACCCTCAGAAGCTACTGAGGACAGCATAAATCCAACAGCGATTATGATTCAGCAGTCTGATGCTATCTGAACACTCGCTATTAAAGAAACAATTGAAAACTGCTTCTCATTGGATCTACCCTTGATACCAGACAGATCCCTGCTTTCTAAAAACTGAAAACAGGACAATCTGTGATACAAACACACATTTAAACTAGAAAAGCATAATTGGAAAAACTACTTCATGGGGATGGGAGGGAAATGGAGAGAGGACAGGATAAGAATGATAAAAAAGTTAGAGGGTTTCAGGATAAAAGTTCTAGCTGACAAGCTCTTTTCAGCTAGAACAAGTGGGTAGGGATTGGGAATTGGGGAGGTTTAGAGGGAGCCAGGGACTCTGTGAAAGAAAAACCTTTTCAGGATACCCTGTGCCTTCGAGTGGCTTGTTCCTGGTGGATTAACCAAAATAAGGAAAAAAGGGGTATGGATTGCAGAGAAGGATATTATCCTGCTCTTGGAATAACAGGAGAAGCAGATCATAAAGTAGAATTTTCAATTCAACGAAATATACAAGGCTGTTAAAACTGGTATTACAAAATTACTTCAGCTTTGGGTTTTTGTTTCTTAGATTCTTCTCTGATTCTAGCTCTACCTTGTGTGATTTGGAAGGCGGAAGGTGGGACCTAGGAGTTGGAGGGGGGATTGGTTCATGAGACAGGGAAGGGGCGGAGCATGGGGGCGAAAAAGTGGGAAGAAAGGGATTTTGGGGACGAGAAGTAGAAGATGGTGCCGTGTTATGTGGCTGGAGTAATCTTGGCTGACACGTGGTGGCGGCTATGTTGGATCTCTAGGCTGTCATAAACGAATTTACCAAATTTAAGAATTGTATAATTATCTTTATTATTATGCAAGCAAGAATAAGCAAGGTTCAGTGCTGGGCAGCCAGGAGTCCCCGCTCCTCTTAGGCGCGCGCCTTTCCCCCTTTAAAGTTTGCTTTTTATTGTCTCTTTCTTCCAGATTCCTGGATGACGTGGTCTGTCTTCTGCGCTTGCTCCTCCGGTTGCTAGGGGGTCTTTCTCTGCCTTCTGGTGGTCGTGGGATGAAGGCCCCAAGTCTTCCTCTTTGGCCGCTTTCCTTATAAGGCATATCTCTAAGTCTAAATTCTACAAGCTAAGCAATTCTTGCAAGGTTAATAATTGTTACCAGATGTGGCGGTATTTAGTTACAGAGGGTCTACTATACCTATGGGGTGGCGTTTGCAATACAAGCAATTCTAGCGAAGTTAATAATTGTTACCAGATGTAGCTGTATCTAGTTACAGAGGGTCTCCTATACCTATGAGGGGGTTTGTAAACAAAGCAATTCCTACGAAGTTAAAGGTTTTACCATATGTGACTGCACATAGGTATACATTATATCCTGCTAGACAAGAGCTGTTTAGCTATTGTTTTATAATTTAAATTATCTAGCTATTAATGAACAAACGTATTGCTACTTATTACATAGGCTATGTAGCCACAGCACACACAGCGGTACCCATGTTCAGCCTTAGCCGTGTGGCTGCTGTGCCGGGCTCAGCAGGACGGAGTGGACTCCCGGCGGTTTGATAAGAGGAAGGCGGGACAGGGACGGAGTTAGGGAGAAGGAGCAGCGAGGGGCGGAGAGAGAAAGACCGAGGAAGGAGGCCACAGAACTGACGAAAGCAGTTTTGGGGAAGTGCAGGGCTCGGGCAAAGCTGAAAACTGCTTCTTGCTCGTCTGGTGGCTCCCCCGCAGAAACTGGTGGGCCTTGGTTCCTTCTTTCGCCACTGCTGTGCCCCAGGGCATCGGCTGCTCGGGCTCTGCGACCCGCACTGCCCGCCTGCTCGGAGGGGCCCCCCCCCCGCCGCCTCCGGGCAGGGTGGGGCGAGCTTTGCTCTGCCGCCACTTGCCAGGAGCCGCTGCCGCGACCGGCAGACCGACGAGCCGGCGGGCGGCTCCGAGTAGCCATGTGGGAGCCACGTGGCATGGGGGAGCCGGCAGCTGCGGGCGGAGATCTTAAAAGCCCCGTCGGGCTGGCGGTGGCGGGCTGGCGGTGGCGGGCTGGGTCTCGCCGGGCCTCTGCGCGGTGGTGCCAGGAATGGCTTTTATTGTGAAGCATGGCATGAATGACTTCTCTGACCCAATGTGAAGTGGCCTCCCAAAACAAATATAATTTTGATAATATGCTTATTTATAGCATGCTGCATTTTCTAGACTTATTCATGAACAGGGTGCCAATTTGCAAGCACACAAAGCATTTTTGTTTAAGTGGATAGAGCAGACAAGAGAGAAATAAGGAAACAGGAAAATGTCTTTTTTTTTTTCTCCATGGACCAGGATAGGAATAAAATCCCATTGCCATTGTGAAAAACGCCAATCGCTTGTTTTTAAAATTTTAAAAGTTTAATAGTAATAAAATGGTTATAAAACTAGTAATACAATTAGAGTAATAATAATTTGGACAATTTGAATAAGGACAGTATGAGACAATAGAGACAAAGAGTTACGGACGTCCAGGTACCTTTTTTTGGGCAGCACGAGCCCGAAAAAGGACCCCTGTTAACAAAGGATTAACCCTTAAAAACAATAGCCTGTTGCATATTCATACACTTCATACATGATGCATAAATTCCATTCAAACACAGGATTCTGTCTGGTCATTGTCAACTTCTTCCTCTGAATCCTAACAGCGCCTTCAAGGCAGGAAAAAGTTAGTTTCTTTTTATAAGAGGGCAATAAGTTCTTTTTCTCTGAAAGATTTAGGTGTCCTGTGGCTGCTATTTCGCTGCAAGTCCTTTCTTTAAAAAAAGTATCTTACATAGCAGAGTTTCTATTTTAACATTTTTTAATAACCAAAGCTATATTTAACACACTACTTAAGAGAATTAATACAGCATTACTTTCTAACACAACACATATAATATTAATTTTAACATTTGCAAACAGCCAATCATAAAATCCGCATTTTTCACAGTCATGATTCTCAGCCTTGTGTTTTGCCTCAAAACTTGCTCTGCTCAAATTGGCTCCCTTGACAAACCTCAGATGCCATAAATTTTAGGTATGATAAACTTTCTGCTTATCTCTTCCTTCTTTTCTTGAGCTGGCCAAGGCACAGAGGCTGCAGGTTAATTGCTTTATATCCCTTACTGAAAAAGACACAAGAGTCCCAAGTGGAAGCAGTCTAAGCTGCTCCCCAGATGTCTTTCTGCACAACATCAATGTCATGGACTCTAGGGCTTTTTTTGCTCAATCTCTCTTTCTCTTAAATCATATGAGGCAGTGTGAGCTGGCATTGAGCTTTTTGATCTTTTGTTAGCCTTTCTTGCTTGGCTTCAATATTTTCATGTTGTTCAGAGACATCAAATATTTTGATGACTCAGAGTAAGACACGCAATTAAGTGTAATAAACCCATTCCTGTGATTAAGGACCTTTTCGTTTAGAGGCCCAGCCAGAAGCTATAACTGAAGCAGCAGAACAAATTAATATTTCATTGATGGCTTCTCTGGTCTGGGGGTATATTAACTAAAAGTTGTGCACAACAGGAAAACAAATGCATTTTCATCAAACAGCAGAGAGCATGCAGAGTTGATGACAGAGGTCAATAACTGAAACATAAACACTGAAGTACAGTCATGCATTCCTGGGAGAAGTGTATGGGAAAAGGGAAACTCAAGAAACTTTAATGTAAGGACATTTTAGATGAGATTGGGAAACGACAGTAGAGTGCTGCAGGAAGGATGTGGAAATCATACTGCTCAGCACCCTCCCTGTGGCAGGAACAGGGCACAAGAAAAATATTGGTATTATATTGTTCCCAAGTAAGGGGAGACATACACCTATATTTGACAAGATTTGGTAAATATACAACTGACAAGTGTTGACATGTGTGAATTCTCCATCTTGGGATGGCTCAGTAACTGCAGTGCTGTGGGGTTAAAAGAGGATGTTCAGATGCTTTCCAGTTATTCAAGACAGAATAGCTCTTTCAGCCTCTCCTATTTCAGGAAAAAAACCTGACAGTTCTGGAAGATATTTGTGCCCAGTTTGTGGTTCAAAATGTTTGGATGGTTTCTGGTTGTGGAAAATTCAGTGGTGTCAGTATTGATAACTGGCTATTAGAGAGTGAGGACTCAAGGAGCAGAACTTTTTGGGATCCTTCTTGGTGTTTCCTGTAGTTCCTCAGTATGCTTTCCAGTTTTCCTTTCTGTTTCATAGAACGTTGCCATGTAGAAGTGGAACATTTCCACCTCCTAACCCCAAACTTCTTTCATCTTTCAATTTTGTGAGGAATTTTTAAAATTTAAATATTTCTGGCCAGTTTTAATCAAAACTAGTTCAATTTCTCCCTTATTAGACTCTCTGTTTTCATGACTTGAGGATTTTGATTTTCAATCCAAAGTAAATGCTTCTCTCAAGCAAGTAAAAACATTTAGTTGATCACAGGTTCCAGGCAACTGTTTTGTGAGCGGGCAAGGCAAAAGCAAGGATGACTTCTAACATACTGTCAGTCACTAAGGGCTGACAATTTTGCTACCATTTGGCCCTTGAAAAAGCGTTGCCTTCTGTCTCTTAATACTGTTTGACCAAAAATGTAAGAAATCAGGAGTGCAAGCACATTGACATTCTACCCCACTGGATTAAGTCTATAGGTCTGGCTGGTTTGCTATCTTCGGCTATTTTCAAAGTCCAATCTAGTATTTTAAAATCTGGCCTAACTAACAGTACAGCCCTGTACAATGAACCAAAAATATGGGTGTTTTTTTTTTTTTGTGATGTTTTTTGTTCTGCTTTTTTTTTTTGTTTATCCTCTTCCAGAAGCATTTGGTTTTCTTTGGGCACAAATAGTCTTAATTTTTTACTTTGATAATTGAGTTATGCTTTATTTAATGTTAATAATGTTTATTGAGTTCTCTCTGAGATGGTTATGTATCCCTGCTTAAAAATAGATGTTTATAAAAGAGCTAAAATTATTTTCTGGCTGGCTGATTGGATCATTGCAATTTTGTTAGACCCACTGTGTACAGAGAGGTAAGTCTCATGTTTGCTGGATGCTCTTTTAAATGCATCAGCCATGAGCATCCCTGACAACATTTATTATTACCAGGATAGCTTCAGAGAGCTATAGCTGACAGTTGAGTTACTTAGCCGATTTCCTGTACTGCCATCCATTAGCCCAGCCTTAGCAGTGAATGACAATAGTATTAATATTCCTAAGATAAGACTTTGGTAACATTTTGAATATAGATTGAGAAGCAGAGAAATGAGAAAAGCAGTCAGGGTCAGATCTTCAGACATCATAAATTTGTCCCAGTGGGCAATGGGGGTGTGCTGCATTTTGACATTGTTCTTTTGAGTACTTCCCACTGGAGAAAACTTCTTTAATTTTCTCCAACTATAGACTATAGAAAAAATGTTAAAACCACCATAGAGCAGTGTTCCCTCTCCTTACTTTTAGGCCAGAGGCCTGGGAAGTTGTGCTGGATTTGACTGGGGTAGAGTTAGCTTTTGTCGCAGTGGTTGGTGTACGGCTGAGTCTTGGATTTTTGCTGAACATGGGGCTGAAAATATAGAAATAGTTTAGATATTGCTGAGTAGGGCTTACACAGAGCCAAAAGAGATTTTCCATGCTGAATGGCATCATGCTCAGTATATAAAGTGGAGGAAAGAAGGAATAAGAGTGGGATGTTTGGAGAGATGATGTTTGTCTGCCCAAGAACTGTTACATGTGATGAACACCTGCCTGTCCATAAGAAACACTGAATTAATGCCTTGTTTTGCTTTGCTTGCATATGCAGCAAATTTTGCTTTCCCTATTAAACTATGTCTTCATCTCAACCCACAAGTTTCCAGCTTTTACCTTTCGCTTCTCTCCCTCATCTTGCTTGTGGGGCAGAGAGTTGCTTAACTGCTGGCTGAGGTGAAACCATGACAGAAGTTAAGCTGGTTGCTGCTGCTCCAATGTGCAAAACTGCTGTTTGGGGTAGAAGACAGGTGTGACTGTGCCTCACCTTTGTGATTCCCTTTGAAGCAGCCCACTAAGGCTCCAGGGCTCTGTCCCAGTCCTTCCTCTTTTCTCTTGCTCTTCAATTTCTGTGACAAAAATAGCCCAGAATAGCATGGCCTCTGTGGCAATTCACCAAAGAATGAGAGGAAATCTAGCTCCAAAGTTGGCTGCTTACAGGAGGAATAGCTTTGGAGACACTGCAGAAATGCAGCAGGCCCAGCTGAGACCGGTCTCTACACCCATCATGATCCCCCATACACCATGACAGCTCCCCCACATTCTTGGCTCCATTGCTTTCCTTTTACAACAGATGAATTTTCAATTATCTCTGTATCAATAACATGAACTCAAAAGATAGTATGAATGAGAGACAGCTGCTTCAAAATATTTTTTCCTTAACTAGGCAGTTGTGAAATTTTCTTTGGTTGTGGACAGAGCAGAAGAGATATCAAAGGTTTTTAGCATTCAGGCCATCAATTATGCCTCATAGGGATTAGCACTGTCCTAATAAGGCAGAAAGTGAACAAAACCTGCTCTGCTTGTTGCCTGAACCTAACCTCAACAGAAACTGCTCTATGCTCTATGGCGCCATTGATATAAGGCTATGCCAAGATTAAACTTTATAAAGAAAAATATAATTCTTGTAAATATTAATCCATTTTATTCAGTGGCAAGAACCTTTGGTGTTGCAGACAACTTTTATGAAATATCCTTTCCTTAGGATTTTTACTCCTGAGAAGCTGAGAGGCCTCAGGAACAAAACGCAAACATTGATTATCTGCTGCTGTGGAATGCAACAGGTGGGTCTGTGATTGGTCCATGTTGGATGTTTGTAATTAATGGCCAATCACAGCCCAGCTGGCTCAGACACAGAGCCCAAGCCACAAACCTTTGTTATCATTCCTTCTTATTCTATTCTTAGCTAGCCTTCTGATGAAACCTTTTCTTCTATTCTTTTAGTATAGTTTTAATGTAATATATATCATAAAATAATAAATCAAGCCTTCTGAAACATGGAGTCAGATCTTCATCTCTTCCCCAATCCAAGAACCCCTGTGAACACCATCACACCTTTGGTGCTTTCTAATAATAATTTAATTAATTTCTAATAATAATTTAAAATCTTATGGTGCAGGCTAAACAGGTAACCAATTTCCAAGCAGACCTGAGCAGTGAATGAGGCACCTATTTTCCTGCTTTTAATTTAGGGGTTGAGTAACTAGAAGAAAGGCAAAAAACTTGATATATTTTCCCTTCAATTTTTATTCTTTGTTATTAAAATACACCTGGCTCTAGCAAATGTTTCCACTACTGCCAAGTAGCCAAAATTAGGATTTTCAGAACTGATTAGATGGACAGGGCATGTTGAAAGGCACCTGTGAAAATTTTACTGAGAGAAAAGTATTTGCTGAACTCTTTCTGAAAATCAAAAGGAGCAAGGCTTTTTTTTCTATTTTGCAAAAGAAAATCCTTCTTAATAATGTATTCAGTCCTCAGGTTGTTGACACAGATCTGTGTGGGGTTTCTCCTTATATATTGTGGTTTTAAATCTAATTTTTTTTTTTCTAAAGGAAGACTCATGGATTAAAAAAGGGATACACATTACTTGAGACTGTGTTCAGCAAGGGACTTGGGTATGAGAAGTTTTCCTGGTAGCCTTCTGACAGGCTAAGACAGACCCCATGTCCTTTAAAGGGTGTGGGGAGAACTTTGTGCTTGAGAAGGAACTTTGATCCAAACCAGATAATAAGATTTAAGATGAGTATGAATTATGAATCTACTCCAGGTTAAAAAGAAAAGATAAAAGCTCTCTGATGGTACCCTTTCTCAGTGGCTACTTGTATTCAAAATATGGCTGAATGCTTTTTTCCTGCTACCTCACTTAGTTGTGAACATTTTGCTTTTATTGACAAACCTGCAATTTAGGATGAAAACAGTTTGCAGCTGATTAAGGATGGTGTGCCTGGCAATTTCTTGCTAATCTCTCTTATTATGCCTTCATAAAAATGGTAGTCATGGTATAAATCCTAGTTTAAATCAATAACTGGAAGTGCTAATCTCTGAAGAGAAAAATGTCAAATACCTCCTGCTGTGTGCAAAGTCTCAAATTCTATGGCATAAACATTAAAGGCTACTGAAATGATTCGGCTTTTTTTTCCTTTACACAAAGTTTTGCACTTCCTTTTCTAGCATTTCAGATGTCATTAGCCTTTCTTATATAAACTTCACCTTGGTGGTGGGTGCATGATATGTCTGACAGTGACACATGGTCACTGTTCACCCTGTGGAGGAGTGACTACTGGTCCCAGCTCTCCCCCAGGTATTATCTTTGACTGTGCCTTGAGTTATGGAGTCAACTTCCTTCCTTAGTCATGGGATCTCTTCTGAGAAAAGTTTCTGAAAGCCCTAGGTGTTAGTTGCACATGTAAGTGCAATGTAGCACTTAAATGATCAGTTAAGAATCCTGCAGCCAAAATAAGTGGTAAATTCAATCTGTTTTGGGACCTTAAACTCAGATTTGAATACTTACTGTCAGTATCCTATCCCATCCCCATGATGCTTTCCTTGCTATTAACATTGGGACACACAGTGTTTTTAAAACCCTGCTCTTGGCTCTGCAGTGCCAGAGGGGAAAAGGCAAGTAGGTGAACTGTAAGACTGGAAGATGACTTAGAAATGAGGTCATAGTGTGTTTCAAGGTAAAACGACTTTACCTGCCCACTGTTTCTGCTCCATCTCTGCAGAAGTATGTGCTCTGGTTTCTAAATTAAAATTGTTCTCATAAAAATATTTCAGAACTTAGAGAGTATTTTTGCTGCCACTGATATCCTTGGTTCTCTGCAAAGACAAACTGCTTGAGCACCATAGTGCATTAGGGAACCTAATTCTGTAAAGCACTTTTTGTAGATTTTTCATGATTGAGATTAACAAACCGAGAAGGACAGAAATGATCTATATAAGTTTTTAAATTTTAGAAATTTTATTTTTATAAATTTTTTATAAGCTACATATATGTACCTTATAAGGTACATATATGTTTGTTTTTATAAGGTACATGTATGAATTTTGTTATTAATTGTATTAGTTTTGTTGCAAAAATAGAAGCCAAAATTCAAAAAATCTTTAATTTCCTTTCATTATGCCCATGGATAAAGACATCACTGATTCCATCTCAGCCCCAGGAAGAGCCAAGGAATACTGTGCCATTAGTATCTGCAGATATGTCTTAATGCTCTCTTTGTTTTAGACAGCTGTTTCTGAAATATGTTTTAGTAGCCCTTCAAATACAAGCAGCAGAGCGTGTATCAGGCAGAGATAGTTGGGACTGGGGGGTCCCTGTAACCCTTAGTAACAAATTAACAAAGCATTAACAGATTAGTGGCTAAAGCTGCACTAGATTAAAGGTTTTCAAGGAAGAGACACCTGAGTTTGGGTGGTGTTCTCATAGCGATGGAATAGCATGAGAGAGGGATGACTGCTAGAAGAGAATCACAGTGTGTGCAAATGGGTGGTTGCAGATACCCCAAGAATGATTTGGTCTCAATGGACCTTTAAGAAGTGTTTTTTGAGATAGGGACAGCTTCTCTTATAAAAGAAGCTCTCTTCTCCTAAGGATTTTTGTGTGTTTCAAAAAAAACCCAGCCTGTTTTCAGCTACCATCTTTAACGAAGTGACCTTGAATTACACATACTCACAGTGATTTTCTCCTGTAAAAATACTGTCAGAAAGAATATGTCTAACACAATTCTCTTTTTACAGCTCTGCAGCTGGAAGGACCGCTACTATTCTCCATTTCACAAAAGAAGGTATAGTTTCTCTCTGGTTTTTGGCAACTTTTGGAAGCCAGAAACAAATAAGTGTTGAAAGCTTATGAGTAGAAAATTTGCAGATTTATACCTAAGACAGCTGCTGACAGATTCTGTTCACATAAGCAGTCCTGCTGTAGAATCAGCAGGACTGTGTACAAGCAGACTTGGGCACAGTCTGCTTGTCTGAGATGACTACTACAGTGCAGAATTGCACTGTTCTGCCTCCATTGTTTCAGACAATTCTGTTGACATCACCAGAAGTTGTATTATCTGATGGAGTTGAAGCAGCACCTTTCCTTTTCCGGGAATGAAGTAATTTAGTTTTATTGTAAGGGATGGAGGCATTTCACACCTCAACATTTCCATATTCCAGCAACGACTAAATGCAATTCAAGTGACCTCTCACGAATTTGTGTGGTGAATCTAGTAAGCTGATTAAATCTTACTGTGGCTCTAGGGAAATGTGTGATAAATTAATAACTATTCACCAGCTGGATTTGTTTGCAGAGTCTTAAGGGCATACTGTGATGATGCTGTGCTGAAAAGGTGCTGCATTCCAGCCCTTACTGATGTACAGAGACTGCATTAGCTGATTATTTAGAGCTGGTGTTAGTTGCTTTGCAAGATACGATGTCAGATATTAAAATCAATACCTATGGAGATGAACACTGGGCAGCTGTACCAGAAATGGAAACTGTTGCAGGGAAGCTGCCTGGAAGGAGGCAAACAGGAGGCTTCTTCTTTTCTGTGACAGAAATATGCATCTTGTTCACATATTTGATCAGTTTTTAAATCTCCCATAGCAATTTCTCACAGTGGCTTTCTCACATGGGCTTTGCACGTCTTTTGTCCCTATCGCTTCCCTATGTGTCTCTTTCCAAACATTTTTCTTTTCTCAATTTTCATTGATTTATCAATCTTTCACTTTTTTGCCTCCTTGATTTGTTTCTGCATTCCCATTGCCTTCTCTCCTTGCTTTTCCTTTCCCTCAGTCTCATACATTCTTTCTTCAAGCATCTTGCCACTTTTTCCTCATTAATTCCATTTCCTACATTTTCCTGGGCAGTATGCAGGGGCCAACTGGTAGGGTGTAATTACCCTTGCCACACCTAAATGGGAGCAGGCCTGAAGCTTCTTGAGCTCTTAAAACCATTGCATCTTCCAGACACCCCTGGGCTTTGAAAAAGGAGAAGACCAGCACATGGATCCTGACTGATCACAGGCAGTTCAAAAGGGGAGCTGCAGCTCAGTTTCTTCTTTAGGGAGGCTCTGAGACTTCCACCCTTTCCAAAGAGACCCCCAAGGTACAACTAGAACCTGAGTTGTTATGTTGGATCAAGGTATCCTCTGCTGTTTTGTAGAGAACGTCAGGTCAAGATATTCTTGCCATATATTTTTGGATTTTTGCCCTCAGTTGTCCTTGGTTTAATGTAGTCACAACTGGTAGAGTTAAGTACAAAAGGTACAGGTGGTATCCTGCCAGAAGTATATGTTTTTACGACAATAATGTGCCTGGTCTTAAATCCCCCTTCTTTGTCAGTGCTTTCCTTTAGATGTGTGATTCTGTGATCATGTTTTTAAGAGCAGCCCTATCCCTTCTCTTCTGTTTTGGTTGATTGAAAAAACCCAGCTGGACTTTGCAATGTTTGGGCTGACTCTTGGTTTCCATGACTGTCTTAAGTGGGTTTTTTTTAATACCTGCAGCAATCTCAGTCTTTCTTGAATCTGAGTGTCCAGAATTATTTATGTTATTCCAAATATTCCCAGCATAAGTAATTAAATTCTTGACTACAGAGAAAGCCTGCTTTTGTCAGAAATATTAGGTAACTAACAATTACCAATGACTATCAGCAGAAAAATACCTAATAAGTCCTTCAATTTCAGATGCTATTTAACCTTGCAACAAACACTGATTTTAAGATAAAATTTCCTTTAGACATGTGTGAGTAGTTTGTATGATTTTTAGTAGTTTGTAGTTTGTATCACTTTTCCTGAAGTCAATCTCAGTCCTAGCATTTGTTTGACTTCTCTTCATACATTCAATAAAATAAATTCAGATCTGACATCTTAGCCAAATCCTTGGAGGTCAAGAAAGCTGCCATAAGCCTATTGCAGCTTTGTGGCTTGTAGCCACAAAGATATCCTTCTGCCGCTGTTGTGAGTGCCAGCTCACAGCCCGCTCCTGCTTTGATTTGCTGATGACCTTTCCTTTCAGTGCTCAGCCCTGTTGAGACTCTCATGAGGGATGCTACAGAAACGAACAGAATCACTTCCTGAGAAGAGAAATGCCAGACAATAAACAGGCAGCTGAAGAAGAGAAGAATAAATACAAATACTCGGTTCTTGAGAAGGAAAATATTGTTTCTCTTCCAAAAAATTAGAATCCTTGTAGACTCCAGTCAGTTGCTTCTGGAGAGAACCAATGTAGCACTTGTGTTTCTTTACAACATTTAATGCAAGTGTTTCAATACTGGGTACCTGATTAAATTAGATATCACTAATTTATATATATGTTCCCATTATGTAGGTGAATGTCACACTGGAATGGAGGGAATTCAGTCTCTGAATTCTTGTGTTTAACCACTCCCCTTTAAGGGTGTGCAATCACTACATAGGTTTTATTTTTTAAATCTTTTTGTGAGGACCATCATTTATCATGGATTTGCGGGTACTTTTATTAAGATGATTAATATATTACTAGCAATCACTGTTCAGTTTTGAGATTATTAACAGACTGCTGAATTGTCCCCCAATGGCATAATGGGTACATTAACCCATGTCTGTAGAGCAGCACCAAGCTGTGATAGTCACCTCTTAAACAGGGTGATTCAAGATGTGATTTTCAAAGTATGAACAAATGAATGATACTGGTCCATCTGCACTGGGCCAGTTCAGGAAGAAATGGTACTTGCAAGGTAACAGGAGTGGAAATGGGATGTCATTTATGTGATTGGATGGAAGTGAAAATTGAAGAACAAAAGAACCATCCCCAAACAAATAAAACCCTTTACCCTTCATAAAGGAGGAGCTGTTTCCCAGCAGTACCTATCAAGGGATTTGTTTCAGTAAAGAAGGGAGAGAAGGAGGATTATTGTACCAGGACATCAGTGGTGTCTTTTAGGCAAGGAGCACACTGGCATGTGCCATGTATCTTGAGCTGAGAGCACAGCACACAATTCTTTCTGCTTCTTCTAAAGGGTTCAGAAACTGATACATTTTCATGACAGCCAGAATAACGGAAGTTCACTCATTTTTATATAACTGATTCAGTTATAGAGCTGAAACATTTATTCTTTTTTTAAATTTTCTATACGTATTCAAGGCCTTTGTAGGATAAAGACAATAATTAACATTAGTGCTAAGCTGTTTTTATCCCTAGAGCTCAAGTGCTTTGGAAGGATGAGAGTTACCAATCTGATTGAATGGTTCCATCTACCCAGTTAAAAAGACTTCAGGCAATTTTTGGAGAACCTGGTGAATGAAGCCCAGGCTGTATGGGATTGGACAGTGGGGAAAGACTCCTTGACCCCCTTCTGTGGGGCTGTATCTTGTTCCTCAGAGCTGGAGTTGTTTGTGTGCATGCTTGTTGGTGTGAGAAGGCACATAAGGTAGAATGTAAAGGAGATAAAGGTTGTTTTATATAAATTCTTTCACTTTCGGAAGTTAACTTTGTGGAGTATTGAAAGTGAAAATAGCTACTTTTTTTGACTGTCTTGTTTTCTTCTACTAAAGAGCGCTCTGTCTTTGCCCTGAAATGGTTTAAAAGAAGCTGGAATGTATTTCTGCTAAAACTCGGTGATGCTCAGTGTTACAAATCACCTCATTCCCAGGATAAAATCTGTTGAACAGAAGCTTCACTGGTCGCTGCTCTGACTTCTTGGTGTAGCTCAGGAAAATGGGAAGGGTCATTGCTGCTGATTTTATTACATGATTTGTTGAAACAGAGGCAAATACAAATCACCCTGTCAAATCAGTAAAGCAGACAGTCACCTGGGCCTCAAAGTACATTTTATTAAAGGGTTTGTCTTGAAAGGAAGAGAAAAATCTAGCAATAGATCTGAAGATGAGGCAGTTAAGATAGAAAACATGTCTGAATTTCTTATATGAGGAGCTGAATGTCCTCACTGTCCCCTTGAAAAGGTAAAACTGGACAAGTCATGATTTATCTGGTGCCTGCGGTTTTCAGCTAAGAGTGAGGAGTTCTAGGCTCTAACCACTTTTCCAAGATCTGACTTTATTTTTTATCCAGTGGCTCCTGAATGTGAAGTGCGTGAACAGTCTTTTTACCCAGTCTAAGCTTTAGGTGGTTACAGCCTGTGGGATTTCAGCATTGCGTTTCTGGACTTGGTTAAATTTTATCTCCTTAAAGCTTTAAACCCTCCTTGGTGTGGGAGGAGGGGACAGAGAGGATGGGGTTGGGACACCATGGGACGATTCAATCAATCATCTGTAACCAACTCCCTTTCTTCCAGAAAGTTCCCTGCTCCCCACTTTTTCATTGGATCCCTCCCTAAGAGCACCGTCTCTCCGTTTTTCTATTGGCGTACCCCAAATCACCTCACCCTGAGCCCTCCTCTGTACCCCTTCCCGCCTACCCTTCCTCCTTAAAAACCCTGGTCTCGCAGAGGATCGGGGCTCGAGCACCCCGGTTTCGGTCTTCTTCCGTTGGGGCTGTACCCCGCTTTTCTTCCCCGCCTGCACCCTCGGACTTCCCCATATTAAAGTCTGTTGGAACAGCACCTGAGCCCTCGAGACCTCCTTTTATTTGGCCGCTCCGTCATTTCGTCATCCGAGACTGTGTGCTAGCGGCGGAGACGCTCCCCCAGCGGGACACGCCCAGGAGGTCTGCCCGCACCCACCCAGAATCGGGGCTCCCGGCAGCAGCCAGGACCCTGAAAACCCGCACCTAGGGATATGATGCTGGCGTCCATTGGGTCATAATCCCCAAACACAGTACCTAAGACTTGGTTGGTTAAGTCAGAATGAGATTTTAGGAGTTTTCAAAATTCAATTTGGGACATTTTGCTAAGGTTGTTTGAAAATGGAAGCTTGAGGGCTTGTCTAAGTTCCATGCTCTTGAAAACTTTTTTCGTATTTAGAAATCCATCCTTTTTACTCTTCTCATGCTGCTAGACTTTTCTTTAATAACTTTCACATACAATTCAATAGTTCTCGTAAAAAAAGAAAAAACTTTAAAAAGTACTTTTCAAATTGTACAGGCCAATGAGTCAACCCAGTAGTGCAGTGAATTGATAAATAGCCCTGGTCTTACAGCTGTCATGTAATGCATGAAGATGAGCTGTAATCCACTGTATTGTCCCTGGCAGAAAGATTTTTGAGGGTGACTGTGAAGGGGAGGGACACCAGAGTGAACTTGCATTGTTTCATACAAGCTTTGAGTTAGGCTGAGTCTTTCAGCTGGAGAAACTGAACCTCTGGTTATTGACTTTGTCTGTTCTTACAGTGGTAAACAGCAGAGTTGAAACCAAAGTCAGAACAAAATCTCTTATTGTCTAGATTGCCTGCCGCATTGAGCACATTTTGAGCTGTGTGGCTGGTGCCACCTCAGTGAAGCCTGTGTATTTCACCAGCTGTTAAAAGTATTACTCATGTAGTGAAGAGCTCAGGAGAGAGGCAGTGAAAGATTTAGAGCAATGCCACCTAGTGCTAAAATTAAATCTCCTGAAACAAATAAATTTTAATTTTTGCAGGCTGTAGGTCATCTATTTTTTACTTTTTCAGCAGTTCCACTTGTTAGCATTAAACTTGGGTGTCAAAGAACCGCCTTGAGGCACAGTTAGAGGATTTGCTCAGCACCAGCTTGGAGTTGCAATCATGGCTCATGTCTTGCCGAGAGCAGCAGGGAGAGCTGACCAGGAGGGGTCTTCTTGCCTCACTCTCCTGTCTTATATCAGTTAGTGGCTGGCTACTGATACCACTACTTAGCAGTGGGTGTGCATCTGAATTTGACCATTTTTAGCCTTTGATGCCTGATTGTGAAGAATTTTCGCCCCGCAACACTGTTTGAATAAGGTGACCATCTGTTCCTTTAAAAAAAAAAAAAAAAAAAAAAATCCTTTTTTCAGTGTTCAGCTTATATCAGTTCAATATAAGGACGTATTTTTTCCCATATTTTGGCACTGATCACACAGAGGAGTCTATACAATAATTTCATAAGATCCATGACTGTTCCATTGGAAATAGAACATTGCAGGCTTTCTTTTACCAGTGCTCATTTTTCTGGTTGTTTCCTTTTTTTTTTTTTTTCCAAATTTCTTTTCATTTTTGTATTTTCTGGTCATACAAACAGATATTCAATATCTGCAATGCATTACTGTGATCCCTTAACAATGAAAAATTAGTAGGACTGCACATTATGCACTTCCATAAGAAAACAGAATATCTTTCCCACTGAGACTATTTTTTCTCATGATGCCCTTCATTATGTTGGTGATCCTTCTGCCTAATTTCTTCATGGAGGCTGTCACCATTTTTCAAAGAGATGGCTCCTGAGAGTGACCTGAACTAAAAGAACTTGGCAAAACAAGCCTTTGGGCAAAACAGCAACACATATTTGGAGAGCCAGATGCTTTCTTTCATTTTTTAAAGATAGTGACCCACCCCCTTTTTAAAGCACCCCCCCCCCCCCCCCCTTGAAACCACCATGGTAATGGAAAATAGGGTTTCACTTTCTGAAATCTGTGGTGATGGAAAATAGGTTGTCACTTTTTGAAATTTGATCATGTAGCAAAGTAAAAACAAAACCAAAATGACATCCAAACCAAATGACACAATAAAATAAATTTCAGTTTTCCCTTACTAAGGTGTATATTGAAGACTTGCATTCTCATCAGCTCCTTGAGATTTCTTTATTTTCTACAAGTGAAATAAGGATTTAACCAAACACCAGGTTCTGACAGTAGTTTTGAAATGAACTCTTGAGCACAGCCTGCACATGCTTTTGTTGTGTTCATTATAGTTCTCTCGCAGAAGAAGTAGTAACAGGTAATACATTTCTTTGTGAACAGAATGATGATGAAACACCTCAGGAGAGGTGTTTGGGGCCCAAGTCATGTTTTTTTCCTAGTGATTTACTTGTTGGGGGTTTTTTTTGGTTGTTTTTTTCTTACTGAAAATTTGCTTTTTAAATTCTGAACATGTAGTAGCTATTTGGTGAATTGTCTAGTAAGCCATGATACTGCTTAGCGTGACAATACGCATACACTTAATGATTTGGAAAAGGACAATACTACAGAAACAAAGGTAGAGAAATAGAGATGTTTGTTTGCATACTAAAAATCCAGACAAAATTATTTCTGCCAGAGGAGGATTTCAAAAAATAGACAGCTTTATTATTCATCTCCCACTGAATTTCAGTGAACTTTGTATGGCCTGGCTTTTAGAAAATCCTCCATTTTTCTTTTCAGAAGGTTGTTTATTGCTGTTGTCTACAGCACAAGCACTTTGGAACCTCTGAGTAGAATTACGTTTCTTTGTCCAAACAGTCTCAGTAATCATTACACCAGATATGAGTTGAAGGGGAAAAGCAGAGTTTTCATTTCTCCCTTTGCCTTTCCCATTGCTAACCTCTAGCAAACAGCTTTTTGTAGCACAGCTGGTGACAGAGGGGCTAGGGTGTTGGCTGGTGGCAGCCTAACCTCAGTCTTACCATGTTGGGACATGGCACACTGACTCTCCTAATTCCCAAGTCAGTATCTCTATTAGTCTGTCTGCAGCATCCTCTGCACTTCTTTTCACAATTTTTAGGTTGTGCCTGCATTCCAGCTTCAGTGCCTACCTACCAGGAGTGTAAAAACACCACTGGTTTCTAGGAAAAAGTTTTTAGGCAGAGGCTAGGAATGAGGCTCCCAAACATGACAAAACGAGAGTAGCTATGCAGAGATCCTGAAGGAAATGAATTTCAACAGGGTAAACATCTCTTAACTTAAAACTGGTATTTTGGTGTGATGCTTTAAGCCATTTTGTGGATTTTCTTTTAATTCCTGCTGACATGAGAGGAAAGCTGCTGCTCTGTAGGCTTTTCCAGGGTGGGAGGTGAACTGCGGGTGTGTGAAATTGGTACAAGGAAGATCACAGACTAATTCACCTCAGTCATCAACCAAGCACCTTAACTCTGGTAGTACTTGGCAGCTGAATTGTGAGAAAGTTGATCAAAGCTGCCCAGCACAGAGGATGGCAATCATTTACTTGTATTTGTCTGTACTTTTTGATGCCCTGCAAGGCTTTAATTTACAATAGAAAATGCAGATACTTTGTAAGTTCCAGCAAAAGGATATTTATACAAAGAAGTTGTGATATGTTTATTTTCATATGAACAAGTAGAACAAAGTTATTAGTGGAAGAGTTTAGTTTGCCTTTTAGAAAGTTAAAATTTCAAAGACAAACTTGAAAGAAACCTATATTCATCTGGATATATGGTGCCACATCTCTGATTTATGAATGCAAAATTAAGTCTGTTCATAGAGAGCTTTTAGCTCAGATGAAGACAGCTTCTTGTTTTATTTTCATTCTTGCCTGTATAAGTTACTTTTTTGTGATCATTTCTCTTGGTTTTTCTTTAAAATCAAATGCTAAGAAATGGATTATGGATTTTCTTCTGAGTTGTTATTTTTGGTTGGAAGCAAAGCCTGAGATTTTAATGCATGGAATAAAAAAAATTCTGTAAACATATCATGTTTCATATAGGTGATTGTTAACTGCTAAGATAAAAATTATCAAACCTTCTGTGGGAAGCATAACATGTTTGAATGAATGAAGTCTAAAATACAAGATTTTTCAATTTTTTTTTATTAGTAATCAAACACCCCCAAAAATTGTCATGGAACTGTCAACACCACATGTGAGTTATGATTGCAATAAATTGTATTTTGAGCAAATGTTCACTATTAATGTTCTACCAAAGCTGAAGAGCTCCACCTGTATGTTGTCACCCATTCCTCTCTGTCAAGGGCTCAGAAAGTTGAACAAACTGTAATTATTGCATTCTATTTCTCAGCCTTTCTGTAATGAATTTGAGACACAGTTGGGAATTTCCCAAAGCAAAGTTAGATTAGTTAGTAATTGAAGAAACTTTCATCACCTCTGTGGGTGGACTTCTTGGAGACCAACTTTCTGGATCTTTTGATGTTTTGTTTTGAATTCCACTATCAATGTATTTTTTATGAAGCATGATCTCTGTCCCTAACTCCACATATCCAGTCATTTTCCTTCACCCACTCATTCATATGGTCAACAGACATCTTTTTACCTCATATTTGTTGTACCCTTTCCCCTAAGTCTGTTGTTGGCTTTTAGTTTGTTTTGGCTTTTTAAAATGCTAATATTTCCAGGTCTTGCTTAGAAGCTTTCTCTCACCCATTGTTGTCTTCTGAAATGTCACTGAGACCATCTGCTCCAAACTGACTCTGCTGAGCAATTCTAGTTCTCTAAGATCATTTGCACAGACATTATTTTTCCAGACAGATTGTCTTCAGAAAAGACTCAGTAGCAGACAAAGCATACAAGTCTGGCAAAGGTAGCAGTCATATCCTCTTAAAATAAATGAAGCACATATTTTCATGAATTTTAGTACCTCTTTGCCATAGCTGCCTAAGCTGAACATTTGTCTACGTGGATATTAAGCAGTGGCGAAGAGTTGGATTCAAGGAACAACTTCTGTTCATGGATAATCATATTCCTATTTAGAAAACAGACGTACATGCCATAGTCTCTTGACACTTTCAGAACAGGCCTAGCCTCAAACCCTTTTTTAAAGGGCTTAATTTTTCTTTTTTGTAGATGTGTATTTTACCTGTAAGCTATTTCTCTCTGTTGGTTTTGGATTGTGCCCTCATTAAGGAAGTGTCGGAGATTATGCTCAGTGGTTATCTCAATAGTTTTCACTTCCCTGTCACGTACCATGTTGCTTAATAGCCCCTCTGGTCCTTATGTCTGGGAACATAAATAAAAAAAACCCAAATTGCTTGAAGAGGTAATTATACCTTCCCTTTCCCATGCTCATTGCCTGCAGCCCTGCTGGCCTGCAGGCAATGGATGCTGAAAACTACACTCTTTACTATCTGCATTATCATGTCACTAAATTAGTATATGTTCACTCTGACACTTGCATAGATAAAAGTGTATTGGAAAGATTCTGATTGCAACTTAAAGTTTATATAACTAGAAGCTGTGGAATAGGCTCTCTGATTCCAAGTGTCTTTTAACTTTAAAAGGCCCATGCAGTTTCACATGGTGATGGCACAAAATATTTTATCCTTGGTCATAATTCCTGTGCCTGGTAACTGCTAAGCTTCCTGGGCCCACATATCTTAGATATAGATGGAGTCCCTGCTGTAGCCATCTCTCTCCAGTAACATCATTCAACATAACATGCAACAGATCATGTGCCTATAAATAATTCTTCCATTGTTAATATATTTGTAACAGTAATAATATTTTGATAGTATAAAACAATGAAAATGGTCAGAGAAGTATTTTTAAGTAGGGAAAATTATTTTGAAGTCATCTAAGATAGATGTATGCCAAGCTCTTTAATCTAGAACCCCCACACAGAAATACTGCTGTTGCTTGGCTTCATCATGCTTGGCTTCGGTGTGGTAACTCATCCATCCATCATTGTACTAAAATGGCCTAGATATGTTTTATGAAAATCCTCTTTGAGATAGTCATGGCTGATTACCAAATCAGCCTAAAGTGTATGGTAGCTGTACTCTCTGAACTCATTTACTGTGGTTTCTGCTTTGCTCATACCTATGCTGCTCATTATCAAAACAAACCCATTAAATTTTGCTTTTATACACTGTCATAAGATGATCCACAGCAATGATAGTGGAGAGACACACTGTTAGAGAGCTTCTAGAATCCTGAAGTGACTGAGCCTGTAGCTGTAGTGGGCCAACTCAGCATGGGATTTTTCAGCTCAACTTCTATGGCATTTCCTCATAGCATTTCACTCTATTATTTTCATTCTGTACATTCAGTTACGCATGTTGTCCTGTGTTCTGGATACACAGACAATATACGCTTTATATTCCTCTATATTCTCTAGTTCTTGCTTTTATTCATATAGGTCTGTCCTAAACAAAATTGTCAAATGATACTGTTTCCCTTTCTTTCAATTGTGGCCTTTTAAACTAGGCATCCAATTCCTTTCCTTGGAAATCTCAAGCCTTTTTAATCCTATTTCTGTTCCTCTAAATGTAGGTATTAGCCTGCTTCAGAGTCCACTTAAAGCATATATGCTTACTTCACAGCTTCAGAAAGATAGGCTTAAGGAAGACTCAGAGTTGTGCCAAAAGATGCTTATGTGTTTTGTTCTCTGATAATGTGCAATTCAATTATTGCAATGCTCTGTTTCCAGCTCTTCAGAACACTACTGCTCATGCATTTGCTAGGATGAATTATTAAAAGCAATGTACATCTTATACTTAGGATTCTGTTACTTCCACAGCAAGGAAATGAGTTCTTGCAACTTCCTCTGACATACTGGTCTCTTGGCATGTGTGAGAGTCAGTCCGAAATACCCCTCATCTGCCTCACGATCGTCATTAGGGAGACCACCGAAGAAACAAGACCCCTCCTGTATGCTGATCTTGTAGGGGAAAGTCATATGCCTGAGACCTGAGTGTTAGTTAGTTACTGTTTTCGCAGGTGTTGTTTGCCATATGCTATGTTGACCCCAAAGAAGGGGGCACCATGCCCTTTTTGCAACAATAGCCTTGGAAGCTGTCCCACCTCTCAGCCTGGGTGGACTTCTCCTGAGTTTCAGGAGGTCTTCCACAGAAGACCCTCACCTGTTTTACAACCACTGTATCAGACAAACTGAGATGTAAGAAGCCTCTCCATCAAATACTGAGTCATGAAACCCCTATGTGAAAAGGCCTCTCTCCTCCTTCCAAGGACAGGGACTGAAACCCCTAACCCGGGGGAGGTGTGTGGGGGAGGCAGGCTGACCAAAGTGAGATGTTTGCCTGCAGGTGTGACCCCTGCAGGTGGGACCAAGAAGACAATGGCTCTTGCTTACTGCTGAGAACATGGACTACCTGTTACATCTATTCTTTATTGTATCTGTTTCCTCCCCCCCACCCCCCCGCAATTTTCAATAGCATTATCATAATAAAAACCTCTGAGTTAGCTAGAGATTTTGAGATCTCCCCAGTGTAACAGGCAGATCCTCAACTGGACTGGACCAAAGGACTTAATCTTCACATATGGTAGCTATATCCCCCTCTCTCTCTTTCTTTTCTCTCTCTTTCACTATCTTTTTCTCTCCCTTAATCCCTCTATCGCATTTTGCTGTGGTCATTTAATAAAAGAATATTTGTTTTGATTATTACTGTAAATCCCCGTGTCGGTTTTTTTCACCCTGAGATCAATCCACGAACCATCATGAAACCCGTTCGTAAGGACTGATCGTGACATTTGAATTGGCGTCACGGACAAGATTCTGGTAGGCAGAGGGGTTTTGCAGGTGTTAAAGGCAATACCCCATACTCAACTGAGGGTTCTGTATCCGGAATTTCACAAAAAGATCTCTTGGTGCAAAAGGGGGAATCTGTTCTGTTGTGTTTGTGTATATCTGCACTGCCTGGGAAGGAAGGGGCAACTTGACGCAACTAAGCAGGGCTTCCAGGCAGATTAGTCCCTTCACCTACCCAGGGAAGTAAGGGAAAACAGAGCAAGAGCTGTGTGGTTGTTTAACTTAAATCAGTATTTCCCTGTTGTAGTTTTTTGTTCCCTCACAAAATAACTGTTTTGTGTGTGTGAGTGTGTATCTGGACTGTCTGGGAAGGAAGAGACACTCCTGAAGTAACCAAATAGGGCCTCCCAGGCAGATTCTGTCTCTTCAACTACCCAGGGAAGCAAAGGGGGACACAGGAAAGGCTGTGTGATTGTGTAACTTAAGTTTACAATTAACTCCCTGGTGTAGCTTTAGTCCTTTCACAAAATGACTAAAAACTTCAGTGCAAAAGGTAAAGCTGAATTTTATGCTCTGCTTGCTAAATACAATGCCACACCTTCTTCAGGAGGAGAAGAATGGGCAAACTGCAATTGGTTTTACCTTAGAAAATGGTATTGATAGAATATGTTCTTTGCAACATGAAACAAAATTCAAACTGGTCAACAATAAAACCGTCCTCTGCTCAGTCTTGGGAGCTTGCCTCACAGCAGCTATAGAAACTCGCTTTAAGTGAAAAAGTGAGGAAAATGCTATAACAGACTCCCTCCAAAACCTAGTTGAAGTTTTGCAAAAACAATTAGATGAAGAAAGAAATGCAAATAACTTATTATGAGCTGCCTTGAGAGAGGAACATGTTAAAAATTCACATAACACTGATTCCTCAAAAGAGGTAGAGGAGAAGGAAACTCCTCACATCAATCAAAATTGCCCTCAAAAAGAATTAGCCCTGATGAAAAATTGTGGGGAACACTGCTGTAATAGCATAAAACCTCTAATTAAAACAGAATGAACTATATCAATAATGAAGATCTTGACCCGCATATAACCACTAAAGAAATCCCATACACTGCTACTGAATTAACAAAACTTGCAAAGCAGTATGGACTTCTCCCCTACAAATCTGAATCACATATGTCAAGTGTCTCTCACCAGGGGAGATCAGATTCATTTCTCAGAACAAGAAGCCGGTGGGTGCTGGGGACATGGGGTGTTCTTAACAATGGGAGACAGATGCATCCCATGGTCCCTAACTCAGGACACAGATAATTGGGCAGAGGGGCTGAACCCCTTGGAAAGGAGAGACCCTTTGGCTGGTACCCCCGACCAACTCCAGGAAAACATTCACAAAGCCAGCTGCCTGCAAATGATTAATGAAAAGAAATTAATTCCTGGTTTTGAGTCACCAATGCAATCACTTGTAAAGCCTGAAATTACGACCTCTAATTCAAGGGCTTCCAGGAACACTTAAAAGCTACAGCAATTCTCCTTCAGAAAACCATAGTAGCTATATCCCCGCCCCCTTTTCTCTATCTTTTTCTCTCCCTTAATCCCTCATCACATTTTGCTGTGGTCATTCAATAAAGGTATATTTGTTTTGATTATTACTGCAAATCCCCTGTGCCATGTTGGTTTGTTGCACCCTGAGATCAATCCACGAATCATCATGAAACCCGTTCCTAAGGATGGATTGTGACAGCATGGCACCATGCCATGCAGCCCTCAGGGAAAGAAACATCTCCTTTAAAGTTAGTACTTCATTGAGCTCATAGTGAAAGCCAATTACAAGTTGGCTTTCACTATGTAGTAATTGTAGTAATTTAATGGTTGTTTAAAAATTGTAGTAATTTAATGGTTGTTTAAAAATGTAGTCAGAAATCCATTTGGAATTGGGATTTTTAAACTAATTTTATATCAATATTTTTAAGCACTGTTGTAGTTTTCACTGGTAAAGCTAGTATTGTTGTTTATTTGCCTTGTGTTAGACAAGCCAGAATTTATGGGGGAATCTTAGTCTCTTTTATTGGACTACCTGATGAAATTGAAAAATTGTAGTTTTTTTGATCCATTGTATCTATGACATTGCTTGTGTCTGGGAGACACTTAATACTGTGTGACATATCAGTAAATAAATAATTAAATAAATTAAATAAATAAATAAAAAAATTAAAACAGCCTTTCTGACACAGACTAAAAACTGATTAAATGCTAGGTTCTTAAGTATAATTACAAACTGGGAATCATTGCTAGAGTTGATTTGATTCTGCAGAGGTTCCAAAGGACTGGGGCCAAGAAATTATCTCTGTAAAATCTTGCTAATCCAGTACATCAATATAAACTCATTACTAATAAAGTGAGTAGGTTAAAGAAGAAAGCCATAAAGTATAAAAGAGATTAGTGCCAAGTGATTGATTGGAAAGCTCCATGCACGTAAATTATGTGTATTTTGACCAAGTAGAGTCATAAATATCTAGGTACAAAGATTGTTGGCCATGCAGGATACAATGACCTGTCCTGAAGAGCGCTCAGGGAAGGATGAGAGATCTGAGAGTCAGCATCAGCATTGCTGCACATCAGGAAGACTCGGCAGCATGTAGGCTGAATGAAATCCTCAGCTGGTGAAAGACTGGGTACCCAGTAAGAACAGAATTGTGATGTAACATCCATTTAACACTGGCCTGACCTCTGCTGAAAAAATATCTGATGCAGCTGCAGTTCACAATTCAAGAAGTAAAAAGATTTATGTGAATGGTTGAAGGGATGGAAAATATGCCTTACAGGAAGATATTCAACATAGTGTTAACTCTATGTCTTTATCATCACAATCTTAAAAGTCATCTGGAGAAAATAACAGTTCAGCAGTTCCATGAAAAAATTCATATTAAGAGCAAAACCTAGAAGTCAGTGTAGGATTGATCAGCATTTTAAAGAAAGGCACAGATATAACTTTTTACAAATGACTGTAAGCAGTCATTGGAACATTTCCCCAATGGCTGTAATAAATCAGTCTTGATTGTTAATTCAACGTTTGTATGTTAAGGAAAAAAAGGACTACAGGCCAGATGCAAGAATTAATGCCAATAAGCCCTACAGTTAATATAAAGTACTACATTAGAAATCCCAGTGGTCCTGTCTAGTCTTAAACTTTTGTAGTCATCAACATAATGACTTTTTATTTAAATTGCTGCTTTTGCTGGAGTTTTCTCGTCTTGGTGTTTAGATTTTACTTTTTAAATCGGCCTTTCCTAAACTAATCCTTCAAAAAAAAGCCTTATTTTTTAACATCACACAGACAAAGCCATCAAAGCTTGTCATTATAAGGTTTACAAGCTATAGACAGTGGGTGCTCGCTTGTTGACAATGTCCCTTTAATGGCACCAGCTTGCAGAGCAGTACTGACAGGTGGCAGTTGGGGCTGTCAGAATATGCACAGAGAATGATTCAGTCACACCCCTCACCCAGACCTGTGCTATGATCTTCATTTCTGAATGTATGCAGGATCTTGCCTTGCTGGTAAGAGGGAGCGAGGAGGGCTGCTCCATTGCCTTTGTTATTGGTGTTCCTCTTTCTATGAACTGGCACCAAAATAAAAAGAGGTGTGTCAACCCAGGGAAGACCTCTGGGAAAAGAAAAACCTATATACAGGAATTCAAATCAGACAAAATGCCTTTCTCCTACTTTTATTTTCCTTTTGTTTCTGATACCAAGGAACAGCTGTGGATGGAAACCAGCAGGGCCTCCGCTAGCTGTCAAGTGAGCACCAATAGGTATAACTGATCCAGGAGCTTAAAGGCCCCAAGTTACCTGGAAATGCTTTAATACTGTTATGAATAAGAAGCTTGACTAGGCCAATATTCAAGCAGCAATCAATTTCTTATTTGATATGGTAAAGTATGAGCAATACAGCGCTGCGTACAGTGGGGGAAGTTTTCCCTCCAACTGCACACCGATAATTGATGGTTACAGGTATTTATAGGGGTACTCATCAGTTTTTTTTTCAGCAGTTTCTATTTCCAATCTTTTACTCATCAGCAATTTTTATTCCAAATTATTACATCACAATTCTATACACTATTGTGATTTTAATTTCTCAGGATGTATCTCAAAGGAGTATCCCCAGATGGTGACGATCCAGTTTCCGAAAGAAGAAAGACGACTCTCATCTGGTGGGGTCCAGCTCCCCAGATGTGTGTCCACCTTTTAATTGCAGAGACTATAAATCTCATAACAGTGATGTCCAGCTTCCCTTTGGTCAAAACCATAAACCCTTGAGGTGATGTTCATCTTCCTTTCTCAAGCTGTTTTTCTCTGCTTCAATAAGGCGTGAGATAAGCATATTTCCTTTATATATATTCCAAAGCAATAGTTTCAAGGATACAAGTAATATTCTAAAATTATTCTTCAAAAGGTTATTATTGCAGAACTCTTTAAGGATTAAATGCAGGCAAAAAGCAACATCTTTAACACTTTAATTCCAATGCTCCTAAATCAACTAGGGTTAATTTGCACACAACAGATAGGTTCAAAGGCCTTTTTCCATGCTTTATTCTCCTCAGTTATTATTAGAATTCACAGCTCTCCCATTGTTGGTATCCACACATTTCGCATTCACAACTACACACATCGCCTGTTTGTACCTGACACGAAACACAACTTTGTATTTCACAATACTGGAAACATATTGTAAGGAGAGGCATTGCTGACTATTAAGGAAAACAAACAACTTGGTTTAAAGAAATAATATATAAAGTTGTTCTTAGTAACTGCCTCTTCTTTGATCAAGCATCTAAAAGATGAATTCTACCAACACTAATACTAATCTCTTTATGAGACTGCAAAGTTGTTTTCCTTCTCGACTGTGCCATTTCTCATGGTTTACCTTTCCTTCATGTTTGATTTTTTTTCAACATCAGTCATTCATTTACAACACTTCTGTTTATGTAACTGGGCTTTGGATTAGGCTTCAAGTTGTCATTTCCTTTCTGTTTGAATAGGGATTTCTTTTATCCAGAGGAAGGAAATCAGTAATTTGTCATGACAAACCAATTCTCATTTGGATTCACAATGATGCAGTCAGCTCTTCTGTTGTTTTGTAAAGCATTTTAGGATAATGGAAGAAGAGCGTTGTTTCTGATTTTTGATGTTTTCCTTTGTTTTCCTTGATTTATTTAACATCTGTACTCCAATTGACCATTTGCAGGACAGATTACAGTAAAGCTATAATTTTGTTTGTTTTAAAGAAGATTGTGCTTTCTGTGTCCCAAGTATTTCCCAGGGGATCATTCAGGGACCCATCCATCAAAGGATTGACCTTTGGTATGACAAATTAACAGATGTATCTGCGGGAAAAAGCTAAACTATACTTTGCCATAAACTTGCATAATCTGTACTTTTCCTTTCCAATCATAGCAGATGGCAGATTACTTACAGAACTGAGCTCCCATTCTTTTTAGGTGCTGCTACCTCTGCAATCCCACCCGTGCACGGAACATTCTCAATGCTTGTCTGTCTCAGCACAGGAAAGGTCCAGGTACTTTCCTGCCAGTCATCGCCTGAAAAATGTTTGGGGATTGCTCAGGGAGCCTGGACACCTTTGTGTTCTTGAGCATCCTGGCAGTATAGACTGGGAGTCAGTGAGAAGTCCTCAGCCTGGGCCTAAGGTTTTCCCCTGGCATTGCACTATCACTGCTTAACTACCTCCCTGTCCCTTTGCTTTTGTAAAAAAAGGGCTACAGGACAGGTTGCAGAGGGCCCTGTGAGCAGCTGGTGCAGGGTTCTGGCTAGAATGGTAGGTCTGGGGTAACTCCAGATATTTTGTGTTCCTGGGTCGAAGAGAGAAGCTGGGCGCCAGTCCCGGCGGGTGAGGGTCTTGCCAAAGTCTTTCGTTCTCCAGTCCCTACAGCCACGCGCGTATAGGCTCCAGGTTCGGAGCCTCCCCTCGGCGACCTTCCCGCTCAGCAGGAACAGCTGGTGAAGTCCAGGCTCGGCTGGAGCTAGGAGGGGGCTAGCGTGCGCCGCGCGGGTGCAGTCGAGGGGCGCGGCTTTGCAGGGGCAGGACTGTGGAAGGTGGGAGTGAAGCGTGGGTGGGGTGCTGGGAAGGCGTGCCGAGCGTTCCGGGAGCCGTGAGCTGGGAGGGAAGGGGGGCCGAGGCGATCCTCCCCTCCATGATTGGCAGCGCGGCTGATGCTGCCCCTCGGCCGCCGTGGATCACGCATCCACACCACCCGACCGGCTCTCTTCGGGCTGCTCTCCTCTTGCCTCTGCTGCGCTCATTTGTTTTAATTTTTTTTTCGTCCTCCTCCCCTCCCATCTTTTGGGCGCTTCCTCTCTCGCCCGCCCGCCCGGCGGGCTACCTCCGCGGGCGCGCAGCGCGGGGCCATGCCTCCGGGGCCGCCGCTGCTTCGGGGCTCCCTCCTCCTCCTCTTTCTCCTGCACTTCCTCGGCCCTCCGGCCAGTGGTGCCGTCTACAGCAACCATTTCTTGGTGGAGCTGCACGACGGGGGCCAGGCGGAGGCCGAGCGGGTAGCGGCGGAGCACGGCTTCGGTGGGGTGCGGAAGGTAAGCCCCCTGCGCAGGGTCGGAGCTCTTGTGGTGCCCTTCACGTTGGGCTCAGGGCATGCAGTGTCGTGCCGTGGGCATGCCGGCTGCGCAGGGGTGGCCCTGGCGCGGTTCTGGCCGCCCCTCACCTGCGGGAAGGGATTCCTGCTTATCGAGAGGCTTTGAGGAATAGCGGTGCCAAGAGCAATTGCAAGTGCTCTTCGACATTGGCCCAGCAGGGTGATTATCTTGGAGGGAGAGCGGAGTTTCCCACATGGTGACTCCGTGCCTTTTGACTTACTTCGTAAGCATCCTGCCATGGAGAAGCTCCCATCCTGCGGGGCTGGGGCTGCCACCTGGGGCTTCCCGAGCGCCCCTGGAAGGGCTCGGAGCACCTACGGGAAAAGGAAAGACTCATCTCCATGGAGAAGCCTGCACACAATTTGAATAGAAGATTTCATAGGGGTTTTGACGCTCAGTTTTTGATGCTGGTGGGCTTCTTTATACTACTGTTATTCTCCTAGAGAAATAGGATGACCCCATGATAAGTGTGAATGTTTTTCACTAAAAATGTAAGTTGGGAAACTTCAGTTGCCATTGGACGTTGTTTTTGCTCATGAGGTTCTAGGAAATCAAGTGTAGCCAGAATGACAGGCCCCCTTCTTGCTCCTAGAGCATCCACCTCTGCTAGAAATCTCTTCCATTCAAGTAATAATTAGACCTCTAAATATTTTAGGGTACAGTAAGACCTTGTGTGAAAACAGGGAGAGGCTGGTAGAGTGCCCTGGTCGTTATAATTCTTGGCACACTTGCTTAGAGGGATGCGAAAGGAAAGCGTGCTGTGAGTATTGCTGCTGCTTGTTTGGTTTTTTTATTTTCCTGGCAGTTACACAATGACAGACTGGTCCTACGTCCAAGGAAATGAATGATAATACCACCCTGAACTTGAATGAGTGAAATAGCTTTAAGCCTTGATTTAAAAATTAAAATTAAAAAAACATACCAAGTGAGACTCCCTCCCTCAGGTTGCCTCGTTTCAATTCCAGTGGGAGCTTGTTAGAGAAATGAGGACAAGATTATTGTTGCTGTGACCACAGCTAATTCCTGCTCTGAAAAGATGCTTTTGTTTTAGGCACACAGACTTGTGATAGTGACAGCTGCTGATCCATTTGGGAAAGGATTCATTGTGTGCATTAGGTTTTGTTATGTGAGATTAAGATAGCTTTTTGGTTAACAGTTTTCCTTTTCTAGTCTCTTCTTGATTATGCTCCCTTCATCCTCTCCTGGGGTTATCTGACTGATAAGGCCCTATGAGGGTATTTATTAGCCCATAGAAGGGTATGTTCCTGCCTAGATCAATTTGTTATGACTTTTGCTCGATGTTTTCAAATGATCCTGTGGTCCAAGTGGGGAAGAGACAGGAAGAGAAAGAGGATTTTGTAGGATGGAGAAATGCAGCTTCTGGACTGTTCGAATCCTCTCCCCTCTACCATGCTTGTCCCCAGGATACCTCAGCCCCATTAGGAGACATACAGCTTCTACATGGAATTGAGCCTTGTAGCTCACGTGAGCTGGAGGGAAGTCCCTTGAGTGTGCAAGAGGAGAGAGAGAGTACCTGTTTTCCAGGACTCACTATGGGGACGCTGTGGACACGGGTGTCTCTAGGAATGAAGCCCAGCAAAGCCATAGTGTGGTGTGTGTGTGTGCTCATGGCGTGGGGCAGCAGGTGATTGCAGTGGGTCCTGTACTCAGCACATACTATCTGAAGTTTTCTGGTTATACTATGCCAATCCCTGAAAAACCAGTGAGCTTACCACCCCTCCTCCCCAGCTGTAAGAGGAAATAGCACTCTGCTTTATGCAAGGCAGTAATTTTAGGGAGGGGGAAAAGTTGGTAGGGTTTGGGTGTGTTGGAGGATAATCCGTGAGAGGTTGATAGCAATCTCTATTCTTAACAGGGTTTGGGTGGTGATAATTGGCTGCCAGTAGAAGCATGTATCATTTATGCCAGTGGCTCTTCAGTTCTCTTCAGCTGAGGAATCTCCTCTCTGCTTTGCTATTGTCAGGCTTGTCTAGCAGTCTACAGTCTGCAGACAGCTTTCATGGTGATATTGACAGTGCAGGAAGTTGAACGTGGCCACGTAGAGAAGTGCAGAGCTGTTAGTGGGAAGCTCTCGAGGGAAACTACTATGTGTAGATATGCTGTCTAATGAAATTTTCAAAAAATACCAGCACACCCCCCCACTCCCAAATTACATCACAAAGAAAAGTGGTCTTTTAGCCACTTCAATGACACATGCTGTTAGGATGATATATTGAGTTACTTACTTAAAACAAATCCAGTTAACTTTGCCCATATTGGAGAGGAGCCATGGTCTGAAAATAATCACCTTTGTTTCAGTGCAGTGTAGGAACACAAGAGCAGATTCTTCTTTTTTAATGTATGTGAATTTAAGTTGCATGTGAGAAAGATTCCTTTTGTGCCTTTAGGGTATCACAGATCTCTTTTAACATGATTTTATGGGAGCTGGTTTTTAAATTATGTATTTTTAGTGCATTTTTTCCCCCAATAACAAGGAATCTCTGAGCAAGTGCATACTACGTTTACTTAACAGCAGATTTCTGTAGAAATACATGAGAAAGCATTGCCTTTACGATTAATATTATGGACTGCATGATGCGCTTTCTAATTGATTCTTTGGCCATGCTCCCTACCATCATTTTGAAACCCCTACAAGATGTCAGGTAGGCTAAATGTGCTTTAAATTCATGCTTGGTAAGTTGATTGAGAAGGGCTTGGTACTTAGATAAACAGGTGCTTTTGTTTAGGTCTAGGGTCCTAACGTGTTAAAAAGAGTAGTCAGTTTTTCTTTAATCTTCCCTGAATTAATCCTGAATACAGATGTCTTTCTAATGCTGGTTGCGCTCTTTGATTCTTATTTTAATATTGGCAATTTTTCAGTCCATTTTTACCTGCTAAAATTGATTCTGTGTATTTCTGGTGAAACAGATACTGTGATAAAACATACTCTTTCTTAAAATGGTTAGTCTTACCATCTCTGAGCATTCAGGAATTGTGAGAATGCCCCCCTAATATTGTAAGAACTGCAAAAAGAACAAGTTTTTGGTTTTGATTGATTCCCCCCCATTTGATATATTTGCCTGTTGGCGTGGTTGTCACCAGAATACGTTTCTTAATGCAGGCTGAAAAAAGCTGCTTTCTGATCTTGGCTTGCAATTTTCAATTAATTTCTAGCAAGGAGAGGTGGAAGATGCATTTAGAAAGGTCTTCTCTTTGGAGATCAGAGTTTAGGCATCTCTTTCCATTTCATCAACAACAGCGAGACTGAGAGAGTCCACAAAATGCCAACATAACTAAAAGGCTAAATATTTTACATTGGCGTTTTAACAGGGTTTTAAACAGCTAGTGGCCCCAGATTTTAAAATAAGAACCAAACATGGATTTGAAAACGTGGAGAATTTTATGTTTATGTTGCCTAAAGCTGTTCTATTTTTACCTTGTATCACCTGATTCCTTATCCCTCTAAATCTTGCAAAACTCAGTCTTACCTGTCACAGCTGTGACTGCTTTGCTTGCTGTTTTTTGCTTAGGAGGCTGCTGGTTGAGGACCAGGCTTTGTGGAACCAACCAGTAATTTCTTGATTAAACGCTGCGAGCGTTCAGGTTTTCTTGTTTTGCTTTTTTTTCTCTTTTTTCTTTACCTTGCATAAATACAGACTTATCAAAAGCAAAACTTAACAGATAAAGAAGCTCTATTTCTTACTGCAGCACAACCCACTTCCCTGCATTTAGGCAGGGAGCCTGTGAGGTGGGAGTTGATGTGGTGTAGAAGGCAGACCAAGAGGCAGAATAATGAGTTAACAGCCTTGAGAGCACTTTGCTGGGATTTCTGTCCGAGATCCTGAACATTTCATCCTGGGATGCACATACTAAAACCTTAAAATGTCCTCCTGTGCAGATCAACCTCTAAATGTGGAAAATAGATATTTGCTTCTTATTTTTTTTTTTTAATACTTTAATATTTTGTGTTTTGCCTTCAATGCGTAACCAGCTCCAGGAGCAACCACTAGCTAACCTGGAACAAACAAAAAAAAATTCCTGTTACTTAAATGTAATCAATTATGCGCATGAAAGCTGTAAATTATCACGAAGATCTGTAAATCACAGACTCAAGCACATCCCTAACCCAGTTTCTGTAAAGCTCCTTCTCTACCAGAGACTCAGACTGTTTGCTGGTGGTGAGTGTTCTCTTTGAACTATGAAATAACTATCTTGTCAGATTTTACACTTGTTTGAGTGTAAAACAATAGGGTTAGTCTCCCCTACTGTAGATCCCCACTGTAACTGCTTCATTACTGTTTTGAATATGTGCTGTAGTTTTTTCTTAGCAAAACGTGCAGATTAAACCTTACCTTTACAGATTTTTGGGTTTTTTTTCCTGAACTACAGCTCAATAAACAGAGTTATGGAATTCTCTCAGTTTATAAAGCTGCCTGCATTTTTAATTTTATTTATTCCATATTGTTTGGACCCATTTGCAAAACAGAACATGTGGTAGAGACCCAGGAACTGCATCACAAGTGCAGTTCTTTTTACACTTTTTTTTGATGCTGCAGCCCAGTGGGGCAATGTGCAATTATTGGTTTTCATTTACAATATATTTAGTTTTGCCAGTGTCAAGGAAAAAACCTGTAGGAAGTGGACAGCATTCCCTGAATGCTGTGATCCCAGCATACCGGAACATGTTGTGTACTAATCGATCTCCTGCCATCTAGCCCAGAGTGCTGGGCATGCTTGGCATTTGTTTATTAGCAGGCAAATGGTCCCAGAGACTGGGTCTGCTGCTTGTCTCCTTCAGAAAAGGACAGAGGTGTTTGAATTTTTGTTATCTTTTTGGAAATCCAACTGTTGTGTGAAGGTGAAAGATAGCCTTCTATCTTCTTCACATAACATGCCAGATGACAAGATATAAGTGTTGGGGAGGATGAAACAAGAAAGCCTTTTAAATATGACTGCCTGGCAAAAGATTTTGAGAATATAGAAACTATAAGCGAGATTGAAATGAAAGCAACCTTTGAGATACCTTAGTTGTGACCAGTTGAATGTAATCCCCCCTGGAGGAAACAATTCCCTTTGCAAGCAGGCAGGCCTAAGAGTCAGAGCAGGCCTTGCAGCTTGGCAGATGGGGCCCAAAGAATAAGATTTAGGGTTTAACACGTAAACATAGTATGGTAATGTAGTGATTCTTATAAGTTGTGTGGAAATGTTATAAGATATGCATGCTGTAGTAGATTGGTTAATGAGAATCTGCATATTCAGCACTAAAGATGATTTATTGTGTTGTAACAGGAGCTTCGCTCTTTTTTCGCTCTTTTTTGGTGCTTTCTTATCTCTCTTCTCCCTTATCTCTTTGCTCGATCTCGCGCTCCTCTTCGCGCCCTTTTCTTTCTTTGTCTCTTTGTCTTCCCTCTGCACTTCTTCACCCCCTCCTTTCTACAAGCTCTCCGCTCTTAAACCTTTGCCGTTGACTCTCTTACACTTTAAGCCTCTCTTCTCTCGGCCCTGCTCCGGCCCTGCACCCACGCTCTTTGTAAGTTATACGACTTAGCTTCAAAGAGATCTCATCTCCGTCCGTCCCTACCGTGCGTGCCCCCCGTCACACCTACAATAAGACCCTGCCAACTTCTACTGCTGTAACTATACTGATGTGGTTAAAGTGGGGAAACAAAGCCAATTGCACTGCTGTTGCTATCAGTGTAGGAGAACAATATTAGCAGAAATTTAATTTCCACTGGAGCTTTTAACAAGAAAACCGTGTTGATTTCAAACAAACAAACAAACAAAGAAAACTAAGCAAAAGCAACATCAACAGAAGAGCTTCTTGACTCCCTGGAATATCTATGCTGGTAATAGTTACTACTTAGTGCAGCTAAATAGAAGTTTGCATATGACCCTTAACCTCATCCATCAATGGAGTTGTTAAATTAAAATTGAGTTTTAAAATTGAAACTCAAGTTTCAAAGGCTTGTAATCAAGCAGTTGCAAAGTAGTTGCCAAAGCCAAAGTAGGTAGAGTTTATCTGGTAGATAGTTTCCATTAGTAAGTTCTGAGAAATGTCCATGCTCACAGAATATTCTGTGAACTGGAAATCAAGCCAAATTGTTAAAATTAATGATAAATTATGCCAGTTCTTACTAAAATATTATAGCTGAGAAACCCTTTTGTGCAGGTCCAGTCCACAGAATGGGTGGGTAGTTTCTGTGTGAGCGGTAGTAGCAAATTCAGTGCTGTTAATAGATGTAAAATTTACCTTTGTCCTGCAATGTTATTCCAGTCATCAGAAACCCTGTTCTTCTTTTTTTTTCTTTCAACTTTTTCAGATAATTAAATGGGTCAGGTCTCTACAGGATGCTGCTGCATGGCGGCTATAAATATTGCAGTGAGCAGCTCAACACTTCCATCCATCCATAGCCTCTGGTGGGAGGAAGCTGAACTGCTAGAGTATTTGTCAAAGTCTAGTGTATTGCTCTTGTAAACCAAGGCAAACTCTGCATTTAACTCTCAGGAGTTCATTGAAAAGGCAAACCCTGTGCTACTGAAATGGAGATTTAATTTCAGCTCAGCAGGCTCAGGCCGTGTTTTGTGACAGAAAGCAGCATCCCAGAGAGAGCTGCATTTGGTGTGTACTGCATGAAGTTCTGAGTGGCCATGATGCAGAGTTTATCAAGCAGTGTGAAATACAATTTGGTCATAGATTTATGACAGTAGCTCAGCAGTGTAACTCAGCTGCGCTGGCTCTGTTCGGCAAGTAGCAGGAGCTTGGACTTAAAAAAGAAATTACGAGCTTGGCCACTCTCTCCATTTATACACTGTGATATAAATAAATAAATTGGGTAGTAATAGCTCTTTCACAAGGAGTGAACTGGGACATTGTCCTATATTACCTACCTTCTTAAACAAGACTTCTGTGGAAATGTTACATTCTTAACTACTTTGTCCACAGAAAGCAAATGGTAATATTGACCTCAGTGTTTACATCAAACCAGTTGGCACATGTATCCCAGATACTCATGACTGAACTACATTATTTGCTTACGAGATGAATAAGATGGCAATATGTCAGAGCAGTTTTATCCAAAGAATCAACCTATGAAAACCTGAAACACAGCAAATATATATTTAAATATTATTATTATTATTATGTAGAGAAATTTGCTGTTTCAGATGATTGTTGGATACAAAACTAGAGCCAAAGAGGTAAGTCTTCCTTGTATGCATAGTAAAAGAGGTGGAATACAGCCTTCCCTTTCCTGATGACAAAGGATCCTTCTTTCTACCTACTCATTTTTTATGAAAAGCCAGTGAAAGGGAGGAGTGTGATTCTGAAATTTGCTCTGTGGGTGAGTACTGCCTCTGTCACCTACTGTGCAACACCAAGGGCAGCAAAAGCTTCTTTTTAAGGCTTTTAGCTGCAGCCAAATATGGTGAATTAGCTATAACCATGACAGTTGGATTCCCATCAGTCCCATAGGGACTTTATGCTTCCCTGTATCAATTAATTTTAGAACGGTATTTCAGTTGAACTTAGCTGTTTAGATGTTACTTAGAGCCATTTGTAAAGTGGAACTGGCAGTTCAGAATTTGAGTGAAGTATTCAAAATCAGAACTGGAACACATTTACACATTTGGAAGAATTGGCTGCTAACATTGATGGAATGGTGGTTGTAGATGATGACATCATCATCTTGACAGCATTTCCACCTTTTAATTTTTATATTGCCATTTAAACCCCTAAACTTCACAGGCAAATGTACTTTTCATCTCTTAACTGTAAAACCATTCAATTTCTCCTACAATTAAGATATAGTTCAGAATAGAACCATGTCACGAAAGCTAGTGGATATTTTCCTTTCTTTTGATGAAGATTAAAATAGTGTGATTCTGTAAAATCCCTTTCCCCCCTTCTATCTGAACGGTTATTATTCATGTAAAATATATTATACCTTGCTAGAGAAACCAGTTTTTCAAGCTCTAAGGATGAAAAATTTTCCTTTCCTACATTTTTCTTGCTTGACTAATGTCATAGGAGCAAGATAACATACAAGCACATACTGGACTGAAAACAATTTCTGCCAGCAATAGACTTCCATCATTTATTAATTGGCAGTAAAAGATTTAATTCACAGATGCTTGAAAGGTCAGTGAGGGAGGCCCTGGGAGGAAGGGTAAGGGGTGGTGTTGAGTGTTGCTGTTTGCTTTCCTTTCTCATCATTATTGCTAGGTATAAGTCATCCTTTTTTTCTTCTGTCTACCACAGAGCTCTTGATCCCATTCAGAGCAGCTGCTCCTTGTTGTGAAGTGACCATTATGCTTTTTTGTCAAGAGTCAACAGGAACTCTCTCCAGGTTGTGGTGGTGTGAGTAAAGGATTTGCCTCTGACCTGATCTTGTAGTAGTGAGGCTAGTGTCTATGACTTCCTCGTAGCAGAATCAAGAAACTTTACAAAAATAAGGAAAACAGCAGTGTTCCAAAATGTTTTCTTTTCTTGGCTCTGCTGAAAATGTTTTTCTTGAGGCTTCCTTCCCCTGCTTTTCTCAAGCATACTACCTTATGTTAAAAAAAAAAAAAGAGAAACAGTGTGACCCTCCTGTCCTTCTGTCCTTTAATGTTGCAGTTTTGTTTCTAACCCGTGGACTTCTCTCCCATGAAGCATATATTTTTGTGAAGGATCTGACTGCTTCTCTGGCAACTGGAAGACTTTTTCAGTGTGGTGTAATAACAGAAACCTCTTTGTGAAGCACTTGCTGTCTATTGGCTCTTCCTTGGCAGCCTAGCATTAAACAGACACGAAGTAGAAAGGAAAGAGTAAAAGTTTTGAATTGCAAGAGTGGTCAGATCTTGTTAAAGTGTCAGTAAGAGCTAGCATCTTTGCATTAACGTAATTCACAGAATCCATGCCTTCTTGAATAACTCTTATCAGTAACCAACTAATTTTGCTCTGAGTTCTTCTTATCCGTCTACTTCATTCAAGCTTAAGTTCCTAACTCTGCTTTTAGATGCTGCATGAGCTAAGCACTTGCACAAATGTTTATGTAGCCACTTGGTTACATGAATGTAGACTTAAAAATAATGCTCAAATGCCTTACTGGAAATCAGGATCTTAGTGTTTAGCAACGTCTTTCCCCTTCTTCATCGGTGAAGTTTAAGTACTGGCATTTTGTATCTGGGGCATGCTGCATCTGAATGTTGTTTTTTAAATAGCAAACTTTAGCTCATGGCTTTTATCTCTGTGTTTCTGAAGCTGATGTGACACCAGGCTCCTGTGTGACAATAGTAGTCAGCCTGCTTGGTTGCATGCTTAAAAGGAGAGATGGGTTGGCTGTAAATCAGGAGTGAGGCAAAGTGGCCTTTTATAAGCAGTGCTAATTGCTTCAGCAATATTGATCTATCTCAGAGGCATACCATAGCCATTTAAATTTGCAGACTCTAACTGAATCAAAATGTTTTTTATGAATTTTTTCTAAGGAAGATCTACTGATAGGAAGAAGAGATTTCTGCTCAATATTGCTTAAATATATTACAACCTTTAACAAATATTTGTTGTTAAAGAGGTGCCTGATTTCTCACAGATATATTACATGTGTAGATATACCCATTAATATATGTTTGCAATGGCACTTGGCATTTTACATTTAAGAGTTCCATATCACAGTCTGAAATGCTGTGCAAACATTAATTAAGTGAATCTTATCAATAAATAAAATAACTAAACTAGTACTTATAGGCATATGCCATTTTACATAGGAGGCAACTGAAACAAGAATGTTACTGCTCTAATTGCCTAAGATTCTCCTAATATAAGAAGATACTGAAACTCGTGTCATTGGAAATTTAGTTCTGCTTCTGCCCTAGAGCAGAGTTGCTACCATGTTAAGCAAGAGCAGAGAGGGAAATAGCAAAGGAAATGGTCATGGATTGAATGATCTTGGAGAGAAGGTCGTTTGAGGTGTGTAAACTTACACACAATATTAGCCTCTTGAGAGATGCTTTGAAAACACAGCAGAACATCAAAAAAGTGACAGGATACCTTGAGGTATGGCTCCAAGCAGGAGACAGGTACTTAGAGCCAAAATTTTATTCATCTTTGTTAATAAAATATAGAACTGGCAAAGCCACTTCTGGATTACCATCCTTTTTCCTCCCTTTATTCTTACAGCATGACTGCCTCAGACTAAATGAGTTATGGCTAATTAACTGGGTCAAGTACTGACTAATTGTCTCTAAAGAATGTCTGGAGTCTGATTTCTGTTTGTCTTCTCATTTTTGTTTGTTTAGGTTTGGGGCGTTGTGTGTTTGTTTATTCTATTTTGTTGTGTTCCTTTGTTATTGTTTTGTTTTGTTTTTATTGGGTGGAAGTGTTTTTGTTTTGTTTTAATGGGGTGGTAAAATTCTCCCAGTTTGTGTAAAAAAAATTATGTGTAACACATACTTGCTTTAAGAAAATTTGATTGATTCACCTTCTCATGAATCTTATTTACTTAATTATTCTAAATTATGTGTGTGTTTAGCTGATCTTTGTGTGGTTGTAATGGAATTGTGTAGCTGAATGATTGGAGAGGTTTCCTCCTTTTCCCAGTGGTCGTTTGTTGCTGCTAAAAATGACAACACAGTTGGTAGATGCTCCCAGTGACTTTTTTGGTGCTGAACTCCAGAATTTTTTCTGGTTCCCAGGGCTTGACTGAGGTGCTCTTCTTGCTCACACACCCACAGCCACCCCATTTATGCACGAGGATATAATGATGATTGTTCAGCCTTTATTTCAGCCTGTCAGCCAAACAAAAATAATCACCTACTCCTGGTAATGACAATCTGGATTAACTCAGACAGTCCAATTTGAAGTCTAGTGTATAAGCAACATTCTCCTCAAAATCTGGGAGGTATCCTGCTTTCCACAGGGCATGTGGTAGACTTGATAATGGTGTTTACAGTCACTGGGGAGTAACAGATAAAACTCTATAAACTGCACAGATCCATTCCTATACATTAGAATAGCCATTTTTAAAGTGTCAAATGACTTCTTCAGTTCACTGATAAAACTATCAGCAAATCCAGAGTATTGTCACTGATGACTTGATGTGCTTGCAGGACGGAGCTCTTCAGTGACAAACCTAACAATGATACAGATCAGTAAAACCGTACACCTGTGTGATTCATTCAATTGCAGATCAAATTCCTAGTATCACAAACTGTAACCAAACCTATGGAGCAGTGTTTTGTAAGTGCTTGGAAGCACTGGGTGGGGTAATCGAACAACAAAAGTGATGAGAAAATGACAGTAGCCATTGAACATCAGAGTTGATCTACCTGAACAGCAGTGCTTCTCTTACAGACTTCAGAGTGGAAGAGCTCCTGGGGTTCAGCTCTGCTTGTATTCTAACATGGCCACCTCAGAGAAGTGAGATGGATCATGCTTTGAAAGGGCCTCTTTTTTTTTTTTTTTTTTTTTTGCCATTAATTGTGCGGGGCATTCAGATGAATTCCATGCGGACAGATTTGACATGTAATTGTAAACGCAGTCCACAACCGGTTAAGTTTCTTCCATTTACTTGTATTTTATTAAACACCTTATGTCCAGCTATTGAGGAGACTGTTTAACCTTGTTCTTGCTGCATGCAAGAGGGATTAGACAAAAGGTTTTGTTTTATCCTTTTGAATAAAATAAAATCATAATGTACATATTCTACAAATTCTTTGGACATCACTTTTGACTTTACACTGTTTCTAGAGGAGAAAATATTTTGCTGTGGAGATGAGGAAACCTTTGAGAAACCATTGGAAATGACTTCTGCTGGCTTGAGAGGATGTAATAGAACTTTCTAAACAGTGTTGCTGTGTTCTTACAGAATACCCACTATTCTAAATAACACTAGCAGGTGGCCTTGTTATCATGTGTGTTAAAATATTACCATTGAATTTTGTATCTGTCTAGTTAGTCTTGGTCCCTTCTTACTCCCACCACCAGTTGCTGATTCCTTTAAAAGATGGTTGGATATTTATATGAAACAGAGCTGAAAACACATGAAAATGTCTAAGACAAGCATTTATGAATTAATTTGTAAGAGAAATTTTCACTTTGTGTTACTAAATTGATTTCACAAGGATGATCTTATGATGTTTTCATATGAAATGTACCTTCTGGGAGTGCTGAAGCTATGGCTATAACACCTCCACCTGCCAGATTTGCCAAGAGAAGCAGATTAGACTTTGGTGGAGGCAGCTGGCTAGGACACAGGTACAAGGAGAACTGAGGTGGAAGATTGAATCATAGCACTCGCACCTGGGCCTGACTGTGCCAGTCCTTGGGGCTCTTTGGAGCTTGTGCAGAACTCTGGTTACAATGGAAATCCTTATTTTGTGCCTTCAGCACAATTATAGCACACAAATGAGCAAGTGTGAATCCTTGCCTGGGGCCATGGGGACGCAGTAGACTGGATTTTATGTTGGGTGATCTCTGGTGCAGCTTTAGTCCTCTGTGCTATTTCACATTTCTCTACCAATGTTTGAATTAATCCTTTCATGTCTGTGCTTTGTTCGGTGTCATTTCGGTGCCTGAGGCCGCCTGTGTTTCTAGCTGGCTCTTCTCTTACATGGCCCTTATCCTTAAGGTGAGTGAGTGTTTTTGACTTCAGACTTAGCTCCCATTTAAAGGTAAAATGATTTCTAATGCTAATTGGGGCGAGCGAAAATTAGAGCAAGAGAGTTTAAAAATGATTATTGAATATTTATAAGCATCCTCAGTGCTTGGTGAAACTGGGATGAAAAGGTTTCAAAAAGATTTCTAATTTCTGCTATGAGGTACTTTGTTGTGCTTCACTTACAATGGTAACTGAAGGTGTGAGGCCTGTGGGGCCCGCTAAGGCTCCAAATACATTTATTTGTACTGGGTTTAGGTCATATTTTCTGTTGGTGTAATTACTGAGCAGTAAGGGGATGAAGGAGCTCACCTATGCCAGTTTATGGTTCCTTTCAAAGTCAGGAGGGATAAGCTTGGGCTGTGCTTGGACTCTATGGGGAGAAATGTTTTGTGTAATACTTCTTTAAAAAAAGAAAAATATTAAATTATTATTTGGGGGATGGGTATATATTTTTTTCCTTTAGCACCACTGTTTGAACTCTCACATCCATGGCCACATATTCATACTAAGGCAGGCAAGGAGCTCTGAGGAGGGTCTGTGTCAGCCTGGCTGAGTGAGTGCTTTCTGTGAATGGCATTCACTGACAGATCCATTTATGCTGATTTCAGTGACCAAAGAAGGTGATAACTTGCTATAAATTGCCCTTCTTGTATTTATAAATGATTTTGCTCAAAAGAAAGTTGTTGCAGACTATTGTCCCCACTAGTAATTTGGGAGAGGAACCTTAACAAAAGATTAAAGGAAACTGATTTTAGAATATTACAGTATTGGGGAGAAATCATTGGAAATTATGCACATAAGTTAGCAGAGTGCTGCTGGTATTCTGCATTAGTGTGAAAGGCAGTATGGGAAGGCTGGGCAGAGGTAGTTCCCATTAAAATAAGAGGGGGCAATCCAGGTTGTTCCTAAGCTTTTTGTGGGCACCGTAATGTATGTAGAGCTCTGTAGTGAGCCAGTAGAATGCAATATTAAAGACAAGGAGCCAGTAAAATTTTGTATTAAAGATAAGCCTTGGAACCAATGTTCATCTTTTTTTGTATTCTATATGACCTCTTAAAACTAGTGACAGACAGTGAATGCTGGACCTATCCCTGAGAGCCAGATAAAATATTGATGCCACTGGCAGCTTAATTCGACTTGAGAATTTTCTTAAAAATTTATTGCTGCTTCATAATACCTTTGCTAGCTGGGCTTTTCTGGTCAGGAGATGCTGATGCTTGTTTTCTGTGTTAGCTCTGCTCAAGGTGGTCTCACTTGCTGCAGTTTTAGAATGAGGAACAGTATCTGATTTTTGTGGCTTTTCTGTGGCTTTTCTTTAAACTTCTCCACTGCTTTGCAGCTGATACTGATTTTCTTTGCTTTGTGGCAGGGAAAACTGCAACTGGTGTCACTGTGCATATTGTTCAAGGCAAGACTAAGAAAGAAGAGCAGTTTGATTTTGTCAGGTAGACAAGATGGGATGGGAGCCATCAGCTCTGGGGTACTGTCTCTATGTGCTGCCCCAACCTAGATCATCCTAGGTGTCTCTGAGATACAGGCTACTTTATACCTGATTTTTCCTTCTGAGAGCAGTTGAGGGCTCAGCAGTGGGCTGTCTTTTTCTCCCTTTTAGTACCAGGGAATGGCATCTCTCAGGAGCAATGCTTGGGCCTGGCAGGGAAGAATTGTAGCTGCATGTTTACAGCACATCTTCCCAGCAGTGGCATCTAGGGCAGCACAGAGTCACTCCCTTTTCTTTCTGGGGAAAGACTTGTAAGGAGAAGAGTGCAAAATGGCTGAGAACCATGAATTTAACTTACTCATTTTTATTTCAGTAATAATTACACCTCAACCTCTGTGATTCAGCAGTAGCCTGAGGACAGCTAAGAAACCTCAGATGTATTAGTGCTAAAACTGTGGACAGTTTGAAACTTGTCCTTCTTCTTTCTGTACCAAATGGTGTATCTTGGAAGTCTTCATAGAATCATGGATTGTTAAGGATGGAAAAGACTCTAAGATCATCAAGTCTATTTTGATTTCAGTTAAGCCTCTTCCACTGAAAGAGTTTTTCTTTGCTGCATTTAGTTGATCACTGAATTTTTAAAAGTTATTTTCTGGTCCACATCCTTCAGGAAGAGGGTTAAAGACATTTCATTTTTGCTCCAGAAAGTGTTATTAATAACCACAAGGAGGCTGCAAATATAAAGAAAAGAAGGAGACAGGTGGATATAAAATGTTTTGCTCTGTTTGTTGTTTTGTATTTGTGATTCTGGTTTTGCTCATATGCATTTTCCACCAGTACTGTTATACAAATATTGCAAGTAATGAAGTGCTTGTAATTCCTGAGATTCTGGCAGTTGTGCCTTGTAATGGACAATATTTATACATCAAGGCAATAACTAGGCCTATTTCTAAATAATCCTCCTCACTTGAATGTTAAAGTACTTTCCAGTAATTAGTTATCTTACTTAATTGCTAATTTTTTTTGAGGGCAGGAAGCATTGCTTTTGTCTTACAAAAAGGACCTGAACCACGAGGCTGAGTGCATTATTGTTCCATGGTACATGCTGAGCCTGCTGCTGCCAGAATAGCAATTTTACTCCATAACAATTCCAGCTTTACAGCTACAACATTACAGAGCAGATACTGTTGATGACACTTCAAAGTCTTTATGTACAGGAGATCTGTTTTAATTTCATTTCAGTATTTGCACTGTTTATTTGTGTTATATAGCACTATTTGCTCTTTGGCAAATCAAAAGACATTTACTGGAGTAGATGATAATGGGAATGTAAATCCTCCTGTGAGCTGCCTGTGTCCTCCATTTGGTTGGGACCAATAAGTTACTGGCCTGGTAGTAGGAGTCCCTCAGAATTGGAAGTTTCAATCATTCCTTGTATTCACAGATCTTAGTGGAAAATCCTCTTCAAAGATTGACATTTTAGGCCCTTTCCCTGGTGTCTGATTTCTCCCAAATGTATGTTCATTGATTTCAAGGATTTACTGCAGGGTTTAGATTCTTCCTGAAAATTGCTTGGTTTCTGCTATTAATTATTCACAATCACCAGTGCTGGATCACAATCCTTCAGGTATTGCCTTACTGAGCTGCCTTCCTAGGTGTCTCCCTCTGGGTTTAATTGATCTGGTGTGAAAAACCATGTGAATTGTAAAATATCCAAGTACCTCAAAGATTACTGGAATAACTGTGGAAAGAGTGGAATAATCTTAGTCAATCTTATTACTTTGTCCATAAATCTAGTCATTGTTGTACTAATTGTAGTTGCTTATGGTCAAACTTGAATACACCAGCTTTAAAAGGTTACTATATGCAATATTACTTCGTGCTAAGAAGTATTAGAGACTAACCTTATACGGAAAATAAACAGCAAATATCTGTTATCAGAATTGCTTAGTCTAATCCTTAAAGGAAGAACATCAAGATCAATATTTGACTGGATTTGATTTTAATGGTAGATACTAAAATGAAAGGAAGAAAAGTAGCTTGATTTAATGGAGAGAATTAGAAGACTAATTGGGCCACAGACAGCAAAGGATGGTATTCAAGCTGTAACTTGTAATCTGCCTATTTTGATTGTTTTTGCCCTACATGTTTTTGAGGCATTGAGTAATGTATTAAGTGTGGGGGAAGGGGCCTTTTCCTGGAGAGCCAGAACTATTACCAAACTTTGGATTATGTAAATGCCTGATCAACCAGTTGGTAAAAATGTCAGATACAAGTTTAAGTGTAAATCTGCTTTTTAAAACAGTTACCTAAACCCAGACAGAATTTGAACTTTCATAGCTGTCATGGTTTAGGCCTGACACAGAGCCAGTGTCCCCATGAGAATACCCTCTCCCAGGTGAAATGTGACCAGGAATAAGCAAAGTAGGCTCCAGCTTAGAAATAAAGAAAACTTAATTAACTAAACTACAAGAAAAGAAAAAAAAACACAAGGAAAATGAAAACCTTACAAAAGCACTTTCCTCCTCCTCCCCACCAAATTTCCTAACGCAATACATTCTCCCAAATCACCAACTCTCAGTCTGGCACCACTCTTTAGAATACTCAATCTTCAGTTCATCAAGAGGAGAGGAGTCCTTCTTGCACCATAGGCTTCCCCTGGAAACACTGTTGAAACCTCAGGTGTTTCCATGTCACTCATAGCACCGCCCGGAAAGTCCTTTTGCCATCGTGACATCTTCCTTGCATGCCCAGTGCTCTCATCACTGTGCATGGACCAGAGCTGCTTTTAGGGTTGTCTTTTAAGGATGCCTTGTCTCACTCCAAAAAAAAGGCACAGTCTCTCCTTCGGGACATCTGTCCCTCCCAAATTTTTGCACCCCCTGGGGCCGAGGGGTACCAAACTGAACCCTCCTGGTTCTGAGGCACTGCCTCCCCCTAAATGCAGTCTCTGTGTCACAGGAAAAAAAGAAATGGTTCCGTCTATGGCCACACAAGAAAAGTCCAGCCAAAAGGCCACTCCATCATCTCTCCCCCCACTCAAGAGTCTCTGCACTTCCCTCGTGGCCCATCCCCTCTTATCTCTTATCTCTCTTCTCATTCAGCTTCAGGAGGATCAGCATTTTTGCAAGGTCCCAATCATGTAAGGAAAGGGTTAAAAATTTCAGTCTTTGCCTGTCCCAGAGCTCCGGCACTCCCACGCTGCTCTGGCCGGGCACCTTCTCCTCCTGGGCCGGCTGCTATCACATTCTGTCGCCGGCTCTCCCTCTCTCTCTCCTGGCGTGGCGGGGTGGCTGCCCGATGTCTCTTGGTGCTCTTCCACCCTTCCATCCTCAAGGGCCTCCTCATCCCCCACCTCTGTCAAGGCCCAGGCCTACTGCAGGGCTGCCCCTCCCCTGCCCAGCAGCAGCAGCTGAACGGGGAAGGGAGATCCGACCTCTTTGCCTTGAAGTCCCAAGAGAAACTCCCAGGGACGAAGCTCTGGTGTTAACCCCTGTGAGGTCTCAGAGGTGTGTCCAAACCCCACTGGCCATATCAGGTGCCAATATCAAAATCTGAGCACCCATTGGTTTGACCACAGCATCCCAGAATTCCACTTCCTGGTCAAACCAGCACAATAGCTCTGACTCTGAGGATGTGTACAAAGTGCAGGAGACTTTGGTGGCCTTTACTGTGAGCTTTCATAGTCTTCTTTCTCCTTTTATCTCATCTGTTGTATTTTTCACAAGTGTGTGGAGCTGAAGCTAAATACTCTGATTATTCACCTAGAAAAGCTTTCCAGTCAGCCATGCAGATCAGCTCCAGGGAACCATAATGATTTTGATGAAATCTCCTTAACTTTTCATAAACACTTTAAAAGAGGTCTTTTTTATCAGAACAGAATGCTTTGATTTTTTAAAAAAGTTACTTCATGCTTATATATCATACAGAATGGAATTTTAACATGAAAATTAAATGCTTTCATTTCACTGACAGTAAAGGTTTCAATTAACACAAAGAAGTACTTTGAAGAAAAAGAAAATCCAAACTTGCCTACTCATTTTTGGAATTACCAGATTTTAGACTTTTAGAATTCACCATCTTCTATTTCCACACTGCTTTCCATGTATAGTAAATTATGTTTGTGGAAGTGTACCAGATATAGTGATAGATTGACTGAAACAGAAGGTAATTTCATAGAAGGTAATTTATATTTATGCACTGTATATATGTGTATACAGGAACAGAATCTGTTTTATGGCAGCATGATGCCGCTACCTGTATTCAGCCCAGGTTTTCTCAACATTTTTTCTATCTAGACGTCATCCTTGGTATTTCAGTAAAGAACTTTGATCTCCTGCTAAGATGTTTATGTTATCATGAAGTACAGATAATAAAAAGGAAAGGAACAGGCTGTCATAGCTGTTCTAGAATATCTCTTTTAGAAAGGTATTTTACAGGCAGGGTAGTCAAACCTTTGAAGTTGAAGTATTCATAGCATTAATGTGTAACTTCCTAACCATTTTTTTCCAGCTTTTACAAGGACTAGCTTAGTTTAAAAATGTGCAGTTAGTTGCTTAGATTTAAATGTTCAACTAGAATGTACCTAATAAGTTCAAATGGGGAAAGAACTCATCACTTGAGATTCAAGTGGAGCTTCCTAATTAACTGCTGGAAATGCAATGTGTTCTCCTAACACTATGTCTTTTAGCCTTCTAAAAGCTAAATGTCTGTGAGCCTTCCAGTCGCTCTCTGCCAGTCCTGAGAAGAGAAGTGCATTTAATGATGGGAAACCCTCCAGAGGTGTTTGCTTGCTCCTTAAATGTCTTGGACATTAAAGGTGCAGAACACTGTTCCCCCCTGAGCACTGAGCTGTCTGTTTTCCTAATATGCTTTGTGTGTTCCATTTCAGGGTGCTCAGAAGAAACTCCAAGTATCATATTTTTCTGAAAGTGAAAAACTCTTTGCTTTCTGCCTTCCATCTTATGGTGTCAATTTGAGTATGTTACAGCAGCTCAGCAAAGCATTTATATAAGGCTCTCTTGGTGAGAGATGCTCTCTGGAGTTTCAAATCTTTTGCAATTAATTTTGTTCTTTTATTCTGGCTTTTTCAGGAAATAAGAAATGCTTCCTCTTGTGATCTGGGGTGTCTATCAGAAATATTGACACTGTTGACCTTAATGTAAGGTGGAAAGAGTACCAAGTGCATCCAAATGAAGTTATGCACTGCAAACCTGTAGCAAACAACTTTAATGCTGCTGGGTGCACTTCTCAAAAATAACTTAAAAGTGGCATTCTGAAGAGTGATTTGGGCTCTTTGGTATTACTCTTCACAAGTCTTGTAGATTCCTGAATCACTTCACAGGTAAAAGTTTTCTTGTCATTCTTATTAACAGCCAATAGCTCCATTATTTTTTTTTCCTCTCTTCTTCCTCAGCTCCCTTTTTTAGAATCTGGATACTTTTTTTATCACAATGGTCTTGCTAAAGCCAAGAGAAGACGCAGCCTTCAACACAAAATTCGTCTGGAAAAGGACTCCAGGGTAAGTGTTTTTTCTTTGTTACACAGACCATTTTTTTATGTGATCAGGGTGATGATCAGATCTATGGCTATGATTATGGGTTTTTTTCCCCAATGCTTGTTTTAAGCTTGCTGGCTTCTGTATGCAAACACTTCCCAAATAGCCTCAGCTTTTTTTTTTATTTCACTATTAGAAGTAGTCATACGTTCTCTGAGATGTGTCCTCTCTCCAGTAAGACTCAGTGATGGCCATAGTCTCCAGGACATCCCTGTGCACTCTGTAATGTGGGGAGAAGACATCTGAGGTACATCTCCTGGTTGTCCTCTCCACGAATTCTGCTACCCGTGGGTTATTCAGCTCTGAATACCTTGTGGTATGGTATGAATGGTGGCACTTTCATAGCAACTGCCTTAGATTCCTTGCTTCTCAGGGAATAGTATAATACCAGTTACTAGGAGAGTGTAAGCTGTCAAACTTGAGTAGTTCTTTTAGAGGCTCTTGCTTGCAGTCTGTGAACAGTCTGCTTAGTTTTCAGAAGCATAAACCTCTCAGACAGGAAAAGGCGGTCCCTTTTGCAGAAAGCTATGAGCTGGCACTGACAAATTCTTTTTCCTTATATGCACTGGTTTGATACTGGGCTGAAGTTGGACCAGGTAGCACAAAAACTATATTTACTGCCCAAAGAAAGTAGGTCGGCCTAAGGAATGATATCATGACAGCAAACAGATTATTTTTTAATCCTTCATTAAGATGTCAATTCACTGCACTGTGAAGAGTGGTGAAGAGTGTGAAACAATTTTATTCCAGACAGAATGTGATTGCCAGATTTGTGTTACTGGAACACCTGTGACAATGAAACACTTGAGAAGAAGAGGAAAATAGGTAAAATAAGATCATAATTGTTGTGATGCTACAGCAAGAAAGATCTGATGAATTCCCAGCTTAACTTACCTGCTTCTACAGAAATTTCAAGTGATTCCAGGTCCAATTAGGTTGCCCATGGCTGGTCACTTCTGTAGTTGAGAGCCATGTGAGGGAACCAGACAGGTTCCAGGTGCTGCCTGCTCCATTGCTCTATCCCAGGATGCTGATAGTTGGGTGCTCTAGGGTACCTCTTCCTGGTCCCCTTCTCTAAAGAGAAAGATACAGATGAGGGATTACAAGGCAGAGACGTGTCAAACCTGCCTTGAACAGAAATTCACAGGCTTCCATTGTTTGGTTTACTAAGTAGAGATCAGAAAGTAAATCACTGTGGAAAATCTACAATACTAAAGCAAATGTCCTGAGATGTTTGCTGTCCCTGAACCACCCAATATTGTAAAGTCACTTATGAGAAAATGCATGAGAAAATTTAAGAGAAAAAGCACACAAGTCAGAGCATTGGCAAGTAGTGGCTGGGTACAGTCACTGTGCAGAGTCATTCCATATGCTCTTTGGAAATAAATATTTCTGTAAGTCTCTGAAAATTTTACAAATACCTATGATATTTGTAGGAAACCACCAGTTCTCACTGCAGCCTAATGTCTGAGCACTCCTGTACTAATTCCAGACTGGCTCTTGCATTGAAACCTCTAGACTAAGTGTCCGCACTTCTGTTAAGAGCAGCTTAAGTGAATCAGCCTTCTCGTTCAGAGATGGTCCCTTTTGTAGTTATCTGATACTTGCAATTTCTATACTTGCAGTTGGCTTCTGTCACATGCTGTGAAATCTCATTTCTCCTGATAATCTCCACCTCATTGTGCTACTGCATGTCAGTGGCTCCCTCCTTTGATTTCAGGGAATAAAGCTGTGTTTAAATAACTGAGAATATCTGCAATATGAGGAAAAGGATGAGCCTGGGTGAATTCTGACTTCGTGGTTTGCACTGGAAAATGGAAGGGGGATGAAGCAATGTTTCATCTCCATGTGTAAAATGACATTTTCTCATCTAGCCTGTCCTGTTGAATAGTCCTTGAGCTCTTATGATACCATATAGGTCAGTTACTTTATGTAATACAGTTTGAGAGCAATTAAAAAAATTAGTCTTGTCTTCCTCCTTCTTTTCTATGTGAAGCCATAAAAATTCCTGTCAAATTTGTCTATAAATGGAAACATGAGTTGTGTTGACAGTATTTAATTTCAAACTCTAAAAGCAATTTCTAAATGTAATGGCAGCTTTCTAGACCGTTTACAATCAATTTTACTTAGCAACAAATGTCAGCACTGTCATGGTCAATATGTTAATGTGTGAAGCCAAGAATAAAATGTTCCTGTTTTCAGGCTAGCCAGGAAGAAACTACCACCAAAGGCTAGAAAAATCATTCAGGAACCGTTATGGTAAATGCTGCTGCAAAAAGTTGCTTGGCCCTACCCAAATGTGAGAAAGTGGACTGCACTTATTCTGTATACTTCTCACTTTTAAGGAGGTTACAATGCCCAGCTAATTTTAGTTACTAGCTGGAAAACAGCACAGATGTTTACTCAATTAATTAATGTTTTTTTAATCAGGGAAGTCCCTTGAGGATCCATGTCAGCTTTTCAGGAGTCTAAGACAGATGTCGCAGCACTATGCAGACAGGTTACTGCATCATTTCCATGATCTGCATGTCTTTCAAAATGCTCAAAAATGCTTTGTTGTGTAAAATTTACTGTATGTTTGAACCAAAATCTTTTGGAGCTATGCTACAAACATTACAGCAGTTGTGTGATAAACATCACTGCAGTCAAGGAGGTGGAAATGGAATGTTACTGAATTTCTAGAAGTCCAGCAAGAACTATTCTTTGCTTTGGAGAACCCTCTCAAATACAATGGTTTTAACATTATTTAATAGATTCATATTGCTGAAGCCTGGAGCAGTACTGGCAGTGGATGAAGGTACATGTAGTGTTGTCACATAGTGTGTTGTCCTATTGAACTGTTCAAGAAAAAAGTGCAGGTGCATGAGGCTTTTTGCTGTCAGTACTGTCCTTTCAGGGATCCTTACCGTCAAGGTGGCAAATTCCACAGTGAACTGAACTGAACTGCTTCAAATGGAAGCTCTTTTGTTTAAATTACATTATTTGAGGTATGGAGAACCTTCCAGGAGAGCTTTGCTTTGACTTTTTTGCATCATTTGTAAATTTCTGTGGTTTCCAGGTGCACTTCTATTTTGTTATTTTAGCTTACATACCTTTGGTGCCAAATGAATTCCAGGGAGGGGAGGGATTCCCTTTACTATTTTTAGATCTTTAAACTGGAATTCTAAATGAGCTAAGGCATTGCAGCAACATCTCCAGCATTCTTCATGTGAAATTGCAATTTCATGTGCATTTATTTGTTTATTCCTTTAGCAGAAGTGTCTCAGACCAAAAGGTCAGCTATTAGGCTTTTTTGTCCTTGGAAGACTTCATTTAAGGGGCTGCTCTACTTTTCCCTGGAGCTGCAGACAGGAAAGTAGCCCTTGCCGTGATCCATGGACACAGACAGCTGGGAGGAGGTGACAGCAAGGATAAAGGCCCTCGGTGGAAAACCTGTGAGGAGCCAGAGTAGTATGGGACCAGGCATCAGTGTGAATGTGAAGAGAGAATAAATGGGAGAGGCTGGAACAAAAGCCCAGAGTCAGTGAGATGGTTGAGTGATCTGGGAGTGGAGGAGTCCATGAGCTGAGTGGGACATGGAGGAGCATGTACTGGCTGGAGAGACTGGAAACAAGGTATCCACACTGACGTCAAAATCTGTAGCTTCGTAAGTTCAGGTCACAACACAGCCTCAGAGCAAGGGGACCTTTAGAGAGTCTTCCCTGTGAGTAAGGGGAAATACCAGCTTCTGTAAGACCAAACTTTGCTTTTAATAGTGAGGGCTAGGGGTATGTTTATCAATGTGATTGCCCTGGAAAGGTGAGTCAGAAATATGGAGATACTTCATATTGCCTTGTTTGTTAGTACAGTAGAGACAGGGTGGGAAATTGAGTCTTCTCTTGCTCCACCACAGTTAAAGGAAAACACAGCCATGGGATTTGATTCTGTAGCGGCTGATGATGCCATGTGCATGCCGGTTCACTCTGTCATTCCCCTTCCCAGCGGGACAAGGAATAGAAAACATAATGAAGGGCTTATGTATTGGGATATGGATTGGGAGAGATCATTCATCAAACATCATGGGCAATACAGGCTGTAGATAGAGATATGAGTTGAATTTATTACACTAACCAAATCAGAGCAGGATTATGAACCCTTAAGAACACCTTCCCCTCACCCCTCCCTTCTTCCCAGCTCTACCTCCTCCTCCAGCAGTGTAAAGAGACAGGGAAAGGGGTTATGATCAATTTCATTGACCATAACCCGATTCCTTTGAATCACCTGTGGTTTCTTTGGTTGCTCAGGGGGGAATTGTTTCTCCATGCCACTTTAGGAGCCTTCCCACAGGAGACAGTTCTCCACAAACTTCCAGCCTGAGTCCATCTCATAAGCAGCTGCTGAAAACTGCTGCAGTGTGAGTCCATCCCATGGGCAGCAGTCCTCCCAAATCACTGCAGAGTAGGGTCACTCTTGCATGGGGTGCAGTCCCTCAAGGACAGGCTGCTCTAGCGTGGTCTCCTCTCTCCATGGGCCTACTCACTAGGTCACAGCCTCTTCTCAGGTACCCTCAGCTCCTCCACGGGCTGCAGGTGGATCTCTGCATCCCCGTGGATCTCCATGGGCTGCAGGGCACAGCTGCCTCACCATGGACTGAACCACAGGCTGCAGAGGAATCCCCCCAGCTCTGGTGCCTGGGGTACCTCCTGCCCTGCCTTCTCCACTGACCTTGGTGTTTGCAGAGGTTTTCCTCCCATGTGTTCTCACCCCACTCTTCTCTGGCAATTGCAACTGCACAGTAACTTTTTTTTCTTTCTTCTTAATTGTGTTATCACAGAGGCATTACCACAGTTTCTGATTGTCCTAGGCTTGCCAGTGGCAAGTCTGTCTTTGGAGCTGCCAGGGCTTGTCTCTGCCAGACGTGGTGGAAGCTTCTAGCAGCTTCTCACAGAAGCCAGCCCTGCAGCCGCACTGCTGCTAAAACCTGGCCATTCAAACCCTGTACAGTTTAATTGTTACTTTCAAAGCTGACTTACATTCTGGTCTCCTGTATTATAAATACAGCTGTGGTCTCAGCTCTATTATTATGTAAACATTTTAAAAAGTGGTCACATAAATAAAAGGAAAGAAAAAATTCATGGTAATTTTGTTACCTTTTTGATTAATAGTTCTGTATTTTTTGCTGTTGGTGATTATTTTCTGTTAAGAAATAGTCTTCCACGGAAGAGAATGGTTGAAACATAGTTTTTTCTCTCAAAGATTATTTTGGTTTTTCCAAGTTTTAGATAAAACCATTTTCCTCCCACACAGTTGCTTTTGCCACACAGCTGCCAAGATAAATCCTGCTCAGGAAAGAAGCTATAAAATTGTCACAGTTTCACATTGACAGGAAGTATTTTTTTTTTTTTTGGATATGCTATGGTTACCAGTAGGTGCTCAGATTTTAATATTGGCACCTGGTGTAGCCACTGAAGTTCGGACACACCTCTGAGAACACACAGGGATTGAAAACCAGAGCTGCACCCCTGGCAAGCTCTTTTGGGACTTCTGTGGGAAAGAGGTCGGATCTTGAGGATGGAAGGGTGGAGAAGCGCCAAGAGACATCGGGCAGTCACTCCCCCCCCCCCCGCCCCCGCCAGGAGAGAGAGCCGGGGGTCTGAATTTGATAGCGGCCGGCCCAGGAGGAGAAGGGGGGAGTGCATTGAGAAGGTGCCCGGCAGGGCAGGGTGGGAGTGCCGGAGCTCTGGGACAGGCAAAGACTGAAATTTTTAACCCTTTCCTTACATGATTGGGACCTTGCAAAAATGCTGATCCTCCTGAAGCTGAATGAGAAGAGAGATAAGAGATAAGAGGGGATGGGCCACGAGGGAAGTGCAGAGACTCTTGAGTGGGGGGAGAGATGATGGAGTGGCCTTTTGGCTGGACTTTTCTTGTGTGGCCATAGACGGAACCATTTCTTTTTTTCCTGTGACACAGAGACTGCATTTAGGGGGAGGCAGTGCCTCAGAACCAGGAGGGTTCAGTTTGGTACCCCTCGGCCCCAGGGGGTGCAAAAATTTGGGAGGGACAGATGTCCCGAAGGAGAGACTGTGCCTTTTTTTTGGAGTGAGACAAGGCATCCTTAAAAGACAACCCTAAAAGCAGCTCTGGTCCATGCACAGTGATGAGAGCACTGGGCATGCAAGGAAGATGTCACGATGGCAAAAGGACTTTCCGGGCGGTGCTATGAGTGACATGGAAACACCTGAAGTTTCAACAGTGTTTCCAGGGGAAGCCTATGGTGCAAGAAGGACTCCTCTCCTCTTGATGAACTGAAGATTGAGTATTCTAAAGAGTGGTGCCAAACTGAGAGTTGGTGATTTGGGAGAATGTATTGCGTTAGGAAATTTGGTGGGGAGGAGGAGGAAAGTGCTTTTGTAAGGTTTTCATTTTCCTTGTGTTTTTTTTTCTTTTCTTGTAGTTTAGTTAATTAAGTTTTCTTTATTTCTAAGCTGGAGCCTACTTTGCTTATTCCTGATCACATTTCACAGCAGACACCAGGGAGAGAGTATTCTCATGGGGGCACTGGCATTGTGCCAATGTCAAACATTTGCCATGACAAATATATAGGGAAGAGCTGAGTCCCATTACTGATATCTCTGTGCTAGTGGATCTATGTTGCTATGGGGAGAATAAATATGTGTGTATTGAGGGAGGAAAGGTTAAATGACAATCTTCCACTGAGAGTGAGTTTGGCACTTAGATTATGATTTCTTTGGAAAGAAACATCCCAGTGATGTAAGTTGTTACATTTCAGAAAGGGATTAGAAAGTGAGACTTGGCTGTGCTGATCCAGGAATCCGAGGAGGGTGGATACGGAGCTTCTTCCAGGACTAGTTAACCAGGTGCCCATGGTTAGCAGTACTCCCAAACTGCTTGTCTCATGGGACAAGGAGAAGAAAGGGGTTGTAAATGCAGAGGGTTTAAGCTTTTAATTGAATAAATCAAAATCTTTCATCTCCTTCCTTGCCTGAGATCCTTAATGTGCCCCCTTAATGTGACTGGCTTTTTGTTGTTGATCCTTTATGTGCCCCCTTAATGTGGCTGACTTGCACTGGGTTTAGTGTTTTGCACTGAATAGTATGTTTGTATCACATAGTTTGTTCTGTTTTTCCCCAAAGCCCCTGTGGTGGTGGTATCTCCTCAGGTTACTCCTCCCCTTGCCCTTCCCGTCACTTGTATCCCATTGGCTGTGGCTCCTCTCCTCCACCCCCCTTTGTCTGGGTTTAAAATCTCCCACCATCACACAGTCAACCTCTTTTTACCTCTCCCTGACCCTCTTAGAGGAGTTCCACAATAAATCATGGGATGGTCATCCCGAGGAGAAAGAGCGCCTCCCGTCTTTTACTTTAGTCCTTGTGAGATTGAGTGGGGCCAGGGATCCAGAGCTAGCCAGATTGGACCCCAAAGGCCCCAGGATGAAATCTCAGAGCTTATTTGTGATTGGACCCTTGCAACCTGTGAATGTAGAAGTGCCCTCTGCCCCACTCCCAGGCAGGGGTTGTCCAGTGCTGCCAGAGCTTAATATTTCATCCATGGCTCCTCTTTAACAGGGAGAAAGGGGGATGGATGACAGCTTGGGAAGAAGCAGCACAGCAGCCCTTAGCAATGGCAGCACAATGTATGTCAATCGTCAGGGCCTTTTCCAGGGCATTAGTGACAGGTCTGAGCTGGGCTAAAGGTGGAGCCTTTTGTCTTGCTCTCTTAGGTGTCAGCACAAATCTTCCCCTTTGCAGAAATTAAAATCTTCCTGCTAAGATCAGGAAAACCCAATTTTCTTCAGTTCTCTGTAGTTCTCCAGCCAGTGTGGAATGCAGTGTTCTGGGGACACAAGGACTAGGAGCCATTGGAGCTTTCCCTTGTTCAGACCTTTGTATTTGCTGTGGAGGTGTAACTTGTTTCTCCAGCCTTGTGTTAATGAAGGCAAATAACATTCTGTCCCTGGAGTAAAGCAATAAGAGCAATTAACAATTAGGTTTTTTTAAATGGCAATTCTTGGCATTTTTCCTCCTGCTCCATGCCCCACATCTTGATTTCTCAGATTCCTGACCAATTTGATTTCCTGGTTAAAAAAAAAAAAGTTTGTAAGGTATCCCAAGATGCTTCTTCCATCTTAGAAGAAAGCTTGTTTGTTCCTGAAAGCAGAAGGGCAGCAGGAGAAGAAGGGGCCATCACTTGACCAGTTCCCTGTTGTAATCCTGTTGTTGATACTGTGGGTGAAGGGGAAAAACTGCACTGTTTTTACAGTTCACCACAGCAGTGATCCCAGAATCATACAAAACTTTAGACTTCTGTGGAGCTAAGCATGATATAAATTAATGTAATGCCCAAGACTTGCCATCCTCTCTCAAATCTTAGATGGAGGCTTCAGGTTCATCATCCAGTTCTCTGCCATGCAGGGAGGTTTGTGTGTGTTATGACAGAGAGATGGCAGAATGGCGGGACAAAAAGCCCTTCATGTTTTTGTCTCTTTTATGTAAATACATGCTGCAGATGGTAGAGGTTGACAGACTTCCCAGTAAAATCTATTTAGCATTTTGCTGTGATATCTGTTGTCATGGTGCTGGTATTCTGGTAGGATTATGTTCAGGAGAAATTTGGAGCTGCCATAATTTTATGAGTCTACAGGGCAGCATTACACTTGCATCAGTGTTACCTTTTGATATGAAACAGAACATTAGGTAATCTAAAAGCTCTGCTTGAGTATCTGTATTAAATATTGAACAGCCAAGGAAAACTCATGGGAGGAAATGTCTTCTTTCCAATACTGAAAAAAACCCCAAACTACCCTCAAACCTACACACTATTCATTGAAGCTACACTGCACACAAGTACTGAAGAAAGTTTTGTCTCAGCTGTCCTGAATGAAATGAAGCATGTTGTGCAGAAAACAGGCAGTGACTTCCACGAATGGATCCCTGGGTTATCATTTCTGATGTAAGTTGTCTTATGCTTTATCCAGTGTGTTTGAGGAAGAGTTTCCAAGAGTTTGTACCTATTCACAGTGGGGGGCCTCTTCTGGTACTGTTACCAGCTACTGTTACTATTTTTCAGGTTGATACCATCTTGTACTGTATTTATATTGCTTTCCCACACAGCTCAGGGCAGTTTTTGAAAATTCTGTGTTTCTAATTCATAATTAAGCCAGATCACGAGCATTGCAAGAAAAAACGACAAATTTTTTGAGGGGACTTGAGTCATCTGTATGTCATCTGGTAATTGATCTTGTGTGTGTCTTATTGCTGAGAAAATTTAATGCTTAAATGGGCATTTTTCTTCTATGATCATTGGACCCTTTGCAGATATTGGTGGGTCGTTATTGAAATATATGGGCTTATTATCTGAGAACACAAGAAGAAGGAAGGAGCAGAGATCACAGCACAGTGTTTAAAAAAAAAACAACAACAAGATAACTCAGACACAGAGTCCGTTTCTGGGAAGGTAGAATTCAACCTCACTTCAGACATGGAAAGAGAAAGGGTCATACAGGCAGCAGGGCACAGATAAATAATTGTAGGAAATATGCTACATATGGTGTATGAACTGTGTAATTCCAAACGAGAAATCATCAGGGCTACAAAGAGGAGATTTAAGTGTCTGCTAGGTGAGGAAAAAGGTTTTCCTACTACTCTGCCCTTCTTTCAATGCTTATATAAGTAAGGAGGTACTCCTCTGCCTCCAGAATGCAGAGGATAAGCTAGTCTTTAGGTCATTAAATTGCTTTTGTGATAATGTCAAAAGAAATGTATCAGAAATTCAGTGAGGCATCAAGTTTGGTTTGTGACTACTATGTACATAGCATGGTTGTTGTCACTGCAGACAGTGATTGCTGCATTCCCTGTGATTGCCTGTTGAAAACTGAATCTGAGGGAGTCCTATTTCTGTTGTCCCTGGCCTTTGTAGACTCTGTTCTTGCCCAGAGAGGGTTGCTGGATTTAACTGCTCATGGAAAGCCCCGTCCAGCTCTGTTTTATGTAGTTGACCAGTGGGAGTTCCAGCTGTAAAGCACCTAGCTGCTCTTTAATTCAGGTATCACAATTATTATATGATCAGTTTCTGTCTTCAGAAAAAGGACTCTCTGAAAATAAAAAATGTTGCAGCCTAGAGTTATTCAGATACTTAAGCTGTCACTTAGAATGATTGGGAAGTCTTCTTAACTGCAGTGTGAGGGTGTTGAGCATGTGCTTAAGAATTTCACTGTTGCTAAGTTTAAATTCCTCAGATCTTGTGTGGCATCACTGGCTCATCTTTGGACTGCATATATATATTGCATTTGTGATGTGCAATACAATTCTAAAGTAAAATATCACAACACCATTGAGTATTTCAAACAGTTTCAACTCGAGAAAATTATGTCCCGCACGTAGTAAAAGCGAATCTTAACTGATCTATATATCGATTTGTAACTAGAAAGATGGAGAAAAGAACCCAATTGATCAACATCAGCATTAAAGAATGTGGAAAGTCTTTTATATCTGTTATATGAAAAAGCACCATTAGGTGCACACAATGAAATAATAGACTATCAAAATGACATCAAACTCAAACATAGAATGTCTTTTATGAAAATACTGGATAACTGAGATTACAGGGTAAGCTAGAAGTATTTCTATTAGAAAAAAATACAAATGAATGTACTGTAGGGTGATAGACTGCTGGGCAAAGGCATCACTGTGGAGATTATTGTAGAATTTTCCAAAAATAAAAGCAGTGATGTACTGTAGTCTTGGTGCCACCAGGATCTGGGGAGTCTGCATGGTTGGTGGTTTTAAGACAAGGTTAGACAGTGACCATGGCTGAGCTGGATGTGGCTAATTCCTCTCTGTGGCTCTGGGACGGTTTAGGTGACCCCTTGAAGCTGCTTCGTGCCATGTATTGCATCATTTTCGTGTTGCTGAACAGGATACTTAGGGTGAGGCAATAGAATGAGCTTTATTTCTCAAAACGGCTTGTAACCATGAGGAAGTTCAGTACTTTTACAAGCTGGACACATTCAGCCTCTGTTCTGCTGCCTGTAATTTGCTGAATTTGCATTAGTTAAGTTTCCGCTTTATTGTTGATGTCTTTTCTCCTGACTGCAGTGTCGCTCCCTTGTCTCCCTCTGCCTTTTCCTGTTTTCCTCTTGTTTCCTGCCTGATGCAGAATCTCTGTTTCATAGTGCAGGCCTTGCTTTTGTCATTTTTCTGTGCAATTTCCAGCCTAGGATTTTCAGAGGAGTCCGTTAAATATTACAATACATGCAGTGGCAGTGATGAGGCTGTATGATTTAGGGTCTTTTTAGTACAATATAGAGAAGAATGGACAGAGTGAGCCAGTGGCTTTGCATTAACATGAAACCTACTGTGATGCAGAATTTTGCTTTGGTTTAGGACAAGTTTGGTTTGGTTTTGAAAAAGGAATGCAGTGCATTGGTATGCTGAGTTGTTATGACTCATTTAATTACTTTAATTAGTTTAATGTTTGTATGTTATGTTATGGCTGTTAGTCACTGAAGGTTGTGAATATCTCAGCATTCACTGGATCCAGGAATCCATAGGCATACTGTTGGTGCTTGATGAGTGCAAAATACGTGAGGGTTCAAAAATGACCAAGTTACCAACATTAGAGCTGTGATAGAATTCAGACTGCCATGTGCAGCTCTGTCTTCAAGGTTGGCTTCACTTCCAGGTTAGGAAGTGTGTCTTACTTCCTTTTCTCCTGTACAAGTAAATAATATGCTAAGAAATCTTCCTCAGGAACAATGCAACTGAACATTTTGGGCTCTGTTTTCTTTTGGGCAAATCTCTAAGCCTATTAGAAAATACAGAGGCTGGAAAACTACCTTTCAAAAGATTTTAAATATACTGTTTAACATACAACTTGGGAAGATTATAAAATTAGTAAAATATTGTATCTGTTATATATGGTACCCAGACTGTGAGATGATAGGTCTAGAATGGAGCAAAACTACAGGTTTATTTCCATTCTTTATTGATGTCAGAAAATCAATGTTAAAATCAAATGTTAAAACAGTTGATGGAGTTTCTTGTGTGTACACTTATATGACCAGAACCATTTAATGTATATGACACTGGCAGTAAATAAAAGGTGGTGCGACTGAGGGTGTGCAGTTAAATCAATAACAATGTAAGACTGGAATACTTTTTGGTGTTGTGTTTTGGGGTGTCTAAGCATGGTGTACCAGGGCTTGTGTCACAGGGCTGTGGCTTTGAAAATCCCACCCCCTTTCTCCTAAGAGACTTAAGTTAAAAGAATGTCTTTAATGGCATATGCTACTGTATCAGACAATAAATGTATTATGTAATTCATCCACTCATGGCATTTAACCTACTTTACTGTTTGTATGCACGATGTGCTCCATGGATACAAAAAGGGGTTTTACTGAGGTCACTGAAAGTTGATTGCAGGATTTGGAGATACAATGGAAATAAATGAAAGGTTTAGTTCTAAATTATTTTAGTAGTAGTTTGCTGCAGTAGTTATTTGATGCTGCATTGGACTTCTGCTTTTTCAGCCTCCAAAAGCTCAAAATAACCAATAATAATTAAAATGCTAATATGTATGTCATGGGTTAGTGAAGTTGAATAAATGCTTCTTGGCCTTGGGAACTTCCATACTGAGGGAGAGAACAGGTCTAGGTAGAAAAAAACACCATGGAAAGACTAAGAAATATTAAACATCTGTATGGTACATATTTTCTCTAATTATTTGTAAAGTATCAATTCCATACTATTATAAATGGGACTCTGTTAAATATTGCAATTTTGCTTATAAGGAATGATACCTGAATGACCGCATTTCTGTGAAAATACAGCATTGTGTTTTATGTTGCAAGCTTCCTACTCTCTGAGTGCTAAAAAAGAAGTACATCCTTATTGTAGGTACAGATTTAATATGTCATCAGTGTAAATTGTCTGTCTTCATGGTCTTTATCTTACTTGATTCTGAGCATTATACTTCCATACAGAGGAATATATGGTAAGGGATCCATGAGCTTTGCAGACATGAAGTCTTCACAGAAGAACCAGAATCGTCAGATCTAATTATTATTATGTTCCTGGTCTCACAGCAATGTCACTGAGCTGATTACTGTCAGGCTTTAGGTTATGTAACACTGCAGTGCTACAGTTAGCCTTAATATCTGATTCTCTTCTTCCTTGCCAGCTCTTCACACTCCTATTCCTTTTCTTTGGAGGAGGCACAGATGTGTCTGCATCAAGAACCTGAAAAATAAAATAAGTCACTGGGGTGAGGAGGTGCCCTGTGTTTTGTCTTGGAGTCTGAGGGATTGATTACATTTGTTCCTATCTAACTTGACTTTGTCATCCAGCAAATGTGATAAACTCAGCGCAGAGCCCATAATCTGTTGCTTTCTCTGGTGCTCACCCAGCCTTGCCCTGCAGAGCTTTTGGATTGCTTTCGTCCTCCCTGCGGTTCCATCAAAGTCAGAGCTATTATGTCTGGAGGCATTTTCTCCCACCAAAAGGAGGAGTTTGAGGAGCTATTGGCTGTAGCTACTTCATGCTTTGGAAAAACCAAATGTAGTCAGTGACTGCACTGTGACTTAAAAAAAGAGATACCTTCTATAAACCTTATAAGCACCATTTTAGCTGTTCTTTTTTCCAACTCAAAACAAGCTGAACTTGTGTTCAAAACTTCAGTTATCTCCTGGACCTGCTCCCTTGGACCAGCAAGTATCACTGGCAGAATTTGGACAAAAATGCTGGATATCTTAGGCCAGGATATACTAATGTAATTATGCAGTGCTTTCTCTATTTTCACTTCTCAACTGGAATGCTTTCCTGGAAAAATATTCATTGGAATATGTTCCAGTTTGTTTGGGGATCCCTGGGGAGTCTGTAACACTGCAGGAATATGTTTTGCTTCTTTTGGAACTTGAGCTTTTCTTGGAATGATTCCCTTCATTGCTATTGGTCTGTTTATTTTCTGAAAGCAGGAAGGGAAATATCCATGTTAAACTTATTTCCCTGTTTCCATCTCTAACCATGTACATATCTTATAATTTTAAAGGGCCTTTCCCCAAGTTGTGCAGGGCATGTTATAAGAAAAACTTACGAAATTTTTTCCATTGGACAGTCAACTAACTATAATTACTGTTTTCCCAAGGAAAAAAATATCTTTAAGACTTCAACTCCTATTGTTGATAGTGAGTCACAAGGAAGTAGAATCTACATTTTCATGTTTGAAATACTTTATCAGGAGAAAAAAATGTAACACCAAATTATTTTATTTAGCAAAAAAGAAAAAAGTTTCATTTTGTTTCAGAGTTTCTGGTTGGAACCTTCCAGATTTTTTTCATGGTCATTTTTGACTGTTTTCTTCATTTTCATTATTTTTTCCAAATGAACATCCTAATCCCAGACTTCTGTTGGTCTGAGTCCAGTTTCTAGATTGTGAAAAGTATGTTTCATGCATGTTTCAAGGAAGAATAGCTAGTGGAAGACAACCTCCAAAAGAAGCATCTGATGATCAGCCAGGATTCCTCCAGCCAGCCTTCTCCTGGGTAGCTTGCTGCTTACTTCACTTGTCTTCTTAATTGGTTCTGGATGGCTAAGAACAAACTTGGAGGCAGCTGTGCCACTGTGAGGGACTAGAGCTTCTCACAAACAAATCCAGGGGCACTCAGCTCACTCTGCCTTTTCTGAAAACATCTAAGGAGGCTGAGATTTCATTCAGTCAGAGCAGACTTTCCTGTTCTGAGGAGATGATGCAAGCTGAGTGGTGCCGTCCCTCAAAGAAGAATGAGTTTTACTCATAGTCTATAATTCACTGCAAACTAAAAAGCCCACCATTTGACTTGAGAAGATGATGAAAAACCTGGAAAAGGGGATATAAATGATTGGGTTTGGGTTGTTATCCCTAAGGATGAAGACTTTGTATGGAGCGAGCAACTTCCCATAGGGACAATTTTTTTTTGTTTCATGTCAGAGTTGCCATATGCTGTCTCAATGAATTTGGATTTTAATGATAAAGTGTTTTTGCTTTCATGTGCCAGCAAGATTTGGAAGAAAGTTTAAATGTATAAAAGAAATGCAAGTTTCAGATTGAAATGGAAAGGTATAAAAAAGAACATTGCCTTTAGTAGTCTGAATCAATCTAACATTTATTGATGTCCTGCTATTCACTGTAGAATGTTGAACACTTTTACATAGAGAGAGGATGTGTTTCTTTAAGGACAGCTGGTTACATGAAATGTTGTTTGTCAGAAAAATCAACTCAGTGTGATTTTTTTATTAGCACTGCACTTGAGAAGTGTGTGCAAGGTGAATTACCTACTTGACTTGCGAACAATGAATAATTCAGTGGGAGCCAGAAAGTCAAATGAATCTTCCCAAATACTTTCTGTCTTCCTACAGAATAGACAAAAGTGAGAAAAGGACTGCTTCAGTGATTTAACACTTGCCGCTGAAATGATCTGTCCATCTGAAATAATTTGTAGTCTTTTATAGTATTTAATGAAACAATATTTAAGTGCAGGTTTCAAAGCACATTACAAATATGGATTATGTGTATTTCACAAATGCTGGAAATAAATGCAGGAAGAAGAGGACCTTAAGTTTTCCAAAAGGTCATATAGCAAAGCAGAGGTAAGTAGGAGTAGATCTGAGATGCCCAATCTGCTGTCTGGAAGAAAAAAACCCCAACGACAATAACAACAAAGTAGAAGTTGGATTACAGCCATTTGTAGTGTTTACAACACCTGGGCACTAAGAAAACTGAGATGAGAACAGTGGGAGCAAAATGAAACCCGAGATTAGAGCAGATTCTCTGAAGCCCAAAAGACTTACGCAAAGGACAGTAACCTTAAACTGTAATTAGTTGACTAGTGCTTCTACATGCATGATCTGGAGGTGCAGGAGAAAATACTGTGCTAGAGGCTATGTAAGCATAAAAAAACAACACAGTTGTATGGAGTCATTTGTCCCTAGGTATATGCCAGTATTAGTGTTCCTGCCTCTGTTCCTGTTCTTGCTTCGCATGGCTCATTCCAGCTTTTCCCAGGTATTTCTTTATCCTGGGTAAAAGCAGCAGCAAATGGAGAAAACTTCTCCAGCGTTAATAGAGATTAGAGCCAACTTGGTGCTCAGGACACTTTAACCTAAATGACACTTTTTCACTTACTATTTTTATTCTTTGCTGTCCAGCGAACAACTTGCTTTTTGCATAAAATATGCACAAATTGACTGAATGTGTTTTACTTCATATATCTGAAATATACACGTGCAATGTTTCCCAGAAGGTAAAATCCAGCAGCACCTTGCCTTTGTATTTTCGGGTGAAAAGTAGCAGAAATTTGGGGAACTGCGTGTCTTTTTGCTACTTTAGACCTGCATTAGACTATACTACTGACCCCAGACTTGTAATGCTTGGCTGGGGAGGAGATGGTTGTTAGATAGATGTATCAGTGATTTCTCAGCAATTCGAGTTATGTAGGTGTTAGAGATTTTTATAATATTTGCTTATGGAAGTTGGAGGTCTCCTGGATCTCAGCAGGTAGGAATCTGTTATTTAGCTTCCTGCCGTCTTCCTGCCTGAGCTGCCAGAGGAGCATCATCAGGACTGGGAGTCTTCTTAAGTCTGATCCCACACTGCAGCACTGCCTCCATGCTCAGCTTCTGTCGTTTGTGAGTGCATTGCACTCTGATGGAGATGGAGATGAAATGATAAATAGTTTTTGTCCCCTTTGTGAAGTTATTTGAAACCTTTTTTAATATATTTTTCTTGATTAAAAAAGCAGCTGCCTGCCCACACTGACTAGGGGAGCTAATGATTTTGATGAAAGACATGATGAATAATTTGCTCGAGGTTTGTATGGGGTTTTTTTGCCAACTCCTGAGTTAAACTGAGAGGAAACATATGAGGGGAGAATAGGAGAGAACTTTTTTCAGTTCTGCCTTTATTTTTTTTCTTGTGAAGGTTGACAACAGATAAGGTGTCTTTTTCCTTTTCAGCCCTATTTTATATAAAGAACTCAGATAAGATTTCTGAGCAATAAAGTAGCTTTCAAGGACTGTGTTTTCATGAGATCTCAACGAAAAAAACAAACATAATAACTGTATTCTTCCTTCATTCTTGGCCAAGCCATGACCTCAGTTACACATTCATGTAAGGTATGAGCTTGTGCTCTCAGCCTCTATAAATGTTGCCTGCTGTGGGAATTAATATAAAGGGAAAAAAAATTGCCCTAGACAGTTTTCATCACCTGTTGGGACCTGTGAAGTTTGAGTTCAACTGGATGGAGGCTTTGAATAGTTTTTCCCTAGAGGGATGGTGTTAAAAACAAGAGACAGACGTTTCTCCAGTTTGCAGCAGTGAAAATATCTGAAGTAATCTCACAGAAATGAATAGAGTTGACCCTTGGACAAGAGAAGATGGAACCTGGGTCTTTGCACTTCTGGAGAACTGAATCTTTTCCAGGAAGCTAATACCAGATGTACACTGTTGTTCCACTGTAGAGGTTCACCTGATTGTTTTTTGCTGTGGTGTTCCTGAGATTAAGAGTTTAAGTATTCATGCCTCTTCAATCATGACTGTTTGTTCCTGACACCATTCTCTGTTCTTGTTGTTGTTGTTGTTGCAGGGGCAGCTGGTGTTGGGATAGGGAATATGATTGCATTTTAACAAGTTCTTTCTAAGCTAGGACATTATCCAGATCTCATTTGCAATTTGGTCCATGGTGAAATGGAGTGAGATGAAACAGGAGAGACTAACAATAATAACTGGGTTGACCTTCCCTGAAACAAAAGTGAGGATGATGAGGGGCCATACCCAGAAAAGAGAAATGAAATTTTCAGACCTTTTCATGAACCCCAGAGGTTTTTTCTGGTCTTTTGTTCAGGTTTCCCTGTTTTGCAGGGAACTCTGGGTCTTTTTGCTACCTTAGACACTCCTATTACCCTCAATCTCATAAAATGCTATTTTGAACCAAGACTTCAGCAGTTTCATCTCTTATATAATTCTGCTGTATTGTTTGCATCACTTTGTTGTTTCTAATTTTTCTTTGGTGATGGTCATTTGTAGGTACAGCTCACCTTGCCCTGAAAGAAAAGGCCCAGAAGAAAAGACATCATCTCTGATGTCATTGCGTTGGTGACAACTTGCCATGTCTATGATTCTGCCATTTAGCACTGAATGTTTTACACTTCTTCAGGCCCAAGACACGTAGGACTTTCTATCCTGGTGCCAGTCTGGGCATCTCTTAAAGTTGCCATGAAGTGAATCCTTCTGCTGTAGTAGGTTATTTTCCTAAATCTCCTTTTTGTTGCTCTGGGAAGATACATCTTGAGTGCTTGGCATAACACAAATTAATTCTGGCTTTTTGGAAATATGAAGAGCCCCTAAATGCGTGTGCAGCAGGCACTGTTAGTTTTAATCAGAGATTCATCACTTCTCATATGAAAGAAGTACAATTTCATGCGGGAAGCTTTTCTGTTAAATTTTTATTCTGTGGAAACCATAACATGAATTTGGTCTCAAAGTCTGAACTGAGTAATTTCCATAGAATTTGCATGCCCATTTTTGATTGCCTGCAGTGAGAATCCTGAGCAAATTATTTTCTTCTATGATCTGCTAAAAATTTGTCTCATTGGAAATAAACTAGGAAGAGAAAGAAGTATACAATGAAGACAGCAGTTTATGGGAGTCTGTGGCAATCTTTGGTGATAGACTAAATCCTAAATATGTTTTTGCTATTCTCAGTCCTTTGAGGTATGGGCTGCTTTCAATGAGCGTGAATAGAGAAGGCCCCATTAATATTAATGCAAGTTATGTATGTGCACTGGGAGCAAAATATACCCTAAAGTCTAATTATTTTATGCTAGTAATTGAACTGAAAAGATACTTCCTCATTCCTGGCAAAAAAAAAGCAACAATCATTCATAGAATTTTCAGCAGGATGAAAATTTTATCACTTCATTTAAACCAGCCTCTGCTCTGACCCAGTGGGAACCAGGAAAAATTCTGGTACCAAAATCCCTGCTGTTGCACATGCAACTGCAATTAATAATGAGTTTTGGGTTCTTCAGGAACCATTTTTCATTGCTCTAGGCAGTGAATAAATAGAGGGGCTTGTGACAACTTCAGACCACTTGGATGACCTGATCCCTTGAAATCAAGGCAGAAACCCCTTTCTCTCTAAGATTTCTGAAAAAAAAATTAATTCTGCAGATGTGCTTTAGAGAGAGGCTTGGCCAGCAGTCTGTGGGACAGGCTGCTGGAAAACATGGGCAAGGATGTAAAATGCCTCTCTGCTGAAGTGGGTTTTGAGAAAACCCATTAAGAATATTCATACCACATTTCTGTGTCTTAGTATCAAAGAGTGGTTTGGGTTGGAAGGGACCTTAAAGACTATCTAGTTCCAACCCCCTGCTGGGCAGTAACACCTTCCAGAAGACTAGGTTGCTCAAAACCCCATCCAGCCTGGCCTTGAACACTTCCAGGGATGAGATGCCTTGTGCTGCCCTGTCTCTGTGTTGTCACTGAGGAGAATTTCCTCTGTGATGAACTCAGCATATTAATGCTTGTCTCAGTTTCACGGGTTTTTTCTTTCCCTGTGGGCTCTGTTATGCTTGGGCCAGCTGCGTGTGTCCTCACCACTTCACTGTGTTGGCTCTCCTGCCTACAGTTTCATATGGGATGTGATCCCTTTGCCAAGTCATTCATCATCTGCTGTCTCTCTTGTCAAGAAAAGGACTGTAGGCTTTTGCTGGGGGCTTATGGGTTCAATATGCTGCTCAGGCTGAGCGCTGGACAGCTCAGGAGTTCAGGTGCAGAATGGTACTGTTGTGCCAATTAATGCCAATCCTCATCCCGGATTCTGGGATGAGGTGGGAAAAGTGCACTGATGTGGATATCCCTGGGCACCAGCAAGCCCTGCAACTGCACTCTGCAGGCTCCAAGGCTGTGATGCCTTATGAAGGCTGACCTAGAACACAGACTAGATGGAGCTAAAGAATAAAGTAGGTATTTATTAAAGGCCTCAATGGATACATTTTGGGCAGCACAAGAGCCTGACCAGGGCTACACCCAAGATGAACCTAAAAATGGTCACAAAATGGATGACTGGTCACGAGGTCTCACACTTTTATAAGTTTTGGTCCATTAGCATATTGGAACTAATTGTCTAATTGCAGCTTTAGTCCATGAAGTCCCATCCTTGTTTTTCTCTCTTCAGTCTGTGTTCTTTATGCTCTTGGACCTGAAATCCGGATCAGTTGTCCTTGGTTCCCAGTTAGAGAAGGAATTGTTTTATCTACCTACTCTGTGAAGAGAGCTTACCATCCCCTAATACAAAGCCCAGACCCACACGCTAAAGCAGTACAGAATCGGAACAATATAAAAGCTTAATCTGAGGCATCAGCTGGAACTGAAAAAGAACATTTGACAGTTAAAAGACAGGATTCTGATGTAGATGTCTTGATAAGGATCAAGTACGATCCTCTGAAAGTATCAAAACAAAAACTAGTTTGGATAAAGGCCAGAACAGTAGGACTCTGGCTGTTTCTTTCCTTTTTGTAAGCCAATCCCTTACTTGTCATTTCCCCCCACCTTTCCTCTTATTACAGAAAGTGTTCTCTAGAAATGATTCTGTTTTGATGTGTGGCAGATGGCCTGTCCCTGGCAGGTATACTTTACTAACCCAGTGCTGTACAGCAGTGATACATAAACCTCTGCTGATGTTATTAATGTGGTTGGTGATGGGGATCCATAAACCTCTGAATCCAGGCACTGAAATAGTGCAATTGCAACCTGCACAGCTCAATCATCCGTAGCTTCCTACTTGGCTGGGAAAGGCAGGGATGGGAGCAAGTTCCCATGTCTTTTCTGTCATGTGTATTATGGTAATTAAGTAGCTGTGAGCAACTGCTCTGCTTTTGGTTGCATGAGCAGATGTGTGAATGTCAGCTGCAGCATAATTGCCATTTTCCCTCTGTCAAAAGACTGACTGGCTTCTGTTTTGTATCTGGCTTCTAATTATGAAATTTCCTCAGAGAAGACATTGTGCAGCCCATGTACTGTCTACTAGACAGCTCTTTAGGAAAATCATTGGTTTGCAGTTTTTTATCTTGTTTCTGCTGCAATAGCAGCAGACCTCTGAAGATGTTATGGATGGTCAAGAAAGGCTCACTAATATATCACTACCACTCATGTGAACATTGAAGTTTAAGTATTACAGGTTTTAAATACTAGAATAAGCTGAGACTTCTTTGGCAATTGTTGCTGTATCACTCCAGGCAGGCAGCTTTGTAAAAAATAGCCTTTGTTCTTTATTAAAGCTAAATGGATCTTCTGCAGTTGTCATTACCACCTGGTTGGAAAGTGTTGACAGCAGTGGGCTGTAATCCCTCCTAGCAACCTGTCAGCATGATACAGTGAGGACCCAAATCAGGGCAGGGACCCCAGGAGCTGCTGGAGGAGGGGTGTGTGGTGTCCTGTCTGTGCAGAGGTGCTCCCTTTCATGGTAGCCAAAACAGCTTTTCTCAGCTTTAAGCTGCATCATTTGATCGCAGAGCAGGAAAAGCAGGGAAAAGAAAAATTGTATTGAGCAGTGACAGTGCAGAAGAGGTTATGAAAGAAAATAATTACATTCTGCTGGGCACTCTGAGTGTTGTAGTCAGGAAAACACAATCAGAAGGCACTTGGTGTGCTTTTTGAAACCAGTTTTGAGAAAGCCTGGATTCTGCATGGTGGAGCCGACTTTTACTTCACTGTCACCTCCTGTCTCCAGGTTTGAGGACTGACAGCTAGTTTTAAATAATTATTTTAATTCAGACTTTCTTAAATTAATTTAGATCAGATTGATTTTCAGCTGAGTTCATGCACTGCATGTAGGACAGCATCACTGACTCTAGTCTGCCTGCCTTCTCTCCCAGGGCTGTGATCCCATTTTAAGTCTGGAAGCTGCTCTTCAGCTGAGATCCTGGTAACAATTTTGCTACCTCTGGATCCAGTGAGGACAAGCTGCTCAGAAGGAGCAGATGAAGCTGAAGTAAACCTTTATTCTAAGCTCCAGGCGCAAGGGAAGTCCCATACAGGTCCTGCTATGGTAACCATGACTGAATGCTGTCATTTGATTTAGGGGTCAGCTATTTAAAAGTGTCTGGGTTTTTGACTCAGAAGTGGTTTAGAAATGGAGTACAGATGAAGAGCAAAACAAATAACATAAAGGACAGGGCAACAGGCAGCTCTTCAATGAGACATTAGGGAGGATTTGCTGTAACATAGAAACAAGGGTAATGTGTGCCAGTAGTTGTGTGAGAGAAAATGCATATTATAATTTTCCAAGCCGATGGTCCAAGTTGAGTGATGAGCTATTTAGATAAAATTTGAGTGGGAAGGAAGCTCCCACTTGGACAATGAAGTGAAAGTATGATGAGTTATAGCAAAGGTCAGAAGCTGGCTTTTAATTGGAGAATCACTTTGGTGACCAAGGGGTGTTTTTTCAGCATATGCTGCAGGCTTAGTTTTAAGACTTCATCCTGCTAAGTATACTGCTAGGCTTGACATAGCTAATAGGAAGAGTAAGCCTAGGTTGGGATCTGCTAAGGAAAATAGAAGGGGCAGTGGTAGTTTCCCTTAACTACCTCCACAGGTGTATTGCAAAGCCTTTCTAATCTGTCCATATGGAATATATTGAAACAAAGTCTATAAAGCAAACTTGCATCTTTACAATGGAAATACATGAAGTTAGAGGTGAAGCTGCTTCAAGTCGTGCTTTATGACTCCAAATGTGTCTGGGCATTAGCACAAATATTCACACATTTACAAGAAGTCTCTTCTGTGTTAGGGTGAGTCAAGGGGACATTTCTACAAAAAGAATAACTTCACCTTTTATTTGAGTTTTCCCAGAAAAACCAAATTCAGCTGATTTTTCTCCAAGTGGTATTTTCTCACAGTCCTACATATCTGAAGACTTACTTTGTGAAATAAATTAAAATCAGCAGTTAGAGAAATCTTTAGCCTATGAGCACTCCTGTTTTCTTGAGATATATCAGATATTCATTGCTTGTGGTTATATAAAGGTGGATTGTGTAGTATATATCTCCTTATAGGACCAGTGAGTTGTGGAGTAGGAGGGAAGTCCATTGCTAGATGACTACCCTGGGGTATAAGAAATGGTCCAAAGTTACAAGTGATGACAGAGTGAATAATTAAATTAGAAGATTCAGCATCATATGAGCATCTCTCTTCTTTGCACAGACACAGCCTAAAGGTTTGCAATCTCAAATGAGATCTGGGCCTGATTTCCATTTAAACTAAAACCCTTCTTATACTGCAGAGAGGGTGCAAATATAACTTAGACCTACTCTGGTTATCACCTCAAAGATTGGTGGTGCTCTTTGTAATAAGTAAAAATCACTCTAAAAAAGACTTTTGCTGTTGAGGGAGAAGAAGAAGGCAAGTTTGGTTTTTTCCAATCCTAATGTTTTAGGAAAGTCATATCTGCAGTACTTGGCAAAGGAATATAAGATAAAGTTTCTGCAAGTTGCAGTTCTCCTAATTTTGCAGCTAAGTAGGATCTGCAGTTGATAATGACCTAAATACAAAAGGCCCAATTTTATTTTCTGCAACCGGGCATGCTGTTTATACCCACATAAGGGGTGATTACTCTGATTGATTTGGAAAGGCTGATCATTTCTTTGACCCATATAGCTGGTGGGACAGCAAAGTGCAAAATTTACCCATAAGCTGCCGATGAAGTGTCCCTGTGGTTTGCAGTCTCTGCATATCTACTGGAAAGACTAATGTATAGTTATAGCCCAACTCCAGGGAATTTCTTTGTTACAGAGATCTTTGATTTTGTAACTGAAGTGACTATCATGGCTATCTTGGAAGAAGATGTGGAAGAAAATATAATTTACTTTGTCTTTTTTTTGATATTATGTAGAATAAGAAGAAGTTTTACATTCCTCTGGAAACTTCTTAAGATTTCAGAAATGCTCTCATGCTGGCTTGTCTAAGAAGTGGGGAAAAAATTTGAAACAGATTGCTGAGAATAGCCAGCACCTGTGATAGTGTAGATCCTGCTATGTTTCTCCTGTCCAACTGAAGAGAAAGTAGAGGTATGAACCCGTTTGCTTGTTCTTGAGGCAGTGCACAGAATATCAAGATATGCAGGGCTTTTTCCACTGTCTCAGTGTTTCCACTTAATAAATTGTACCCTAGGCAGAAAAAAACTGGCAAAGAGGGCATGATGCTATGAAAATTTGTTTTACCAAATTGGCATTTTCTATTGTAGACCATCCATACTCAGCATTGATTTTACCTTGCAGCTTGACCAGCTCACTTGCATTTCAAAGTAGAAGCTGGAGGAGCTATTGATTGCATAGCTGAACAGGTTGAATATGATCTGCAGTCTCCTTTTATGCATTGATTCCTTGTCTCTTTACTCTCTGTATCCTGAATGTCTCTGAACTGTGAGAGGGCTGCTAAATGGACAAAAATATTGATTTCCTTTCCTCTTCTTTTATTTTCAAAAGCTCCTTATTTACCAAGAACAGAACTAATATCAGGAAAACAAAAGATAAAAAAAGGCAGAAGGATGGAAGTTTTTGTGTATTTTTTAAAAAACAAATGAAGTTGGTTGAAACTGGAGTCCTGTAAGTTGTGTTTTCATCAAGAAAAGTTATTTGCCTGTATGAAACCTTTGAACTCAGGCTGTTCAGCTTCATATTTTACTATTGTCTGATCGATAATGAACTTTTGGGGTGGTTTCCTAAACAGCTGTACCTCTAATATTAGGGTTATCCATGATTTTTGCAGAGAAGTTAATAAGCAGTCCCACCTATGCCAGGTTTTAATGCAGAATGAATCAGTAAGTCTTTTGTTAGAGGTTTTTGTACAGTGTTTTGTTCCTATTTTGTTCACCCACAAGTGTGACACATTGTAATACCAAGTTTAGAGGGACAGAGGAAAAATTCGGGGAACATAAGCTGGAGTCAAATAAAAATTAGGAGACGTGCCAAGAGGGATCACTGGAGGGATAGCATTAGTGGACACACATTTACATATCTGCTGATGATCTGTGTAAGCTTAAAACATGTTTGGGATGGCAAATGGGGCTGGTTACGGAAAGGGTAAAACTAGAACTAGTCCAGAACATCCAAGTGTGATGATAAAAATACCCAGGAGGTCCTTGATATCTAGTGACATTGTTTCAACTAGTAACAAAAAAGTAAAAGCAAGGTAGAGGGATGCCTAAAAATAATGAAAAAGAGCTATTTTACAGGAGTGTTACTTCTGTAAATCAAAGCAATTCTCATGTTGTCTGTGCTCATCATTGTGAAAATAACCATGTAAAAATAAAGAGTGATACAAGCATTTTATGGAAGGAGATGCACTTTTCCTTTAATGAAATATTTGAAATGAAGAAAAAAAAAGGTTCATGTGTGTGGTGGTGTTCACAGGGGTCCCAGGATGAGGGAACAGACGAGAATCTGACTCCATGTTTCAGAAGGCTGAATTATTATTTTATGATATATATTATGTTAAAACTATACTAAAAGACTAGAAGAAAGGATTTCATCAGAAGAAAAGGAAAAGAATGATAATAAAAGCTTGTGATTCTCAGAGAGTCTGATACCGCTGGACTGTGATTGGCCATTAATTAAAAACAACCACATGAGACTTGTTGCATTCCACAGCAGCAGATAATTATTGTTTACATTTTGTTCCTGAGGCCTCTCAGCTTCTCAGGAGAAAAATTCCTAATGAAAGGATTTTTCATAAAACGTGTCTGTGACACATGTGTCCTTTGCTTAGATGTGGTAGGGAAAGTTCTGTTGATAAACTTCCAAATTTCTAAGGATTTTTCTCTAACACAGGATTTATGCTGTAGTAGCTGCTACATCTTTGCTATAGGGTAAGTCCCTGTACAAAACACTTGCCAGGATGCAGCTGGGGAGAAACTTGGAGAAATTGTTATGAATAATCCTCCAGAAACATCTATGTTTAGCAACAGTGTCTTGTTGCTAGGTATGGAGAGATCTATGAGAGCCTTTGAAGTCATTAGTTTGCTTGAGAGGAGCAGTTCTCATTTTATTAGTAAGGATTGTATGGTCAGTGACACTCACAAGCCCTCTAATATCCCTGCTTGTGCTTTCTGGCCCACGAAACAGGCTCAAAAACTTTGAAACTGAGCAGATGGATCTAACTCTGTCACAACAAATGGCATCAATTTTCTGCATTGTTGTATGTGATGGGTTGACCCTGGTCACATGCCAGGTGTGTGCCGAAGCCTCTCACTCCTCTCCAGAGCTGGAAAGGAGAGAGAAAATATAACATAGGAAGGTTCATGTATTGAGATATGGATTGGGAGAGATCATTCATCAAACATCATGGGCAATACAGGCTGTAGATAGAGATATGAGTTGAATTTATTACACTAACCAAATCAGAGCAGGATTATGAACCCTTAAGAACACCTTCCCCTCACCCCTCCCTTCTTCCCAGCTCTACCTCCTCCTCCAGCAGTGTAAAGAGACAGGGAAAGGGGTTATGATCAGTTTCATTGACCATAACCCGATTCCTTTGAATCACCTGTGGTTTCTTTGGTTGCTCAGGGGGGAATTGTTTCTCCATGCCACTTTAGGAGCCTTCCCACAGGAGACAGTTCTCCACAAACTTCCAGCCTGAGTCCATCTCATAAGCAGCTGCTGAAAACTGCTGCAGTGTGAGTCCATCCCATGGGCAGCAGTCCTCCCAAATCACTGCAGAGTAGGGTCACTCTTGCATGGGGTGCAGTCCCTCAAGGACAGGCTGCTCTAGCGTGGTCTCCTCTCTCCATGGGCCTCTCACTAGGTCACAGCCTCTTCTCAGGTACCCTCAGCTCCTCCACGGGCTGCAGGTGGATCTCTGCATCCCCGTGGATCTCCATGGGCTGCAGGGCACAGCTGCCTCACCATGGACTGAACCACAGGCTGCAGAGGAATCCCCCCAGCTCTGGTGCCTGGGGTACCTCCTGCCCTGCCTTCTCCACTGACCTTGGTGTTTGCAGAGGTTTTCCTCCCATGTGTTCTCACCCCACTCTTCTCTGGCAATTGCAACTGCACAGTAACTTTTTTTTCTTTCTTCTTAATTGTGTTATCACAGAGGCATTACCACAGTTTCTGATTGTCCTAGGCTTGCCAGTGGCAAGTCTGTCTTTGGAGCTGCCAGGGCTTGTCTCTGCCAGACGTGGTGGAAGCTTCTAGCAGCTTCTCACAGAAGCCAGCCCTGCAGCCGCACTGCTGCTAAAACCTGGCCCTTCAAACCCAGTACACTGTCTGAATAGTGTTTAGCAGCCTCTTCATCCCTGGTTATCATTTCATTTATAGAAATGAGCTGTCCCCATCGCCATTTGAAAGTGATTCAGTTTTGCTTTGTTCATCTGACTTGCTGCAGTTCAAGTAGACCTTTTATTTTTGCTAGTGAGGAGCTTCAGTGTTACTACTTTTATTTTGTAGTGGAGAGTCACACAAAAATGGATTACTTAGCAGCTTTAACAGAAATGTAGAATGTGGGATGGGTGATCCTCTCTGACATTGTATTTCTCTAATATATACACCTCTCATGATGCAGATGGAATGGATAGTAAAATTAAACATATTTGTCTAAGAATTTAGAAATCAGAGGTGAAAATATGCACTCAGTAACTTATTATTGGCTTTAGCCACAAAGGGATGTCATTTATGAATAACACCCCTAAGAGCTTGTGAATGCTGAATGGGACATGCTGTCCCATTCTCATAGCTTTCTAAAGGGTTTGTCACTGAAATTGCGGGAAAAACAAAAACCGTCTAACAACATTTTAAATGTTAGAGAGTCAAGGTGTTACTTTATTATTTGGCCAAGATGTATCACAGAAATCATCCATGCATAGCCTGATTCTGCAGAGAGAATCATTCCATGACACATGATAAATACTACATTTTTCAGATTTTTTATACAGTCAAAACTCATAGAAATAAATTGGGTCAGTGTTCATTGGTTTAAAGTTGTGTAGTTCTTAGCACTTGGTGTCCTATTGTATCTATATTTCTTTGCTTCTGATGTTAATTACATCTTCATTATTTGATTTTCATACCAATCTTTTCTGGAGGAGATGTCTCCAACTCTGCCAGAGGTAGAGTCTGGGGTAGATGTTAATATATGGCCACTGGTGGCTCTGTATCTTTTGGGCTATTCCCAGTCTGTTGAGATGTTAAATTCATCAGACCTTATCTAGAGGCACAATGCCCTGGAAAGAAACTTAAAATTCTTTTTCCCCAGGGAAAGGCAAACAAAATCCCTTGACTAAAGTTATACAAAAATTTTTAAACTGGTATGTTTTCCAACAGGCTGGATGTGCTGATCACTGTCTCAATTGAACTTTTCTGCTTCTCTCTTTTGTTGCCACCATGTTTCTTTGGATACGAGAAATTAATGCTGCCAACAGTCAGTACAGCGTTCCACTATCTGAAGGTGATTTGTTTGGTGATGCCTTTGTGCATCTGGACACACTGTCCCAAACCACCTTCAAGGGATGTTGATCTTTAGTACAGTTTATAGGGCCTGACTCCAGCCACCAGCCTGACTTCTTGAAAAAATACAGGCTATTGGTTTCCTTACTTCACCTTCAGGAACAGACCTGTATTAACCCTGAGGCTTTAGAGAAAAAAGAACCATTACTTCCTTTGATTCATCAACTCACTGCTATGTGCTTGTTGGTTTTTAAATCCCCCAACATGCCTATTTGATGTCATCAGTTGGGACCACCTTCTTCCTCTGGAATTTGATTCAAATTCTCCTGTTTTGAAGTTCTTGGTATTAGAGGTTCAAGCTGTAGGTACTGTTCCACTTTTGTACGCCCACTGGTATGAATGATTTAGCAAATCTGTCATTTATGCTCAATATAACAGAGTCATTTTACTGCAGGATCTCATTGGTGCAATTAACCCTGTTCCTTTAAAATGAGGAGCTGATTGTCTTGGCATTCATGGGAGCGGAGAGCATAGTACAGTGGTGCAGTTCCTTGCCCTTCCAGAGCAGTACTGCAGTCAATTGATTATTTTGTGAATTGGTTTTGCATGCAGTATCCTGCTGGTTTATCATCATCCAAGTGACTGTATGCACCATGCAGAAGTATAATGAAAATCAATACTAGAAACCTTTTTTCCCTTGTAAATAAAGCCATCCATGGGCTACCTTTGATACATGACCTTCATTCTGGTTACAACACAGCTAATAAATTTTTCATAATTTAATTTTATGATAATAAAGTAGATGCTCAGGTTCTGATCTGTACTTAAACTTGTATCCTAATGAAAAAGGAAGAAATTACTTAGGAATGAAATAAACAAAAGGCTGTTATTGTGGATAAATAAGCCTAATTTTGAGATGGTAAAATTCATGCTATTTTTGTAAGAAAATCTTTTTGTTTCACTAGGTTCTAATAAATATCATACTTCACAGGCCTGAATCATTTAGTGACTGTTATCAAAAGCCTGAGTCCTATAAATGCTGCTTTATCTGCTTCAGTTAGAGAAATAAGGATTTAAAAGCTGGTTTGAGGTTGCATTGTGCGTGGGAATGAGGGCTGGGTTCCAAGTCTGAATGTCACACAAGCCAATGGGATTGTGCATGTTACAAGATGAGAATGTTTTCCAGTACTTTTCTACTGTTAGACATGCAGACATGTTCTTTCGTGCATGTGTTTATGAAACCTTGATATGGTACTTAATGCCTTTGTATTACTGGGGACGCCTACTCTCCTTTCAGAAGTAGAGTCAGATGCAGTCCCTCTCCTGATCTAGACTACATATGAAAGCAGAAATTTCCTTCTTGGGAAAAAAAAGTGCATTTTTCTAACACAGGTACCCAGTTAGCACGAAGACAAAGATTTTACTGAGTCAGCTGTGTGCAGCCCTAAATGGGAAGTTTTCCACACAGATCACTGGATTTGCATGATCATTTTCCAAATTTGTTCTTTAGGGATCTTTTTTTCTGTAATATATGGATGTTACCTGTTCTTGGGCTCATTGCTTTCTAAACATATTTTTGTGAGGAAAAAGGCTAATTCTTACCTTGTGCTGGTTAAAATCATGCTGCGAGGCAGCTGACTAAGGCAATTTTGTAGCTCATGGAAAAAGCTACCGAGACCTTTTCCAAAAATTTCAACTCTTTTTTTTTTTTGTTCCACAAAAATGCCTGATCTTTTCCAGATTTAATTGTATGACTTACTGTTATTTGCAAATATGAGGAAGCCCCCTTTGTTTTTGTGGTGAAAAGGAGGTCCCAGAATTTCTGAGAGTGTTCTGTCTGTGGATGGTGGCATCCTGTTGCCCCTTCTCCAAGTGAAACATTTAGAAAACAGCCTGCAGAGTGGTTTCAGTTCAGTGAAAATTATGCCTCTTTGAGGGGTGTATTTCCCTTGTCTCAGAAAATTATAATGTTATACAAAAAATACACCATGTTGTATTGTGAAGATGGAACAAATCAGACAAAAAAGATGATACTGAAGAGGGAAAACAGCCTGTGCTATTTCTGCAAATTGCTCTCTCTCTTCCTCTCCATTGTCTTAGAAGACAAGCCAGGGCTCCCCAGCATTGCTTTTTAATTGGTAGGAATCCTTTTGTACTTAATCCTAATTCAGTGCCTTAATGCAGGCAGGTCCTGCAGAACCAGCAAGCTTACATGGGAGTACAAACGACTGAAATCTTTTTCTCTGGCATCCCTCTGCATGAGGCTTGTCATCTGTTCCTAATTATGTTCTCTGGTGACAGCTTGGGGTTTGCAGTGGCAAGCAGAGAGGCAGAGGAGAGGCTGGGAGCGGGGAGGCAGAGCGACATGTGTTGCTCTGTCTCCATAGCATCACTGAGCTTTGTCTTAGAGCTGTCAAACACTGTGCTTATAGCTTTCTTTACTGTGTACAGTGACCTGGTGCCATGAAGTACACCTTGTATGGGTCCTGCTTAGTCACTGTCCTCTTACCAGGTTATTTCATATTAGATTTTTTCTTTACTTTCAATCCATTCCACTTTTAATGAACCTGCACAAGTATTGGGAGCACACATATAAGTGAAAGAACTGATTCAGTATATTACCACTTGATGCTGTGATAAATAGGTATGATTCATGCTGATAAAAATTGAAACAGTAATCAATATTGATACAGTAATTAATATTTGGGAATAATAAAATAGTTAAAAGTTGTAATGCCAAAGAAGAGAGGGAGAGGAGGGGCTCCACCCCCCCCCCCCCCCCCCCCCTTCCCAGCAGATGTTCTCGAGGACCACAGGAAAGAAGCCAAAGGTGCAGTTGCTAAAAATGAGCAAAAACATAGTTGGGTCCCAGAAAATGCTCATTATAAGGGATTTATTGCCTTGATATGTAGATGTAGTGATACGTTAGTCTTGGCTTACATTGTACTGGCTTGGTGCGCATGTGTAACCCAAAGGTGAATTAAAGGACACAGATGAAGACTATGAAATGAAGATCAGACGACCTCCAAAGACTGGTGCGACCACCAAACCGAGTGGTGGCATATGCGCAGTAAAGGTGGTGATGAGGACGGAGATAGAGATATGACGAACCAAAAATGGGAGGAGATGGTATTTACACATGGTATAAAAGGGGGGAATCTTTACTTGGCAAGCTTGTACGTGATGTGGCAAGGGTCCCAGAACCCTGCCCTCCGTACCCCGCGGTTATCTTTTGCTTATGCACTATTATTGGAACCAAATTATCCCTTATCTTAATCAAATTGTATTGTATCCAATTTTATATTTTTTATTTTAACTATTCAATTAAAATTGCTACTACTGTTACTATTGTTTGGGTTTTTTTATGATGGGATAATTGGGCAAACATAACAATGCCTTTAGTTAAGGATGTAAAATTCATACAAGTATATTGGTAGAAACCTTTGACACTGCCTTTTCACTAGGGCCATGCTGTGCCCTATCCTACTCTCTGTGAATTAGTATTAGGTTTCTGGGGTTATGGTGAAACAATAGAGATGTGAGGAAAATAGCTTTTAGCCCCCATCAGTTAGATCCAAGTTTCACCTCTGTCACAGATACCTCACTGATCATTGTCTCTTATGCTCATGCTTTAATTAACTGAGACAGAAAGATGCCTCCAAGAATGATTCAACTGTCCTAAGATCTGATTGAACCTTTGGATGAATTTCTCCTGTGTTGATTTTGACTGACACTATATATATAAGGTTGCTATGACACAGTAGTGTAACTCATATGTATGTATTTTTAATCTGAAATGCCAAAGTCACACATGTAAAAGTTGTTCTCTGAGTTATTAGATTTGTTAGGGGGTCTTACTGCCTTCTTGTATTTAATGATTTTAATGGTTTTAATAATTTTTTATTTTAATTCCTCTTAGATCAGATTTTTTCTTTTTCTCTCTCTCTTTTTTTTTTTTTCAATTAAATGTTAGTATTCTTCATGCTGTGTTGTTGTCAGGTGTTAGGCTAAAGAGTGCAAAATAAGTATGCCAAAGTTGACAGCACCTTTTGCAAGGTCTGTGAATATGTTACTAATATTACAACTCCAGTTACAGCCACTGAGTGGTCTCCTTTAGGAAGGCTCTTTTACTTGGGTACAAATAAGATGGTAATGGTCTGACATTTGAAGTTCCTGCCTCCAAAGATATTTGCATGTTTAACTTTTCTTATTTTCAACAGTGCTTCCTTAAATGTCTTGTGGATTTATGGTGCATAAAGAAAAGGACTTCTGAAAATCTGTGATGACTTGTGTTTTATAACCTGTGTTTTCATATCCTATACTTCAGCCAGTGTGGTCAGTTTAGTGGCTTTTTTGCCATATAGTTTTCCTTACCAGTATATTTATTTATCACTTGTTTAGTGTAAGGATAATCCTTGAAAGTGGATCATTTTACAAGACATTTTTGAGAGCCTCAGAAGTATGATGAAAGCTCACAAGACCAGATTTTTTTCTCCCAGAAAATTTCTTTGGCAGTGTCCAGTCCTGCTATAAAAAGGCGAGTCGGGAGGATTCTTTTTGATAGATTTATTGGATGAAAATAAAATGACAAGGCTGCTAGCACGTGTATAGCCTCTATAGGAGTCCTTCACCTCCTGTATAATGTTGTGGCATAAATAATCAGATTGTTCCTCCCTATCAACCAGGAAGGGTTATCTAATGATCTTATAATGCCCTGGAGAAAAATCTGGAAAAGTAGAAGTGTGATTGAGACCTGCTTCCTCACTCTGACAAATGTCTACAGCTTGGAGCTGTGACATATTTGGAATTTGTTAAATAATTTTAGCTTCTATTTTGGTGGCAGTGGAAAATACAACTGTGACAAGAGGACTCATGATAATAATGATGCCTGGAGAGGGGCTCACTCTTATGCTGATTGGTTGGTGTCTAAAACATGTTCAAGCTGAGTTTTTCTCCAGATAGGTCACTCTGGGGGAGTCTCTTCCCCTCTGCAGGGGTTGTTGCAGTAGTCCTGGAGCTTTCTACCTCTTTGTAAATTCTGAGTGGAATCAGTCCCTGGTTTAGAAGTTGCAAATGAATGACATAAATAGTGTCTTTTCATAACCCTTATCACTCATGAAAACAAGTCAAAAATAAGCTTTTTACATGTGTCAAGAATGCTGAGGTAAAGATGTAAAAATTAACCCTTCCAGGTGAGGAAAGCTGTGCAACAGGAGGGATTCATTCGAAGGAAGCGAGGATATAGAGACATCAATGACATTGACATCAACATGAATGATCCTTTATTTACAAAGCAGTGGTACCTGGTAAGTTCTGAGAGAAAATCACAGTAATCATAACAAAATAATCACAGTAATCATAACTAAATCATTCAAGTCGTTCTATGCAGTTGCATTGTTTTCCAACAGTTCTTTCCAAATGCAGGACTTGGGAATGGATCCAAGGCTCTGTTGTGTTGGTTTTAATTGTACCCCTTTTATATTGGGAAGATCCAGCACATTTCAAGAGATAAATTTCTTTTCAGTCAATGGAAAGATCCTTAGAAGGCTTGAAAGAGAACTGTATTGATGTCCTGTGGGCATTGCTGGTCTGCTGATGTGACCCCTAGAACTGCATATGAATCATGTCTTTGAGCTGTTGCCAGGTAAAATATTGTTATGGAATTATAACAAAAAATTAAAATGTATTTGCTAGCAAAAGTTAAAGCTTTTCTTTTCTTATGTAAATTTGAATATAATTTGGCAAAAAAAGAAGAGCTGAAAATGGGTGAATTTTGGCTTAAGCTAATGTCAAAGGAAATTTGTATTTTGCTTAATTGTTTTAGTTTTTTTGTGTCAGTTTTTTTAGAGTGAGAAGTCTTTAGTCATGAAAGATAAGTTCTAGTTTTACTTGGAATTGAAATGATTTTTTTAATTTAAAAAGTTGATAAAGTAATTCTGGTCAGTTTTATTGTTGCAACATATTTATGATTTAATACTCAGTAAATACAGTACTGCCTTGTTAACTTAAGAAGTGTATTTTTGCTTAAGAGTAATGTTTCTTCCTCTTAATCCATTTCTTATGTTTCATTAATCCACCCAATATGGCTGCAGGTTTTTTTTTTCCTGAAGCAAAAGTTTTCAAATGAATTGGAGGCACATTAGCATGGATGGGATTTTATCCTTGATGAGTCGATAAACTGAAGTGAGGATTAAATCACTTATCTTCTGGTAGTTAATCAAAATGTTGCAGTGATAAAAATAACAAAAATTTAGGAAGCTATACAGTAGATCCCTGCTTTCAAGAAAAAGTATGTCCTGCTCATAAAAAAGTCCTCTGTAAAATCAGTTGTTCTAACTTTTTTCTTAGATTGATCCACTGGCTGACATGTTAAATGGAAAACTCATTTTTTGGGGTCCAAAAGATTCCGTGTTTAACCACATCATATAAACCACAAAAAATTGAATTTTGCCAGTGTTGGATTTTGTCAGGTATTTTTTGTTGTTTGGGGGTTTTTTGTTTGTTTTTTTGTTTGGTTTGGGGTTTTTTGTTTTGTTTTGTTGTTGTTGTTTTTGTTTGCTTGGTTGTTTTTTTTACAGCTGCATTATTGCAGTAGATATGGTTATGGACAGATGCATACTCCAAAAACATATGGAATATGTTTTCTGTACCAAAGATGCATGCAAAGGCATAAAGGAAGAACCAATGACTGTGGAAATATGTCAGTCCAGTAAAAAAAGCTTTTTTTTTTTTTTTCACTGATGTATTAGATTAACACTGGTCAAGCAGATGGGACTCCTGGACTTGACCTTAATGTAGCTGAAGCATGGGAGCTGGGATACACAGGGAAGGGAGTAACCATAGGAATTATGGATGATGGTAAGTGAAGACTGAGTACTAATTTAATCCTTTAGGTAGACTTTTTTAATTTAATTGAAGTTAAAAAAAAAAGATTAAAAAGTAATAATCAATTACTTGTAGTGGTGAGACTTCCAGCCTCTGTAAATACTTTGAGATCTTCAGGGAAAATATGATACAAAGATAGGGGTACTGAGGAATGGATATCCAAGCATTAGAAATAGTTTGCAATTATCATTCAGATATCTTCCAGGTCACGCTGTAATGACTATTAAACCTAAGGACAAACTCCCCTTGATTTCTGTAGGCACTGACTGGAGGAAGAAATTGCTGTACAAAAAATACCAAAGAAAAAGTTTTTTGGATTACATTATTTTCAGTCATCGTTGATAGTGGAAATAATTAAACACTTTCATACTGAATATCAGGGAAGATCTGCATATTAGATATATTGCTAGTTTCAGACTAAGTTCAGGAAAGATGAAGATAAAAGGTACAGTTGAAGTTACAGCTCTCTTACTTATGGGTTCTTGCTGAAGTAAAGGAATTCCATGCAGTCTCTCAACACTCTTTGGAATAAACTTTGAATGTTTTCCTTTAATGGGGCTGAATAAAATTAAAAATAAATAAAATGTCTGTATCAACATATGCTTTCTAGAGTCAGCTGAGATCTGTCCTTACTTATTTCTGTTCCTCACTTGCTTACTCCTGTGGCAAGGTTTTTGTGAAAGTAAGAAAGTAGACTCAGACATCTGGATATTAGGAAGAAATTCTTTGCTATGAGGGTGGTGAGATACTGTAACAGGTTGCCAGGGAGGTTGTAGGGGTGTTCAAGGCCAGGTTGGATTAAGTCTTGAGCAACTTGATTTATGTATTGGTGAAAGATCAATCTCATCCAAGAGATGACCTCTTGTGTCATGATTTCACTGATCTCACAGAGGTGGGACCTGGCTTTCAGATTAGCAAGGTATGACTGTCATGGGAATGATGGCAAACTATTTGAACTTTGCGTCAATAAAACCGATGGTCCATCAGATACAGCTTTCACAGAAGGGAGTAATTTGCCTTATAATTTGTTTCTAGGAACTCTAAAAATGATGGCCTGGATAACAGGATTCTTCATAGAGATTTTTATTGTCCATCTGCCATTTTGGATCAAGGGTCTCTTAAGGCAAATCTAATGCTAAGGACCTTACAGAATGAGAAGTAATCTTTCCATCAGAAAAACTGTGATGATGTGGCATTCTCCTTGCAAATGAAATAGATCATGTAATGGGGAAGTGATTAGAAAAACAGTATTGAGTGGTGCTGATGAAAATGTAGCATGAGATTGGTGGCTTTTGCTTTATAGGTTTTAACTGGCTAGGTAATAGGTCATCGTATCCCAGCTGAGTGTAGATCTGCTGCCTTTGTTACACCATCCACTGGGATTTTTACATTTGCCATGTATAGAAAGATGCCATGCAATAGAATGAGTATTCTATTATTCTATTGCCATTCTATCATTCTATTGCAATAGAATGAGTATTACACACTTAGAATCTTTAGCACGCTACCAAAATGTGGAGCCTATACACAAATATTTGCTAAAATTATTTAATCCAATATTTATCCTTTCATGCATATAATCTGAAATGTTTGCCTTAGTGATCACCCCAAGTCTACTCTAGGTAATTTTCTACTTAATTTACATTGGTTAAAAATACTCATTTTTCTATCCTGTACTGATCCAGTGCTCACTAATCTTGTTCATTTTGGTATGTCTTGAGATGACAAAACTCATACAAAGATAAATTGTGATTTAAACCTTATAAATAAATAAGATCTAGTCTACAAAACAGTAAAGTTTGTCATTCAGCTCACTTTTTCAAATGGCATCTGGATTTTGACATAAATTATTGAAAAGTCCACATTTAAAAACTGGAATCTCACTTCAATCAGTTGCATTGCATGATTATTTTCCTATGGTTGTAAAGGAATCTTATTCTGTGATCATTAGAAAATCTTTTTTGAATCTCTTAACCTTTGGTTTCTGTTCTGTCATTGTCTTGTTGCAGGAATTGATTATCTGCATCCAGATCTTGCATCAAACTACGTAAGTTCATGCTCATGTTTCCTGGAAGATGTGGATTTTCTTATTAGTATAGTCGCTGCTACAAAATTTTAAATAGGGAGTAGAACAGCAGTACAGGTGGACTCCTGATCTTAGTGATCATACATTTCCCATTGAAAGAAGCAGACCAAAAATGGGGCTACCTATGCAAGGAGTGGAAATGTGACAAGGCTCTTTGTGGAGAAATGACAGTCTTGTGTCAAATTAAATAAGCTGCAGCTTGCAATATTGGATTTAGGACAGAAATGAGTAACCTGTGAATTAGAGTTCTCTAAGTCCTGCTATTAAGATGCAGAATTCCCCTATCACTTGGAGAGCCATGGAGCTGTGGGCTGTGGCAAGGCATGTATTAGCCTTTGAAACCTCCAGGAGCAGTTTAATTCCTTTATACCAGGTGTTTTGATCCAGTGCTTCAGAGCATGTGCAGGGCAGATTGTGTATTCTCAGCACATGCTATGCAAATTGATTGTTCCTCAAATCTACCTCAGGATTCAGACCTTTGGACTAGAGTGTTCCTGCATTTCTTAACTCTTTGTCTCCCTCCAACACTCCATTGGCACTAGCACTCCTATCTTCAGGTCCCTTCCTGAGGGAAGGCCAGGCTGCTTCAGCTGCACAATGTGGTTTAGTTTGCAATTGCAATTAAATGAAAAGAGAAACAAGGTGAGATGGAAATTTTGGAAAAAAATGTCAGCCACTTGGATAGAACAGCTCCAAAATGAGGAAGACAGTTATTTTTGCATACGGGCAGTTTGGAACATAGTAACACACAGAGGATGAAAATCTATTTGTGTTGCAAGTAGCAAAGCACATTTCGTAGATAATAAGTGGATATAGAATGCTTTGGAGAAGGCATTTGGGAAACAGCTGACCACAGAATGCAGATTAGCCAGTTTCACTGCTTATGAACTGGCTTTAATAGCAGCTAATTAAACCCTGTGCTCTGACTGCAGAATTCTCTCCCAAGAGAAGTAACTCAGTAGGATGTTCCCATAAATTGATAGAAATAAATAATTTCTTAAAAAGCAGGCGTTTTTTTTTTCAGAAATTGTGCTCTGTGTGTCTTCTAGTATGTGATGTGGGCAAAGCACATGCTTTACATTCTCTTTTCAGCAGCAAGTGTAGACAACGTATGCGGGGATATTCTGTTTCTAAAAATCATGTTGTAAATACACAAGCAAAAAGTCTGCACAATGTACCTGATACAAGAGTTCTGTTGTAAACAGTGAAATCAGGATCATGCCCAAAACAAACAAAAACTAGATTCCGCTGTAATACAGTACTTTCTCTTTAAATTCCAAAATATTTTGTGTTTAATGATAAATATAGTCAAAAATATTTTGTGTTTAATTATAAATATTTGTCAGGTTTAGCAGAAATATATTGGTTTTAGAGTGGCAATAGTGAATATTGTGAAAATTAGTGGAAAATGACACAGAGAAGGGCAGTGCGCAGACATGATGGTGGAAATCCTGAAGTAATGGAGCTGGAGAGAAATCTGAGTGTTAAGAGATACTGGGATGAAAATTGTAAAGAAAAGCTGTCTGGACATGGGGGTCATCATACCTTTAGTGGCAGTCATGGAAGACTTGTGAGAAAACTGACTTGAAACAAGGATCTGAAAAGATTTGTGCAGGTGTGATTTTGTCCTAGTGAGAACACTGCTGATAAAACCTGCCATCATCTCCCTTGCCCAACCACAGCAGAGCAAGTGCAGGGCTTGGTTCGCCTGTACTTTGCCTCTTCCTGCAAGGCTGCACGGTACTCCTTGAGTCCCAGGAGTTCCTGCTCTGGCAGCCTCTGCTGTCTCTCAGAGGCCATGGGGGTCTTTTTCCCAGTAGGTAGTAATTTGGGCATGAACTAAAGATGAGGACTTAAATTCCACTGAAGAAAATATCAGTTTAGATGTAAAAATGCAATGAAACAAGTCGCTTAAGCTGACATAGCAATTATAGTCATCTTTGTAAAACTCCTGTATCACATTCTTGGTGTTTCACTATATCTGCACTTTGGGGCAGCTTTCTCTGAATTACTGTTGTTTATTTTTAGCAAATAAAAAGCTTCTCAATTGTATTAAAGCCTGCTGCATACCCTGGCAGTGTCTGTACATCTTGCTTGGAAAATTGGGAGCAATTAGAAAGTCTCTCAAAGGTGGTAGGTTTGGCCGTTGAGCATTTTCAAGTGTAAAACCTTTTCTTGGCTCCTCATTTTAATTTGGCTTTTATGATTTTGACTTTCTGGGTTTTTTTGCTTGAATAGTTTAATGGAGATTAGCACTTAGATGAAATGCAGGGTCAGGGAAGAAAAAGATCTTTCTGAAGAAGAAAACTTTGTACTTTCTCTTAAGATGTTGAACTTCTACCTAGCACATGGAGTGCACTTCCATCCATATTTTCTTTGTAGTTTTTTAAGATTTACTGCTTAAATCATCCATTTCTGGTTTTAATGCTCTTTATATACATGGAAAGACATGTGCCTGCTCATTGTGTGGGTGGACTGCTCTCCCACCATTGCCTCCTGGCTTGCTGCAGTATATCTACTTGCTTTTCTGGGATCAGGGAGTTATGGCAAAGCTGGAATTTTCCATTCTACACTGTGAATGCAGAGGCACTCATTGTTGAATGATCTGTATTTTCTTCCAAGCCTTGGAAACCCTGCAGGGAACCTTGGAAACCTTCAGGAAACTATTTTTTTCACCACAAAGAGAGCCCTTCATTATGAACTGATAATTAAAAAGCTGGGGCCTAATCTACACCATGGTTTGCTCTCAAATGATAATGTACATATAAACCCAGCAATTTTCAGGACTGATTTCTCCAAGATACAGCATCTGAGTGAGAAAGAAATGTCAAGTTACAGGGGCTGCATCTGAGATATGTCTAATAAAAGGGAAAAAAAGCAGCTTTTGGGGATGGGCATAGCAAACTATTTTAAAGAAAGAACTAAGCAAATGGAGATGTCTTGTGCCGCAAACAGAAACATAAGCTAAGCTCTCTCTGATACCAGGTTTTCATTGCAGTATTTTATCCTTGGCCGCTGCCTGCTGGTGAAGGTCAGTGTAGCAGCATTTTCCCACTTAGAGTAGTGGGGAGCTGATAATCTCCTATAAGTGGGTTTGTCCCTGATTAGCAGAACTTAGAAAAATCAGGATCCCACCAAGAGACTCGGGCTAGGAGTGAAAAATTGCTGGTTTCAGTGTCTGAACTCTGCCTGAAGCTGAAAGCTTGGTTTAACAAACCTAGGGAGAGAGAGAGAACAAGAAAAACACTGTAGGAAAACTGGAGGTGACTATGTGAATAGGTAACATTTTCACCAAGTATTGATAAATGTGCAATGAGAATCAAGCAGCAATTCTTAGTAATAGATAGGAATTGAAAAGATTTTGAATTCTGTAGAATTGCACAGATGTAACATGTACAAACAAGCATCAACCTGAGAAGTGGTTCATTGCTGGCCTTGCCCAAACCTCCTCTCTTTTCTTGTCTGTCCTTATGGTGCAGCCTTATCTTCTAAGGTCCTTGTCACTGTCACTCAAACTGTACACAGGAAAGGCCATATGTAAGGAATGAGGGAAGACTTTTGGATTTACCTCAGGGTTAGTCAAAGTTTTCCGTCATCTATAATTTCTCATTTAGATGTGAACAGCAGATTGCCTTGCCTGTCTTCTCTTCCTGCTTTGTCAGCATCTCCAAACAGAAAGCAGTCTTTCTGTCATCACTTTTGATAACTTATCTCCAGCCAATACTGTAACAGCTCCCCTTGCCTTGCTGACAGTGGGAGCATATTTTTGGAATAATTATCTTATCACATAAGCAGTGAAGCAGGGAAATGTTCCACTTCTGTTCTGAGCTGCATTTGCCATTTTTTGCTAGAGGAACAAAAACACCATTGGATAGTCTTTACAGCCACAAAACGAATAAGAAATAATACAGGCAATAAATTTTGCACTGCAATATGTACAGCAAAGCATAGCAACAGCACAAAGCATCTTCTTACTTTTAGAAAGTCTGTTTTTCCTTCATTACCAGGAATTTCTGCGTATGATTTGGCCTCCCTGCACAACACAAAAAGAACGAGCAAACTGTTCTGGTAGCCATGAGCCTGAGCGCAATGATTTACCAGTACAAACCATTAGTATCTCCAGTAAAAATCTGTAGGGCATAGTTGTGGGATTTTGTAGAGCTGACAAAGCTGCACTAACATTTATTGATCCACACTGCTTTGGCCTTGGTGACCCACCGACCCCCCACCTCTAAATCCCAGCTGATTTTTTTCCTGAGTCCAGTAAACTGGTGGGGAGAAAAATGTTGTCCCTTCTCAGGACAAAATTCGTTGGAAATACTCTGAAAAGCTCCCAGTGTCTCTGCACTTAATATGAACCCAGGGAATCCTCAGGAATCGTAAACATGGGAGAGTCAGGTTCCTACTGGCCTAGTGTATGGTATCGGGCAGCTTTATGAAGTCTGATTCCTGTGGCATGATTTTCAAAAGCCTCTGAGACAGACTGCATTTCCTGCTGCATTTCAAAGGGCTATGCAGCACATGCACTAGACACTTCATTTCAATAAACATTTACTTCTGATTCATTAAAGGTATTTTATGGGAAAACTCTATGTGCTGACTGTAATTGCTAGCATCTATTTTTAATTTTAATGTTAAAAAAGCATTTATTATAAAAAATATAATAACTTGTTTCAGCACATCACTAATTAGATTTGGGCTTGGTTGGTTTCTTTTGGGTTTTCTGGTGTTGCTTTGGAGTTGGGGTCTTGCTGATAGGTTTTCTAAAATAAACACTAGCATAAAACCTAAAAATGATCAAACAAATCCTGGGATAAATTCACAATACATCCTTCTGCTAGCACTGAAAATTCAGTTAGAACACTGATGGATGAAGGCTGTTAATGAAATTTCTGCCACAATCTGCTTCAAGAAATTGCTGAGACAGAATGAAGCCTCTCTTGCCAGGATGGAAGGATGGATCAAGTGTTAAAATGCGAGGCTGACTGATGCCTTAGCAGTCAAAACTGGTAGCCTTCTGTTGGGCTGTCTATGCTGCTCAGGTGGCGTCTGGCAGCTCAGGGACTTATTTTAGAATTTAGATATGATTACTCAGGACATGCATGACAATAAAGTTTTGCTGGAAAAAATTAGAAGTTACTGGGAAAATAATTAAATTCTCTTTCAGACGTAGCTAATTTTTTTTCTGTTATTCTGTGCAGGATCAACTTCTGGGCTCATTTCTATACTCTGTGCAATCTGTTTTGGTTTTTTTCCTCAGAACATAATAAAGGCTAAAAAAGAGATGATGCCCTCTCTGATCATATCAGCCAGGCATATAAGGTTCTCAGTGTACCTGGAGGGGTGTCCTGAATTAGTCACATACAGAAAATGCTTCAAATCTTGGAAAACATAATGGGCTTCTACAAACAGTCCTTGCCTGCTCCCAACAGTAACTGCTATTAAAGGGACATGTCATTGGTGCTTGTATATTGAAGTCTAAATAAGATGACTGTACAGTTCCTCTGCTCTGTACCTTATTGCTGCTTAACATGAGCACTGCCAATGGGGGAGAGAAGCCTGTGTAAAGGAGATGTCAGTGTCTTCCTATTTAATGAAAGGTAAAAAGTTTCTGTAATAGTAATCTCTAGCTTTCCACTTAATCAAAAAGATGGAACAGCAGAAAGAATGTAAAGGCTTGTAGCAGAACTATGGAGCTGGTGAGAGCTCCATGGAGGATTGAGACTTAACAGTAGGAACTGCTCAGTCATAATGAGACAGCAAAATAAGCTCCCGTCTTTGACCCCTCGCCCCATAGCTTATCTATGTAACCTCATAGGCCACTTCTCCCTGACCCCTACTATTGGACAAGTTTGGATCCCCCTATACCCTATAAAAAGGGGCTGTTTTAGCCCATTTGACAGAAGAAGAACTGTCGCTGGAACCCTTCACAGACTCCCCAGTAAACCATCGCTGTGGAACCACCAGGACTTCTCCTTCTCCTCTCTCGCATCTGCTTCGGCCTCAGCCAAGACGCCCTAGTGATCAAGCAAAGAGTTGAAATCCTAAGAAAGCTGGTAATCACTAAAGAGGTGACAATCACTGAGCTTGCTAAGGGTAGCCTGCGGTGGCTGCGAGCTCACTGGGTATTCCGACACTGTCTCCCAGAGGGACTGAGTTCCCGGACCGTCTTGCATCACTCGGTTGATAGGGCCAAGATCGGGGCTTTATCATAAAGGCTGTTTCTCCACTGGATTATTTCATGTGGCCAGAGGGCACAGAAAGAGGCTTTTTCTGCAAAAGAGGCTGTGACTTGTGAGGGAGATGTGATTGCCCTCAGGGGAGATGATTTGTGTCACAGAGCTGTGTTTGCAGCTGAAAGCTGGATTTCTTCCACTGAAAGTTGTTATGTGAATGGCTTTGCTGAAGCCCATTTTTAGAGATCTGGACCCTGAATGCTTGACAAGACCTGGGGCTTTGTGATTAGTACCATCCATGCAGCTGGTGTCGGCACCATGCCACTGATGTTGGTCTCTCCAGGGGGATGCACTGATTTATGCTGGCTATAAAATAGCCTCAAAACACTGTTCTTTGGAATCAAAAAGTACTCACGTATTGTAGTTGCATTTGACCATTATTATTTTCCGATCAATGTATGCTGCAAAAAGTTTCCTGCTTTATTCTATATTAGAACCACCTGAAAGGGATAATTTTCAAGTTAAATACATGCCTGGTGTGCAAGCAATGTGAGATGGTGCCAAAGATACATACTGTGCAAGCTAACAAGCACTCATTGTCTGCAGCGTTTATTTTTCTCTATAACCAATGCACTTATTCAGTTGCACACTGAGAAAGTATAAGGTGGCTAATCGCTTTAATCATAAAGCACTAGTATTAATTTTCACTTAAAGCATCATCTAGGGAAAGTAAATGAAGATTGTTGAAATGAGAAATGCACAAGGATGAAAGAGCAGATGACATTTCTGCATCAGTTCTAGCTGATGTTTTTGGAATTGGCTTGTGTCTCTCTCTAGGGTTTCTCCAAGTAAGCCTTTTTATAAAATTTAAGTGTCCATGGGAAACTGAAAGTGAAATATTTTTATTTTGAATCAGTTCAACCTAATTTTAAATATTTGACAGAATGTGCTGAATTAAAAGAGCAGCAATCAAATCCCACTCTGGTGCTTGGTGCACTTGGGAGAAGAGGGTCAGTCACATGGTCCCTGGAGGCAGTGAACACCACGTAATTTTAAAGTCAAGTTCAACAAATTGAAAAAAAGAGGTTTCCTTTCCCCAAAATGAAAGTAGTACATTTTGCATTGAAAATGGCCCAGTTTTTAAAGATTTTTCCATTTGAAAGCCTTTATTTTCTGTTTCTCAAAGAATAGTTATTTAGCTGCTGATATTTTTTAAGACCCTAACCGGTGTGGAAATCCCTGAATATCCACCAATATTTAGATGCAACTTAATTAAAATTCATGCTGTAGTTATTTTTGGTTACCAAGGTATCACCAGGGAAGTCTGAATTAGATGGTGCATGTGGAGCACTGTTCCCTCACAAAGCTTCATCAAAATTTGATGGGGTTAGGGAGAGTTTTTTGGGCCCAGTGGTGATTTTGACAAGGAAAGTCACAACCCCACTTTAATTACTGGACTTTCAACTTTTAAAAGGAGAGCTTTGGCCAAGTCCTCTTGTAAGAGCATCGGGGGGTAGGACGGTTGGGACGGATGGAGAGGAGAGATCTCTGAAGCCAGATCGTGGAACTTGTGGTTTATTGCAAAGGGCCTGGGTGCAGGGCCCTGCTGGGAGCTGCCAGCTGCTGCTCGGAGCAGGCCTGAAAGAAGAGAGGGGTAGAGAGTGTGAGGGGGTAAGAGCGTAAAAGGGCAAGAAAGCAAAAGCGTAAAAGAGCAAAAGGGTAAGAGAGAGAGGTTCCCATTACAATACAATAAATCTTCTTCTGTGTTGAATATTCTAATTCTCACTAACCAATCTAGTACAATATACAAATCCTATAGTATTTACATACAGCCTATAAGAATCACTACATTATCATACTGTGTTTCATTTTAAACCCTAAAAACTACTCTTTGGACCCCTTCTGCTAAGCTACTAGGGTCTGCTCTGACCCTTGGACCTGTCTGCAGGCAGAGGGTATTATATCATCAAAAGGGGATTACTTTCAGCCGGCCACACCATTGTTTCCAGTTGTTCCATAACTAAGGTATCTCAAAGCTTGCTTTCATTTCAGTCTCGCTTATAGTTTCTATATTCTCAAAATCTTTTGCCAGGCAATCATATTTATGATGCTTTCCTGTTTCATCTTCCCCAATACCATCTGGATAAGCCAGTCTTGCAAAGTAAAAGAGTGCAGGAGACCTGGAATTTACAAGTAGTGCCCCTTTTTTGACATCAAAATGGCCTAGATACAGTAAATAAAGCTACAGATATTCACCAATACTTTAAACACCTCTCCTTCACTGTACCTGTAAATTAATTTGGTTAATTTGAAATGAATTCAGTCTTTTCCATTCTGGCACTTGTGGTAGTGTTCGTGGCGGTCTTAGGATGAGGGAAGAGATGAGAATGTTGACTCCATGTTTCAGAAGGCTTGATTTATTATTTTATGATATATATTATATTAAAACTATACTAAAAGAATAGAAGAAAATATTTCATCATAAGGCTAGCTAAGAATAGAAAAAGAAGAATTATAACAAAGAATTATAACCGAGACAGTCTGGACAGATGGACTGTGATTGGCCATTAATTAGAAACAACCACATGAGATCCACCTGTTGCATTCCACAGCAGCATATAATCATTGTTTACATTTTGTTCCTGAGGCCTCTCAGCTTCTCAGGAGAAAAAATCCTAAGGAAAGGATTTTTCAGCAAATATCATGGCTACAGGCACTTCACCTTGGCACGGTTATTTGCTTTGCATTGTTTGATTTTATTTATTTACATTTATGTTCTTCATGTTAATATTTTATTTCTTGGCAGCTATGTAGGTAGTTAAGACATTTTTAAACCCCTGCCTTATTTCAGATTGCTTTGATTTAAGTATAATGTTCACAATTTCTGTTTCTTTCCAGAAAGCAATATGCCTAATGAACATCTCTTACCAGAGAACAGAATAGCAGTGCACAGTGTCTTATAAAATGCTGGCCATATTGAAGTCAATGGTAGTTTTTGTGTTAAAATCAGCAATTTGACAGATCATGTAAATTGCAGTTTGTTCTACTGTGCATTGCCTTTATTTTTTAAGCATAGCAGTGAGAGGCATAGACTTCAGCAGAGCAAATAAAGACACCACGAGCTGTGGAAACATAACTGCCTGGGATAGCATGTTTTCCTGTGGAATGGGAGCTTTTATTTGATGAAACTTTGGCTACTTCCAGTACTGTATAGCTGTTTTTTTGGGGAAACTTAAATGTGTATGGTAGTGGATACCTCAGTTACACGTTCCCTGTGCTGTCCTTACTTGAAAACATTGATGCAGATTGGGAATGTTTGGAAATGTTTTTCAGACAAATCATTTTCTGATTTTTGTTAAATGAGGTGAATCTTTGAATATGTACAAAGATGAGGATGAAGACTGTGCTGTGTTAAAGGACTTCATCATTTCAATGCTAGCAGATGATTTTTAGAATTCCTTCGTATGAGAAACGAAATCACTTTAATTCAGTGGCACTTAACTCATTTGCAGGATTAGTCAACCATGATACTGTGTCTGACAGATGTAGTTGAGGATCTTTCTGTCAGTCATCTAATGATGTCTAGGACACTTTTTAAATTTTAACATCGAGCAAATTGCTGTGAATACATTAGCTATGATCAAATATACTAATCTTTAACAGAAAAACCTGGAATGATCATGTACTATTTAGAATCTTAAATACTTGAAAAACTTAGTATGTGTGGATTTACATGAGCACATTCTGAAGATTCCACCTTTTCTCTCTGTATTGGATTTAAGTGGTTCCACATGGAATGAGCAATGCAAACTTTAATGCCAGAAAATGTAAATTGGTGCATTAAAATTCCTGAGAGCCCAGTATGTCTTGACAGGTGTTAAGTCACATTATAATTCTTCCCTGGGATACTAAGGAGGTCAGCTTAAAACCGAAATAACGCACAATAGGTCTTCAAGACCTTTTAACTCTAAGGATTGTACATCAACCTGTGTTTGCTTTTTGTGACAAAAGAAATGCAGCTAATCATTTGCATTGTGTTTTTTGAGTCTCTTCTTTGAAATTTTCACCTCCTTTTGCTTCATCTACAATGTCACTTTTATGTCTTCATTCATCTTCCATATTGTCCTGGTTTAGGGCAAATTTGGGAGGAAACCTCCAAAAGGGGGCCCCTCCAGAAAGCCCACCCACATGGCACCTCCCCTCAACCGATTCGGGAAAGATTCCTTGGAGAGAAGTGGAAAGAACCTGTTTATTTAACAGGCACAGCACCCCCCAACACACAAAATGAACAATATCAGATGACAAAACTTTTTCATTACTCTGAAAAAGATGACAAATTCAGAAAGTCTCTCTTGGGGGTGGTTGCTCTGTTATCAGTCCACCCGGTGCTGGGGGCAGCTGCTGCAGGCCACAAGGTGCAAACTCTTGATGTTTCCCATGTCACAGTCCAGAGCAGGCTCGAGTGGTTCCAAGAAAGCAAAAGAAAAACAGTCCAGGGAAAATTCAGACTGCTTAGCTAAACTAACTAATGAGCAGAAACAAAAAGCAAGAGCAAAGCCGGAGCGAAGCAGAAGCAAGAGCAAAGCCAGAGCGAAGCAGAAGCAAGAGCAAAGCGAAGAGCAAAGCAAAAAGCAAAAGAGGCACTATGTACTGCTCCTCTCTGTGTCCCGCCAAGCATGGGGGAGCAGGCTGATAAGAAACCAAAACAAAACTTTCACTCTCCAGAGCCAGTCTTGAAGGCACAGAACATACTATCCAGCATAAACAGAGCACACAAATGGGGATACAAGCATCATAACGTCACCCTAAGACACATATTCATGCAATTTAGGTGAAACACCAGCTATGTGGTTTTTAACAGTTCTCTTGTCAACTGAGAGGCCTTTCATGAGAAGGAAAATATCCAACCAGTTTTCTGTCCTGTCTGCTTTCACTTTCAGTTCCTCTGCATCACCAGACTAGCTTTCCCTGTCCTCCCCTCTCCATAACCCACACGGACCAGGTCTCTCTGTTGTAAGTCATCCCCCCAAACCACCTAAGCCGCTTTGATTTCCCTCTTTGCAAAGCTCCAGTTTGGTCATTCTGTAACAATAGGTTGGTAGCCTCTATAAGTGGTCATCTTTAACAACCTGCCATATTTGTTTTCTGAGTGCCATTGCAACCACAAGTCCAGTAATGCTGCATTTTGCAGTGAGCATTGCTGATAATTGTCATCTTTTTTGGACTCTGCAATGTCGCTGCCAGTGCCTGCTGATCACACACTGCAGCAGGGAAAGGTTGGCTCTCCCAGCATAAGTGACCACTTCTTGCCAGACCATGTCATGCGTGACTTGAAGGACTGCTGAGTTTGTATTGCAGCCTCTGAGCTATAGGTTTTCTTACAGTGACAAAAAAAAAAAATCTCCCTAATCCCCCACATGCCGCTTAAGAGACCTTGCTGCTGGGTGTGATCTGGATCTTGCTATGTTTGATGAGAAGAATCCATGGCAGATTTTGCTAGATGTTGGGCTCATGGGCAGGAGCAAGATGGTTAAGCTCCCTGTCCCTTCCTGCTTATCCTTCCAAGAGGTTCTAAGTGCTGGCTGCCATCAAAACATTGCAAACACAACCTTTACTGCAGCTCAGTGCCCAGCAAGCACATGTTTGATGTAGCGATGGGCTTGTCAGCTATTACTTACAGGGACACAACTAAGAATAATTGAGTTGGACCTCATTTTTCTGCTGCCAGCTTTATACCTCTATTACTTTTTCAACTTCAGTAGGTCAAACTAATGCATAATCAAAGTATCTGAAGAGGAAAATTATCCATTGGAAGAGGAATGTGGGCCAGGTTTTTAATAAAATGGAATGCTAAAACTAGACGAAAAGTGTGTTCAGAGTATTTTTCTGTAGAAGTCATTGCACAATTTGTATTTCCTGTTATAATAAAATAATCCAAAGACTCATGTCTCTAACAACTTATTTGCCCTTTTCCCCATCTTATTATTTCCCCCTGAATTCAAGAAACCAAGGAGTTCACTCTATAACCCAAGGCTTTAAATTTGCTACTTGCCCTGAAAATCTTTAACAGCAACTAGTTGCCTAATTTATTTTTATTTTACTAATTTTATTGCCTTGGCCTTATGACTCCCTATGAACATACCTCCTTTGTGTGTTGTAGGTACAGCTTAAAGGTTCTTGTGTACCCCCTCTGAAAATTAAGGAATGTTTGGCTGAGCAGAAATAGGTTTCAGTTCTGTAGGTTAACTTGCTTTTACCTTCAGAGCTCTGGCTCTGAGCAATTAACAGCTGGTGATGTGCTTCAGGTTTTTTCCCCATCAGCCTGAAAATTGTGGAGCAGGCTAAGAATGCCAAGAGGTGAATAATGAAGCAGTGTTTTTATTATAAACAGAAATTAATTTAGCTGCTTCTTTTTAGTATAGTCTCATGTCTGCCTCAATTTCTTTTTTTTTTTCCCCTCTGTCAGGTAAAGATGCAGGGGAAAGTAATGGAGGGTATTTCAATAAGCTGGTTTTATTTTTAAAAATTGATTGCAAAAATTCTTAACCTCTTAAAAATTCTGCCCAACGTAACATTTTCTCTGAGTCTTTGTGATTCCCATTTTTTTGGTCCTGTTTGATTATACATGTCTGAGCTAAGCATTAGCGAACAGCCACAGGGTTAGATGGCAATTAGCTGGATACATTTGGACTTTCATTTTGTTGATTGGGAAAACACCTGACAGTCTTGGTACCTAAGAATTAATTTCTGATTTATTTCCAGTTCTTCAGAGCCGGGAAATAGCTGTGCTTAGATCTTCCTGGGTGGTAGATCTGTAGCACTGCTGTACTGCCTGTTTGCTTTACCCTGTGTGAAATAAAAAGTGTGTTTACTCCACTCCTTTTTTTAAAGATGCTCACATGCTGGGTAGCATCAGCCAGTAGTGGAACTAATGCTGGTTTTCTCATTTTGTCGGCAGGGGAAATAGGAAGGCCATTATTTTGGTAAAAGTAAAATAAGTGATTGTGTGACATTATAGTGCTAAGTGATATGTAGAGAGGATCATCAGTTACTTGACAAAGAAATCTGTTTAATATAGAATAAGAATACAATGTGATATGACCTCAGCAAAGCTATTTGTCTTCATAACTGTAACTTTAAAAATAATGCTACCTTAATGAAGATAAATGCAAATGTTAAAGTGAGACTCCATGTTTTTTTTCAACTGCCTTTTTGTTTGTTTGCTCTTAAATCTAAGAACTGAAAAACTTTCAGCTTTGCAAAGTAAGTTGTTAGATAAGAAGTGGGGCACAGCCAACTTGTCTTCCTATAAACTCTGAAGCTGGATTATTAGAATTCTTACATTTTATAAGCTCAACAATTTTAACTGTTGTAAATGAAGCAGTAGAAACTTGTTTGCAGTCAGTTTATCTTCTTTTGACTATAACTGCCCTAGTTTTTCCTTTGGCCTAACCCAGATGCTTGGTGATTGCTGAGGAAATTGAAGGTTTTTTCAGAAATAACTACAAAATGAAATCACTGTTGTAGTGAGCTCTTTACTTGCTCATGCTGTGGCCAAGTAGAGCCTGTACTGAATAACTGGAACTGGAATACCAGGAGCACTTACAGGCACCTCAGATACTATTCTGGACCCAGGACACAACTCCCATCAATTTCAAATGATGTTCTGATTTATTATTCTGTGGCTGTTTTGAAAAGAACAGCAGGGAAGTGTGTTGCTGTCTTATTCAATATCTGGCTTGTGTTGTCTGGCTCAGTATTTTTACTTACGTGATGTACCTATAAGAAGTGGGTAAAAGGCTGCAGTTCCTGGGGAGACATGGCAAATGTCACCAGTTTTGAATTTGCTCTTCAAGATTAATATCTTTGAACAAAACCCATTACTTTGTGGATATATTCTTGGTGTTTACATGGTCTTCAAAACAGCACTGAATTTGCTGGATAGAAATATAGGACATGTACATTAGTTCATAAGAGGCAGAGGCATTTAAAAAGTTACAGAGCTTTTTTCATTTCCATTTTAAAATCCCCACAAACCAAACCAAAATAAAAGTGTGCTTCCCATGGCAGAGAGGAGAGGGCTTATTGTACAATGGCTGACTCAGCAGCAGTGTCTCTGGTTTTTTCTTAATGATCTTTTAGCCTTGCAGCATCTCTCCTAGGTTAAATATGTTGTCTCCTCTTTCACCTTTTGGTGAGCATATTCCATTTATTTAAGCCTGTGTGTACAAAACTGAATTTCATTTTGCCACCACATGATCTTCAGACTTATTTTAGTACAGTTTCCCTGAGATGTTTTATGTTGTAATTGGACTTCATGACTTTGCTTTCTCTTTGGATCAGTAAAGAAATCAAACAAAAAAAAAGGTATCTTGCTGCCTCAGATCTAGTACAGGACTTTAATGTCATTAATAGAATCAGCCTGTGACCAGTGGGATGTGGCTTTGTCTCCTGCACTAGCATGTGAGCATAGGCATATTTCTTGACTTACAGAGAAAAAGGAAAGTGTATGTGAATTACGCTGCAGAAGCTTTTGAAGTAAGACAAAAATTTATGAGCTTACTGCATTATTCAAGGTACATAATTTTATTACAGTGCTGAACAACTCATGGGACAACTGATTTATTGTTAGTGTCATATTTTGCATTATGAATTTTTTGCACAGATGATTTTACTGTATGTGTTTGAAAAGGTACAAGACAATTCTTTGGGAAATTTTAGTCTAAGGTTATTTTTAAGGAAAGCAGAATTTTATACAGAGGCAAAAGTAATCTATTTCTGTCATGGTATACATGCCATTACTTAATAAATTATTGAAAGGGTCTCATCCTTAGATCTGATACTCTTCTGTTAGTATTTTGTTTAGTGTAGAGGCTAGAAGGCAAAAATAGAGATATTCCTTCAAGAGCAATACCATTCCTCTCTGTAATAGCTTTTTTATTATATAATAGATAATATTTGAATGTAGTTGTGTATAGATAGTGACTGATAAACATGAAATCACTCTGCAGCAATGAACTGATTTTGATTGAACATGAGGGATTAGATTCACCTCATTGTAACACCCAGTGCCATTGACTGGTCTAAGGCCAGACCAGTGCTTGAGGTTGGAGGCTCAAGTTCTCCCCAAGGTTGAAAACCAAGCAACTACCTTAGATATTGAAAATCAAGTGTTAAACACTTCAAGTCTAAGAGAAGGAACTGCCAGTAGACTAGTTTGGCAAGAAAACAGGGCACTGAATCACCAGAGTGGAAAAGCAAAGTGTTCCCATTTCAGCATGCTATTGTGGATCCTCATCTGCACTGGTTTTGATTGCAACCTCACGGATTCCTATGCTAATTAATTCTCCATGTTAGCAATAAAATCCCTCTTGCTGCCTAGTGGGGACTCCAGCCTATGGAGAACAACGGCAAAACACAGATTTTAATATTCACTTCGCAAAACACAAAATGAAATATTTAAGCTGTCCACTCAGGCAGTTCCCTTTGTGGTACAATTCCAAAATTGTTTAATTTCTTAGTTTTGCTTAAAAATAATTAACAAAAGCTAAGGCTTAGGTATTTGTGGATTTAATCTTTAAATTAGGAACTTGAAGCAGTCCATTTGTACTTCTCTCTGCTGTTTCATTATCCATTTCACTGCTTCCATAGTGTGTGAAATACTCCTTCACAATGCTGAAACTCACTGTCTTTCCTCAAAGATCCTAATGAAGATAAATTGCTCAGTTAGCAGTTGTTTTCTTTCCAAGACTTCTTAATTTTTCCCTTTGTTGATGGTTCCCCCTCCATTAGTTATCTTTTTCCTATGAGTGCTGTGATCCAAAATGAAGCAAATGAGAGCTCAATGATCTGGCTAAACAACTTGGTTGATAGCCTGCCTAAAGGTATCTTTCCATAAGCTGCCTTACCTGGGGTCTGCAGTAGGGCTGCAGTTTGCTGTAGGGTGTCTGAATCGTTCAGGCTGGAATCCCTTTGTCTGTCACTGCTATGAACATGAGTGGTACACCAGCACAGCTAGAAGGGCTTTTCAGCCTTAATTTATGCACAGGGGAATTCTAGAGTCAAGAGTGGTTGCTACAAGGTGCTTGCATATTTGATGATGTCCTGAAAAGTCAGCCTTACCAGACTCCCTTTGAGCTTAGGGTATGTAAGTGGGACTGCATTTCTACTAAATGGGAAAATAAAACACAGTTGACACATGACTGAGTGTAGATCTTCATTTGTACAATATTTTTAGAGCGGAAGCAGAAGTTCTGAGTGAATATGAAGTTGGCAGTATGTCTGTGTGGTATCTGTGACAGTGAATTTTGTAATTCATTAAGTGTTCTGTGGAAAAGTACTTGTTTTCTGATGTTTTTAAATCTCCCCCTCAGTAATGTAAATTTCTTAAATTATGAGAAGTAGTAAAAAATAACTGCTTGTCCATCTTCTCAGTACTAGTCATGAATTATAGACAAATGTCAAATTCCCCTTTTTTCCCTGGCTGAAAAGTGATGTTCTGTTTACTCTTAGCTCATGCAAACCTCTGCCATTGAAAGTGCTGTATAAGCAGTTGGGGTAATTAAAATAAACAAATTACCCAGACACTTGGGCACAAAGACTTAGAAGCACTGAGAATTTGTAGCTATAGCTGACATGACTGGAAGGCATCTTCGGACTGAAAATCAGGGCCTTAGCGTGGAGATATGGAGAGATCTGTAAGGATCTCAAGAAGAAATTAATCTCTGAGCTGGAAGACAGCATTAAGTCATTTGAGAGCCACTCTGAAAATCTCTGCTACATTCAAATGCTGAAAAATATTTACTGTCTGTGCTGTATATAAGCAACCAGGCTTTGAAGTGACCACCCAAAAAACCCCACTGTACAATAACTTGAAAGACACTTAGTTTTGCCCTCTCAGTATCAGGGGCAATGTTATCCTCATTTCATCCTGGAACAAGTTTTTGGGAGTTTAAGGGTTTGAATCCAAAACTTGGGTGCTACCAATGGGCTGTCTATTCCTGTATATCGGGAACTGAAATTCAGATGAAAGGGAATGTTTTTAGGAGCAAAGCTATTCATGCAAAAATCTCAAATTATCTTCAATAGCATGCTCAGCCAAATCTTAAATGGAATACAAGTACACATTAATTGAGAATTAACATAATTCAGTTTCTTGAGTATGATGATTATTAAAACATAAACTCAATGAACATACACTTGAGAGGAAACTGCTAAATATTTTTAAAAGCCTAATTTTCAGACACCCTTTATTTTTTCATTAAGAGGGAAAAAAGGAGATGGCACTTGACTTTCTGAAACTTTCTATTTGCTTCATATGAAAAAGTTGCTGAATGTCCTTAACTGCTGATAGGACAAGTCAGGAATAAATTAGATTTATATAGAAAGCAGAGACATGGGATGACATTTTGAGAAGTGCCTGAAAGCCACATTTGTGAAGCTGTTCAGACAAAGGAATGAGAAAATATGCAAAGAGATTTTCGGGTATATGTGCTGGCCATTAATGCAGTTTTCACAGTTGAATTTTGAGAAATGTACATTCTTAGGCATTGAAATGCTTTTAGAAATCTTACTGTTGTAGTGTCACAAAGGAGGTTTTCAAGAATACTTCTTTTCTGGAAGACCCAGGTGTCTTGTCACTTCCTCCACCATTTGGAAAATGGGATTTAACCTTTGCTTTGCCACAGCAAGTAGTTTAATACCTGAATACTCTTGTAAGTGTTGATGTTGATGCCCAGTAGTAACTTGATCTCTCACACCATCTCACAATTGACCATGCTTGTCTACAGGAGGCTTTGCATGCCAGAAAGCATTGCTCCCTATGCTTGCTGGTGTGCAAAATGGGAAATGCCACAGCACTGTAGGGACTGGTTTCTGTCCAGATACATCTCCCAGAATGAAGTTTGCTATTGATTCTCAGCTTTTCATTCAATTTGTGTTTCACTTCATGTCTGTTCTTCCGCTGATTTTCTGTGTTCCTTGTGTTTTGTAGAATGCCAAAGCCAGCTATGACTTCAGCAGCAATGATCCCTACCCCTATCCCCGCTATACAGATGACTGGTTTAACAGGTAAATGGATTGTGGGCAGCCTGCTCTTCACTTTGGATTGTGTAAGAAATTCTGTGTTTTTGTGAAATGTCTGTTTTCTGCTAAATTCAATCATCACAGAACAGACACTGCAGTCTCACTGCTGCTTGAAAATTAGAGGTTATTTACAACGTCATTTTTTTACGTTTATAGTTTATAAATGATGTTGCTGCTCCAGAAAAGTATATTTTTGGATTGTCTGGATAAGTGATGGCTAAATAACTTTTTGTTGAAAACTTTCTAAAGATTTCAGGGCTCAGAGTGAGTGCTTATCAAAAAATATTTCAGGCCTATTTGATGTGGTTTTCATCTCTGACTTAGGGTGACTGGATGGTCTCCTAGTTTTGGATGGGGGTTTTTGTTTTTATTTCTAAAGAAATCAATTGTAGTTCTGTCAGAGTGACACAACAAAGAAGCAGCTGTGCTTCTACCTCAGATACGGGCCTCCTGGAATGGATTAAAAAGAGTTAGGAGCTGTGATATCCTTCTTTGTAGTCCTGCAATTTTTCGGCCAAAGCAAGATCTCAGTGAGACTTCTGCTTCATTTTGTGAAAGGACCTCTGACACCTTTAAAGCAGTATTAATCCAGTTAGTGAATGGAAAGTCACAGAAAGACTAGGGCTCTAATTTGTGAAGGTCTGCTGACTTTCTTGCTTTATTTATGTGAAGGTTCTTTTTAGGAGAAAGATACCACTTTGCTCTGGAGAGGAAGAAAATTAAAATTAGCTTTAGTGTGTAATGGTAGCTTTTGTTGTTTTCAGTGTGGAACTTCATAAAATTGGGTATGTTCTGCCAAGTCCCATTAACATTGATTCTGCTGCTATCAAGTATTTTATAGTGGGGCCCATTTTGCTGTCCTTACCTGTTCGCCAAAGTAAACTCTCCCTGGAGGGAGAGTTATATGCCAAAGTCTCTTTGAATAGACCTCAAACATTCCAGATGTGGCAGGGGTTACTGTTTCTGGTCCCAGGTGCCCCTGACTAACTTCAAGCGCTTCAGTGAAGCATTGAGGGTGAGCAGCACTATTGTTTGTGACCCAGTCTGTGATAATTGAGAACAACATGATTCAGGTTGTCATAGAACTGCATCAGTTTCCTCTGTTTCTTGGGTGAATGGAGAGTTCAGGTCAGCAATAGGAGGGGGAAAACCACAGAGATATCCTTTACTGTTCTTTCTGTTCAGAAAAAAATAAAATTGATACTTAGGAAGTATAACATTGTTTGTCAATAAACGTTAGTCATATTGGGATGCTCCATCCCTGGAAGTGTTCAGGACCAGGCTGGATGTGGCCCTGAGCAGCCTTATCTCATGGGTGGCATCCCTGCCCATAGCAGGGAGATTGGAGCTAAATGATCTTTAAGGTCCCTTCCAACCCAAACCACTCTATGATACGATGAACCTTCAGATTTCTTTTGCAAGACAGGGAATTTTCTGTCTTGCAAGGTAAATCATGGGAGCAACACATTCAGTGGAGCATCCCTTTCCTGCCTTCATAGTATAAGGAAGGATTTAAGATGCAAGATTCTTAGTTTTCTGCAGGTTAAAATGCAAACAAGCATACCATATCCAGCTGTGCAGGAGTAGCTGTGACTGTTTTCTCTGCGTATTTCTTTGCTATTCTGTTAATTGAGCTGACATACTCCTCTATAAGCTCTTGCCATGGCTTCTGACTCCTGAATTAGTGTCACTGGTAGGTAACAGCTGTCTGCCTCTGACAGTCTGTCCCTACGTGTAGCTACACTGGTGCATCTGGATAGGCCATCATTACATGGAATATCTATTGAGAGAAACCTGAAATAAAGGCTCCATTTTGCACAGCCAGTGATGCATCTCCCATCGAATTTTATGCATGCAAAAGTATCAGACTTGAAATAGGATAAAGAACATATAAAAAATACATTTCTATGTGAGCAATTCAAGTGTTTTGTGGAACAAGAAGCAGAGGAGTGATCACTAAGGGGCTTTTGTGAGCTGCCAGCTGCATGTGGAATGTGTTCATTAGACTTTAAGAATAAATAGGAGAGGTTTTTGCATGGAGTATTCCATTATTCACAGCTGCTCTGCTGGTAAGCACAAATTCCCCTTCCATTTGGGGCCTTGCAAGACTGCTGGAATCACTTTGGCCTTTCCATCTAACAGCCACTGGCCTATGAAACCATGCAGGGTGGTTTTTGGAAGGGAAGGATGGTGCCTCAGGCAGGAAATTGCTATCACGCAGTTCAGCTGCTGCTGTGGGCAGAGGCCCAATAGATGGCTTGGCAGCCAAGGGGTTTATTCTCATGTTTGCTGTATTCACTGTTTGACTGTGTTTAGATCCACAGCTTGGGGACCCAGCAGGAGAGTGTATGCTTGGTTCAACGTGGAACAGAGTTGTGCTTGAGCCTGAGGAGCAGTGGGAGCAGTGCAGGAACTTGAATCAAGCCCTGTTCCCAAAACGAGAGGCAGCCCCACAGAACTCAGTGTTTTCTAAGAACCACTTTGGGAACTGACTGATTTTGATCACCCTCTCCTTCTGAACCACATTCAGTACCTTGGCATGTACCACATTTTGCAGTGAAGCGGTAGCTATAGGAATTGGCCTCATACTACTGTCTGATTTCATGTTGTGAGCATGCAGAAGGCATAACTTGGGCTTTCCAACTCAGAGCAATGAGATTACAAATTTCTGCCCTGATCTAAATTACCAGTAATTATCTCTGCTCCTATGACTTTTGTATTCTCTATATTCTCTCACTCAGCTATTGAGTTAGCAGGGAAAAATTTATTTGCTATTTTGGAAACCTATATTCTTCAGATGTCAGAATCTTTTGCTAACTGTGGATCCAAACCAAAGTAGGGGAATGCTTTCCCTTCTGAAAATAATGCTTAGAGGCTGACAACATCATGTGAGTAAAAAGGGGATTGCATTTGCCCCACAAAGTGTCCATCTGAGCTCTGCATGTTTAATTGCTGCCCAATGCACGCAGCTAAACTGGTCAAGAAAGGCAGATGGTCCCAGCTATTGAGACTGCAGCTCTGCATAGCCCTCCCCTGCAAACAGCTGAAGATAGGATGGATGGGTCCTATCCTTTGCTGTCTGCAGAAGCATTTCAAAGCAGATGACAAGGTACCTCAAGAAAAATCTGTGCCACCTCTGACACTTTCAAAAAGACATCAGTAAGGAGGTACGCACAGGACCATTGGCAATGGATTTTAAAACAGAATTATTTTCAAAGACAAAGGAGAGTGAAATTTTTGTAGCTAATATAGAGGTATTTTTTAAAATACAGTATGCAAAACTGTTTTTCAACTAAATCCACTTTTCCCCTTACTTTTTCTATGCATGTTCACATAAAATGTGTTCACTTACATAAAGTTTATGCAAGACTTGCTCTACTTGCTAATATATGGTTTACCTTTGAAGTAGCTTGTTCACAGATGAAAATATTTTATGTTTTATTCCCCTTTGTTAAATAACAAAATAGAGAAGAGGTGAACACTGTAGAGAAAGGCTGTGATTTGTTCTTCTGACATGAGTCACTTCATAGAAACCACAAAGGTTTATCAATGATACATGAACAGCAAATAGGTCTGAGTTGGAAAAGTCTGCTATTTGCCATTAATAATTCAACCAAATGCATTTCCATGAACTCGTAAGTGATTTTTTTTTCTCTCTAGTCAGCAGCACAATATTGAAACTCTGAGCTGCTGGAATAGGCCTGTTTAGTCTCCAATATGTGGGCCACTGCTCTGGAGAGGACCTTCTGGTAAAACTTTTTTGTCAGGAAGGTCCTAATACAGTTTTTCTCACTGTAATCTGGCAGCATCAGTGATGTTTTGCACCCCAGCATTAGTCAAACCAATTTTGAACAAAGCTATTTATTCTTCTCTGTGCCTTGTAGGTGGCCCATAGGTGACTAGATACTGAATGCCTAGCATTGCTAGCACCTACCAATGAATGTTGTACTTCTGTCACACTTCCTTGAGCAAGATCATGAGGGAAAATCTTGTTGTTTGATTGTTGATAGAAATTTCTGTAGCAGCTGAATAACAAATCTGTATTTCTGTCTTCTCTGCCCCCTTTGGTAAAAGGAAGCGGATGAGATCTTCTGTCATCTCTCTTTATGGAACTGCCTCTAAAAATATATTCTCCTAAGTAGAGCAGGAAAAAGTATGTCTTGCTTCTTATCTTTTTATTAATGTTACGCTATCTTTGCCAGACACCCATAAAGGGAAAGAGAGGGAAAAAAGCTGATTAAAACAGTTTTGCTGCCTCCCAGGATGGTCCATCTGTACTCAGTATAACCTTTATAATACAGCATTTTGAATTGCATGAATCCTTAGTATGCTGTAGAATCAGTGCCAGTTTCAATGCTCAGAGTGGATTGATGTGAGCAGTAGGATGGAGTCATATATTGGTTCAACATCTTAGACTAAAAAAAACCCTGACAGCAGCGCAGGTTTCAGTAATTTCCCTGCTGCTATGCTTTTTTTAAAAAACTAGGTTATATTGTCTGCATTTCTTTTCTCTTGAGTTTAATTTCTAGGATGAATTAGGAGAAAGGAAAATGCAATTTCCCTTCCTGCAGGCGCCACTGCCAGTGGTGCCAGTAAATGCCACTACAGCTAAAGAGTCTCTATTAAGAGCTGTAAAGCACTTCATAGACACCAGGTATTATTGAAATACCATGTGTCAGCCCAAACCTGGACCTCTGTATCAAAGCAGACTTTTCCCACTTGAGCAGAAAGCAATTGCTCTGTGAGCTGGAGCACCTTGTCAGCTCTTTTGGGAATCAGGCACTGGATGAGAGGGATGCATGTGCCTTAGGTCCCACAGCTTTGCACCTGGCCAGCCATGTGCAGCTCTGCTGCTGAGGAGTGCAGTGACCATTGTGGCTCACTTCTCCTACTCCAGCTTGGTATTGCACCCACCTCTTCCTGTAGCATTTATTTTGTGGGCAGGGATATGCTCTTTGTACATGTTCAGACAGCAAAAAGGCAGCCAGACTGTTCCATAAGGTTCAAAGTAATGGGTGTCATGGTATCAAGATGCAAAAATAAAGGAACTAATACTGATTTTATATTTATGGTGTTCTGTCAGCCTAAGATTTGTTAATGAGGCAGAACCTGTCTCACAAGCTAAAATGAAAAGGCCTGAATAACTTTACAGTTAAATGCAGTGTAGAGATACATGTTAACCTCAGAGCAAGCCTCACTCGTCCTGCAGAGGGGAAACTGGATATTGCCTGCTTCAGCAAGGAATGAACACGTGCCAGTATTCAGCACTCAACAGTTTTGCATTGAATGGTTTTCCTCTGCAGCACTGGGAGCTGACTGAGGCAAAACAAGTTCACAGTGATCCAGCTCAGCTCAGCACGTGCATTAGCTGGGGTTCATCTGGTCTCTCTGCCTTCCTTTTCACAGCCACGGGACAAGGTGTGCAGGAGAGGTGTCTGCTGCTGCCAACAACAACATCTGCGGTGTGGGAGTTGCATACAATTCCAAAGTGGCAGGTATGGTAGCAATCCAGGGTGTAAATAGCCCACTGTGCTTCAGGCAGAGCTCCTCCTGCAGAGACAGAGGGTGTTGCTCACGAAAGGGCTGCAGATTGGTGCTGGACCATGTATTTATTACTTTTCACAGTAGCTGGAGAGAGAAATTTCTCCCTGGCTTTGCCTTTTCAATCAAGGGCCTTATAAATAAAGGCTTTTTAATAACAGTGCTAAAGAGCAGCTCTGCTCCTTCATATGCCAGCTCCTGTTTGTATGCTGATTTTCAGTGCTTCTTCCCTGCGTAGCTATAGAATTATTTGTGCCAAATCTCATTTTGCAGGAGGTAAAGTATCAATTTCTGCTGCACTTAAAAACCATTTGAAAAGGCCAATGTTATGCTGCTCCTACTCTTTAGGCTCTCACAGGGCAGGACCTGCAGAGCTGTATATCTCTGTGGTTGTAGTTTTCCTCTGTTTTAACAGTGATGCAGTGTGATAGAAGCAGATGCAGAGAATGAAACAGGTGGTACTTAGCACTCAGCATCCACACCTTGAGTATTTTTACTTCTAACAAGCTCTTCTCTGCACATATATACCGAATACAGTGCTTGGAGTGAGTTAGGCTCTCCACACCATGTGTCAGTTTAGTTGAATCTGAAGAAATCCTGTTTTCCCACTCTTAAGACAGTTCCATGATGAGAACTGAGGTACAGCAGGCAGAGATAGATGCTTATGAATTTCACTTTACTTTCCCTAATCCACACCAGAGCATCACCCATTGCTTCTCGGCGATGGTCCACAGTGTGTGTACATGGACAGTGCTGCTCTGCTTGGCCAGTTCCTGTTTTGCTGTAGTGTCAGGAGAATCTGAGGAAGGCCACATTTCACCTGTCACCTACATGACTGAAAGCTGAATCTCCACCAGAGAAGAGCACCAAGCAATGTTTGCTAAGCTCTTACTCAAGAAGTATCAGTGAGAGTTAGTAACTGACTGGGCAGGTCTAATAAATATCTCCTTTCTTCAGGAAGGGTAACATCTCCTTCAGGGATGGGACATTCCACAAAATTTACATTCTTTCAAGAGTTACTCTTTGAGGAATCTGAATTGAGACATGGGATTTTGTCTGGACCATGTCCGTATTATTCATATAACCCTAAAACTGCAAGCTGGTTGCTTAAAAATCAAGAGGCTTGACAGTATTTCTGGTGACCAACAGCCAACAAATAATCTTCTGTGTTTGTCCACTTTGCATTAAAATCCCCTCAAGTTTTTGGAAGTGCCAGCCAGCCTTCCCTGCCTGAGGACAATATGCATTGGCAACACCACTGTGTGGTCCATGGCGCTGGAAGTCCATGAAAACTGAGGGTCTGCTTCTGTCATGGTTTGGAGTCATGTTTGCAGAATGAATGGGTTGTTGATTGCAGATCTGCATTTTATAAGTATGGGAAGCAATTTCTCACCAATTGAGTTTGACTTCATGTTAGCTTGAGTTAGCCCATCAAGAACATCTGGCTTTGGTCTGATTTCTATTTGAAATTTATACCACCTTTTTTCCAGCCTTATATTTGAAACACAATGTTTTTTTATTGAACATAGTAAAGTCACTGGCTTCTAAATCAGGATCCTTATTGCCATTCACACTGTTTGGCACTGATTTCTGCCCAGTCTCTATCCTAAACCATTGGGAAAAGCTGAACTTCAACTCGGGGATATAAATAACGCTTGGAATGAATCCCTGGTTACTCAGGTCTCATCCAGAGACCAAGTGACAGGTTGGCTGTCACTGGAATTGTCCTATGTGTGAGGTACGATGGGTGTAAGGGCTTGCATTGCTGTCTGTTGCACTCTGGCTCACTTAGAGTCAACACTTTAAGGTTTTATGAAGTTGACATGTCCTAAGATTGTATCATTTAAACTCTTAAACTTCTGCTGCAATATGGGTTAAAGGAAGTGGGTTTTACTTTGCTTTTTTCCTCCACATGCTGGCCGTATTTTGCTATTGCATCTGCATGTTGACAGAATGATATTTTTCCAGGAAATTGCTGGGTAGCATGTTTCCCTCCTCTGATTAAATTCTGGAGATGCACCCAAATAAACAGAAAAATTACTTGAAAAACTAATGACATGTGAACACAAAACTGAATGTTAGATGAGGGAGGGGACCTCTTTTTTGCTAGCTTACAGAATCTTATATTAAATGCCATTGATATTATTTAAGCACTGAATTTCTAAGACTGCTGAATTCTGTTATTTTTATAGTGTTCTCAGAGATTAGATGGAACATACGGTGTAATTAGAAAGCTAACAATAAAGTTCTTTTTCTGTCTGGGCTGTGCTGCCTTGGTGGCTGAGTGTTTAATACTGGCATCCTGCTGGGTAAGCACACCCTGGTGACATGGGAATGTCAAGTGTAGCATTATTGAATGGGTAAAACTGCCAGTGACTTAAAATATCTGTAACTGGTGGCCTTCTGCAGGTGCTGAGATTACATTTTGTGCTGGGTAGTGCATATTTCATGCTTATGTTGATTAAAACTACAGGTATTCGAATGCTCGACCAGCCGTTTATGACAGACATTATTGAGGCTTCCTCCATCAGTCATATGCCTCAAATCATAGATATATATAGTGCCAGCTGGGGACCAACTGATAATGGGAAGACTGTGGATGGACCTAGAGAGTTAACGCTGCAAGCAATGGCAGATGGTGTGAATAAGGTAACAGTTTTAATTATCTGGGTTCTGGGGCAGAATGGGGTGTACATGCTTGTGCAGAAAACAGTGACTTGGGAACACAATGCATTTGCACAAATTATCAAACTTTCACCATATTTCAAGGTTCCTTTGATGCTCACTCTGCAATATTTTGGTATTGATTTTATTGTGTAGTCTCAGCATACTGTGTTTATCTCTAGCCTGCTAACTGATGCTCAGCTGAGCTACTGACACTGCATTTTCTGTTTTGGCATGTTACCAGTTTAATTATTTTTTGGATTTGGAGTGTCTCTTGGGTTACTCATTATATGGTCATTATTATAGCTGTGATTGAGCTGCAACAATTCAGATGTCCCTGGACTAATATCATCCAGGAGACTCCTTGTTTATTCCCACATTCCCAGCTCCTTCTAGGAGCAGTCTGTGGTCTTTGTAAAAGACACTCAATATCAGCCTGTCATCTGTTTAACCAGTACACTATAAGATGGTTGGAGGAAATGTGTGTGCCACAGCTCAAAAATAAAATAAATTAGCCCAGACAAACCAACCTTGCATGGCTTTATCTCTACCTCTTTAGTGTCATGCAGCCAAGACAACCATGGGTGCCCCCTGGTGGCTGTAGGGAATGAGCCTCCTCCCCTTGGCTGGTTGTAGATTGGTTTCTGTATTGACAAGACCTGAAATTACCCAGAACATCTGCGATGGTTTTCTGTGGGAGCTCCACAATTACTTTTCTATCCAAATTATTTCTTCCTTTTGCTTGTGCCAGATTCTCCCACTCTTCATCACCAGCTCACTGTAAGCAGCATGTTCTGTTTACCATGTTTTGTGACATGATAATTCAATCTACCGCTGTGACAAGTAGTGAAGCATCTAAAGCTTTCTCAAATGCTGACCCTCAGATGTTTTGCCTGTAACAGAGGGATTACAGTTGTCTTCATGCTTCCACCCATAAAATTGGCAATGTACTGCAAGAACACTGGAAGACTTGTCAAAAATTCCTTCTGTCTACTCAGTTTTTTAGTATAAACTGTACAAACCTCTGATGAGTTGAGTCCTTCTGAAGTCACCTTACACAGGCTGTGTTTCTTCTTGTGATTTTCATTTATCTAGTGTTTCCATAAAGATCCCCTTAAACACTTTGGTCTTGAGGAGAATCTTTCTTAGGTGTATGACAATTCTAGCAGCAACTTGATGTGTTATTGTTGCTTGATCTCTCTTCCACTTATGTTGGTTGTAGCAGATATAAACGTTGAACACAGAAAAGTTTCCATGTAATTTCTGTGCTGTCCTCATCCAATGGAGAACTTGTGTAAAAGTAGCAAAAAAAGGGGAAGATTGAAAACTGAACTAGAGTTATTTTACCCTTCAAGAGAAGCAGATTTTAAATCATAATCATGGGGATTTTTTGTAATTTGGTATAAAAAATGCCTTTGAATTAACTTGCTGTCATATTGCCCTATGCTTTAATTTGTGCAGTTACACTGGAATTAACCTTCTCTTTCAATGTTAAATATCAGAGTAGGGATTTTTCTTTTCTGTTTCGTTGCTTGGTTGGAGTCCTATACTCAGAGGGTTGGGCATATTACCTTTTTAATACCTTGCCTTCAGGAGTGTTTGTGATTCTCTTCAAGAAATAATTTGCAGTATTAAGATAAAAAGGAGCCCTGAGATCACTTACGTTGAAGTCTCAGGAAAGAGAGAGCACAGTGACAGTGATCTGTGCTCTGGCAAGGATTGCTTTTGTGAGGAGACATATGTCTCTTTTATCAGGAGACATAAAATTAAGAGGAGAGCCTGCAGTAGTAAACCAGTTCTCTCGGCCATTGGAGAATTAGGAGGAACTATACTGGATTCTACAAAAAAAAAATATTGCTGTCTTGGGACAATTACACTTAACCTTGTAGTGGCAGTATCCCAGCTATCTCCTGGCAGTATGTGCACAGAAGATGGGACAGTTCTGCCCCAAATAACTCCCTTTGTGTTATGATCTTAGCTTTATCTACCCTTCTTTTGCTCATTACATTTCCTAATAGAGCAGTTTTTTTGGGTATAGTTTGTTCTGATTTGGTTTTTTTGAAGAGCCAGATTTTCTAGAGGTATTTCAAGCTGTCAGTTGATGCTGGGTATTCTCCATGATGCTCTGAAAAACCCACTGCAGAGCTGGCTGCATGTAAAGGAAGACTAACAAGCCTTTGATATAATACCCTTTTACCTAGTTTAGGTCTATAATATATGCATCACATTCTCTATTGATTAAAAATGTAAATCTAGTTTATTATTATTTCTCAGTGTAACTCTCCTATCTTATTAAAAAGTATCTTTTGTAAACTGAGAGATAAAAAAATGTAGGAATTCTTTTTATCAGCCTAGAGCTGATTCTCACCAGTTATGGCTCATGACTTAATGATGAAGCTGAAATATTGGTGGGGAGAAAGCAACATGCTGAGAATAAAAATGTATTCTTAAACTAAAAGCAATACTTCCAAATGTCCTAGAAGGCAAAATAAGAGCTCTTGCATGGAGCAAGATTAATATCCTTGCTTCTAATGCAATAAAATAAAAATCAGTAAGTAAGAGCGATACAGAATTCTTACACAGAATGTGCATTTAATTGAGTTGACAAACACAGGTTATCTTTGCCTTGCTGCCACTACACTTGGGAGCCCAGTTCAAAGAGGACTCTGCCAAGTATTTCATCCTTCCCGCAATCTCCATTCTCACTTTCATATCCTTCAGAATTTCTCCTTCCAGAGCTACTGAGATTTGGAGATAACTAGTCACCTGACAATGACAATATGATAAAAACTGCAGAAACTGTGAAACTTCAAGTTTATATGTCTATTTTTATGTCTTGAAGCCACCCAGCTATAACCAGCTGGACTAAGGCCAACATGTCTTCTATTTCTGATACTTATTCTTCTAGCTGAAGATGTCCTGGCTCATTGCAGAGTGGAGTTGGACTGGATGGCCTTTAAAAGGTCCCTTCCAACCCAAACTATTCTCTGATTCTATTTTCCTACCTTTCCTCTTCCATTATCCATTCTTGGCATGTGTTAAACTCCTTCTTGCCTTTGCCTTAATCATACCTTCATTTTGGTGGGCTGTTCGCTGAGAAGGTAAATAGCATTAATAGAGGCAGCACTGAATTAAGGACAACACAATCTGTCATCACACTGGGAACTCCTTTATGGGCTCTCTTACTAATTATATCCAAGGCTAAGCACAAAATTATTAGTGTGTGCGTGAACTGGGTGTCAGCATAACCCATGGAATCAGAAGTTATTGGGAAAGGTACTCAAGCTGCTTTTTGTTACTAAGATATTTTTTAATGTGATCTGGCTTCACCTGTGTTATCTCATGGCTTTAGTTCAAGGACAGTGGTCACCAGCATGGCTGGGTCACTGAACATTGGGGGTTGCACTGCAAGGATATGTGACCTCACAGTTGAATTAGCAAGAATTTGGGAATAGGGATTGAAAGGAGTTTCATACACACAAAGGTCCACAAGTATTTGGCAATTACCAGCACTGGCCTGACACAGGTGAACGCTCTTACCTGATGCAACTTTCAGCTGCTAGAAAATACTTATTTGGGATGTAACTGGAAAGGACTTTTAAAAACTTTTAGGTTTTAAAGATTAGACTGAAAGTTGTATGTTTACAGTACTTGTCTAATTAGGGGGCCTTGCATTCATTGTATGCATTGTATGACTGGACAAAGCAATCCTGTGTGATTTACATATCCCTTGTCTGAGCTGTGCTTACCCACTTTGGGGGTTAGAAGGCTTGGAGAAGGAGGTAGAGATGATGGAAATCCTGTGACAACACATCTCTCTTAAATAGAGACTTTCTGTTCTTTAGTATCTTGCATCCAGAATTGTATCACCTGTCATCTTAAACAGGAAAAGGCTGTTGCAGACATCTTTTGTGAAAATTCTTTTCTTAGGATTTTTCCTGCTGAGAAGCTGAGAAGCTACAGCAACAAAATGTAAACAATGGTTATCTGCTGCTCTGGAATGCATCAGGTGTGTCTGTGATTGGGCCATCTTGAATGTTTACAATTAATGGCCGACCACAGACCAGATAGCTTGGACTCTCTGTCTGAGCCACAGACCTTTGTTATTCATTCCATTCTATTCTTAGCTAGCCTTCTGAGAGGAAAACCTTTCCTTCTATTCTTTAATGTAGTCTTAATGTAATGTATATCATAAAATAATAAATCAAGCCTTCTGAACATGGAGTCAACATTATCGTCTCTCCCCTCACCCAAGAACCCCTGTGACGACGGTCACAAAAGGCAGCCTAGGTTAAGGACTAATTCCACTTACATTTTATGGTATAACCTGGTTGTAGTGTAGTGTCCAGTAAACACTTCTTATTTGCCATTTCATGAGTCTAGTTCTTTCCAGCTTCAGTTACTGCAATTTAAGGCAACAAAAAGAAGTAATCAAATCAAGTGGTCTCTTATCTATTGCATTTTTATGATGTAGACTTTTATATTAGGAGGTTGTGAGTGGTTGCTCATGGACTGAATGAATTCCTTGAAATTTCACCTTCTCAGCCAGAATATATAAGACATGAGCCATTTGTGCTTGTGCTGGTGAAAACATCACTGCTAACCCTAGTGTAGTTCTACCTAAGAAAACAATGCCCAAGTACAAATTACCTAGGGAGCAGTATTAAGAATTCATAGTCACATCATGGCTTTGTAACTGGGCTCACCAATGAAGGAAGAATTGACAGTGTAAAAAACAAAAGGAAATATTTTTCATTTACCTCTCTCCAAGTGCACAGAAATTCTGTTATTGTTCTTTGAAAATATCATGTTAATGAAGTATATACAGTTAGATGCCACATGCCTCTAACATAATTTTATTGTTCAACAGCTAAGTGAGGACAGGAAAATTTATTATATGACAACCATCTGATTACTCACTTTTTGAGGAAGCCCAGCAAGCTCCTTTATAACTTGGGAGCCCTTTACTATCGTATTGCCATTGTGTCTGAAATATGCATTATAATTCCATGCCTTGTCTTTTTCATCTAAGATAAAATCAAACCTTATTAAACCCCCACACATGTTGTATCTGCTTGCAATTCTGAACCCTGGTCATCTGACAGGGATGTTTTCTAAGGAGGCAAGACAATAATGTAGCCTGAAAATGCTGATTTTGTTGTATCACTCTGCCCCCAGGAGTGCTTTTTTGCCTAATCTCTGTGCCACAGCTCAGCAGATAACATGGTTTAGCTTCCCAGCAAGGCTGATACTGCAAGCTGGCAACCTTTGCACAATGCTTCCAGGAGCACAGATGGACCTATGAGGCTAGAGTTCATCACACCACTTGGGAATGCTGGCAAGGGAAACCAGCATTGTCACTGCTAAAGAGTAAATTGGGTGTGTAGAGTCTTTCTGAGTGATAATCTAGTTCAGAAATAATGAGAAGAGAATGAGATTGATTTTTTTGCAAATATTATCAATACTAGAATTAGGCCTGTAGAATTGTTGTATTTTCACTTGTGGTGCGCAGCCCAGCATCCAGCAAAAAAGAAATGGCTAATTAAAAGGTTTTGCCTTAGCATTTTCCAAGTTCCCTTCTTGTTGCCCTGCTAGGCTGAACCCTCCCTGAAACCTAATGCTGCCTCTCTTCACCAAAAACATAATTTTACATATATTTCTCTTGGCTAAGAGAAGCCCATCCAATTTCAACAGCAATTTAGATGTAGAAAATGGCTCAAGCATTATTTTTAGCCAAAGGAGGTATTAACAATTAAGCAATTAATTATGGGTTGGCATATGTGAGTTCAGTACTCTTCTGTGACCAATTCTAAAATAAGTTACAGAAAGCCTTTTATTAGAGTTTATAAATTATATGTCTTAGATTTTTTGAGCCTTGTATACAGCAGTCTTGGAGTTTGGTGGTTATTACTTGACCCAAATAGTTTCAGAAATCTGCTAGGACAAACTGGACAGACAGTTACTAAAGGCAGCAAAATGTGAAAGGGACACAAAGAGAAGTATGTTGGAAGTGTGGTTCCAATTGATAGTTATCCTCTGCACAGTAGCCAAGTGTTGAACTGAGTTCTTGCTCCTGCTAAAACAGCCTTTCCTCTTCCACTGTTGAATACCAGAAGATTAGGCCAGCAGGGAAGGGACAGGGCCTTCATCAGTGATGAATTTGAGAGGATAACCCTGTTGCTGTTTCTTCCCAGCTGAACTGCATGGCTTGTGGCTGTGCTGGGCTTTTCCAGGGTTACAGTTCAGCATCTCCAGGCTTTTGGAAGGAACTGGAGAAGTGCAAAGGCATTCAGCTCAAACAGGGTAGCTGTGCGCCTAAACCTGTGTGGTGGCAAACTTTGGCAATCCAAGTATGTTTCTTGCTGTGTTTTCTCTGAGGTATCTCTGAGGTTAAATCAAGGTTGCTTGGCTGGCTGTCAGAAATTGTTTCTGCCTAAATTTTGCTTTAGGTTTTTAAAAGTGTCCAAGTCATCAGTGTAGGAGAGGAGCAAAGGGATCCAAGAAGTCACAGGCTACCAGATTGCTCTAGGCAAATCATCCTGGCATCTGGAGGAGCCAGGGGAGTGAGAGATGTTAGGGATGCAGGAACATGCAGGCAGGCTCCAGAAAACCCTGGCAATACAAAAAATGGGCAGCAGTTCAGGGATGCCAAGGAGTCGCTGCCTCCAGCTGACTTGTACTGCATAGCAACCTCTGCAGTAGGTCGTTGCAGCCTGAATAGCTGCTAGTAAAGTCCAGGGTAAGGAAGCAAAAAGGGCCTTTGTATAATATCAACAGATGTTTAATTCAGCTGGCCAGTGAGATGTTCAGAGTCCCAGCGCACACACATGTGGAGGGTCCAGGTTCCCCTCTCTCAAGGAGCCCCCAGAGTGACCCTGGTCTCTGGGCAGTACTAAGATAAGGGCCAATCGGGGGATAGGGAGGGAGTGGCTCAGGGACACAGGAACAGACATAGGAGGAGCAGGGGAAGGAGCCAGTGGGGTCTTACAGGCTTTTGAGAGAAGCTTCTTGTGTTTCCCCAAGCCAGGGGATGCCCTCCAGGGTCTCCACAACTCCCCATTTTGAAATTATTAAGAAAGCTTCTCTGAAGGATCAACACAAAATCAACACAAAATGAAAAAAACTCATAAAAACCCTCCACATGTGTGTGCTTTGGGACTCTGTTAAACATCTCACCACATGGCTGAATTAAACCTCTGTGGATATTATGCAAAGACCCTTTTTGCTTCCTTACCCTGGACTTTACTAGCAGCTATTTAGACTGCACAAATGGCACACTGAACAGGTCTCTAGGAGAGACCTCTTCTCCTAGAAAACATCTGCACTAGACCACCCTGAGAATTTGGGCTTTTTTTACCCCAGTGTGGTGAGTTTGAAATTTTGGTTCCTTCCTCCTTTTACTCTCCGGTGTTGGGGAGAGACTGGGTTAAGATGGAAACAGCACTCACCCATGCAGAACAAGAAGTTTACCTTGTTATAAATGAGGTCCCATATCTCTAATTTAATAATTCACAGACTTAAAATTTAGCAGCAGTTTTTAATTGAGCAGCCATTTTATAATACAATCAAATATAATCCAGTAGTTACAAAAAGAAATTTGGCAGTGGCTCAGATAAAACATAAGCAAAAATTGATCCGTCGGGATATGGGGAGGGCATCCCACCCTGCTCATGTACAAAAGGCAAAAGGATCCAAACACAACTTATATACTGTATGCTAATGCATATTCATCAATGTTTTCCCATAAGTCTCCTCCTATTTTAGATTCTCAAAATCTACTTCACTCTACTGTGCAGCGCATGCTCCTGTTGTTGCAAGTCCTCTGAATAACCTGGCAGGTGGTGTGTGCACATTAAGCTTTATGTTATGTAAGTAAGCACTATGTTCCAATTAAGTCTTATTTTATAGATAAGACCACTATTTTGGACTCCCTGTCTGGAATTGTCCCAATTTTTTTCTCTTTATTGTCCCAACTTCTCAAGGTCGGTCCAAACCAATAAATTTTTGGAAGTAATTTGGGAAATTTAAAAACTAAGACAGAATTCTGTTCTTTATTTAATATGATGATGAAATGCATTCTGAATCTTGAGGACCATTTAAAAAACAGCTGAAAACACCTCCTCCATGTTCCCCTCTTTGTGCCCCTGCACCTCCTCCCCTGTCACAAGGATAGACTTCTCCGGGTTCTCCCGTGTTTACTCCTGCTGCCCAGGTTGGCTCTCACCACATGGCCGCAGCCGCATGATCACATTCACGTGCTCAGGATGGCAGAGACCCCATGGTTGGAGCTGCGGGGTCCCCCCTTCTGCCCTCTGGTACTTACGCTTCCTCCCACAGACGTGTTTACCTTGGTTGCTATAGCACTGCGAGACGGAGCAGGTGGTGATAGTCATCCCCCCTCGCACTGAACAGCTGCTCCTGCAGAAAACCCATGGCCTCCCCACTGCTGCTCCACATGGCCAGAGTGAGCTGGCTGATACTCGCTGCCCAGCCTGCCCCGTGGCAGCCCGCTGCATGGGGGCCAAGGGCAGGCGGGCAAGACCAGTGGGCCCAGGGTGCTGCTGTCTCCGGGCAGGCGGACAGCCCCACCGGAGGATGGCTTAGAGCCGCAGTCCTGGCAGCGAAACTGCTGCCCCCATGCCAGCAGCGCAGGCACCAACCAAGACAGACCCAGCGGAGAAGGAGAAGAGGCTGAATCTCAGCGTGGCCACCAGCGCCGGGAGTGTGATGAACTTTGCACGGCAACACACCAGCACCAGCAACGCGTCTAGCACCACCAACACAAACACAAACCCACTGACAAAGGTAAAAAAGTCCTTGCTGTGAACATTTTGGGGACAGTGAAATGGTTCAATGTCAAATACAGATACAGTTTCATAACCTGGAATGATAACAAAGATGTGTTTGTTCATAAGACTGCTATAAAAAAAATAACCCCAGGAAATATCTCCACAGTCTAGGAGATGGAGAAATTGTGGAATTTAATATAATACAAGGAAGAAATGGCCCCCAAGCAGCCGATGTGGCAAGACCTGGTAGAGTTCCAGTGCAAGGTAGTAAACATGCACCAGACTGCAAACCTGCAAAATATTATCCACATCATAGAAGTCTTCCACACACCTACCAAGGAAATAGAACCCAAAAAATTCCTTTGGCATCTGTACCTCCCTCCCACTTTCCCCTTTTCCTTTCCATTGTCCTGTTACTCTTTTTTTATGTTCCCACAAATTCCCACCTCCCTTTCCCTTCACCTATGGTCTCCCTCCACTAATCTTTTTTCCCAGAGTTCCTTTGTAATACCAGAGGGAGTGTGATTGGGAGGGAAAGAAAGGAAAGTTTCCCTAAAGTAACCATCTTTTTCTTAAAAGTTAATGATTTCTATTTATAGTTTCCAACAGGCACACCACCACCTACACTACCTTATACAGGGTCTGTAACAGCCAACAACACTGCCATAGGTGACAGAGAACCAATCCCTGCTGAAGAAACCTTCTCCTCACTCAGTTTCCTGATAAACCGTACTAAGCGAACACTGCATCCCTCCTGCCAGCTCTAAGAAATCTGTTTGGTCATTGGGGAGTCAGAGTTTTTTGCATTTTGAAAACTGTCTTATGACTGCTTTTATGAGTTTTTGTCATTTTGTGTTGATTTTGTGTTGATCCTTCAGAGAAGCTTTCTTAATAATTTCAAAATGGGGAGTTGTGGAGACCCTGGAGGGCATCCCCTGGCTTGGGGAAACACAAGAAGCTTCTCTCAAAAGCCTGTAAGACCCCACTGGCTCCTTCCCCTGCTCCTCCTATGTCTGTTCCTGTGTCCCTGAGCCACTCCCTCCCTATCCCCCGATTGGCCCTTATCTTAGTACTGCCCAGAGACCAGGGTCACTCTGGGGGCTCCTTGAGAGAGGGGAACCTGGACCCTCCACATGTGTGTGCGCTGGGACTCTGAACATCTCACTGGCCAGCTGAATTAAACATCTGTTGATATTATACAAAGGCCCTTTTTGCTTCCTTACCCTGGACTTTACTAGCAGCTATTCAGGCTGCAACAATAGGTGGCTATGCAACAATCAAACAATCAAAGCTTCAGGAAACACTGGCTCAGGTACTAGCCCAGCAGGCATAATGAATGAAGAAAACAACAAAGGGGAAAAACATAGTTTAAGTAATGCCTCAAGTTACATAAAGTGAGAAAGGATGAAGTCTTCTGCCAGCTCACTTTTGCAAGGTAGCTTACAAAAGATATTTATCTAGGATTATGCACTTATGGAAGATCAGAAAAAGGGGTAAGAATGTTTCTCAGGGAACATTTCCTCATGGTGCAGCTTCCCACTAAAGACACCAGAAATAGAAAATCTGCTCTTTTCTTAAAGAGAGCTTCACAGGAACTGTCTGTGAATTACTAAACATATAGCCTTGCCAAACACTTAAAACTGGTTCAACTTGAATTGAGAACTGGGCCTCTCTTGGGCTGGTATTAAATCCACCATGATCCATTTTCAGCTCTGAGTGAGATATATCTTCAGATGGCTCAGAAAGGTGAGTGCCAAGCCATGCATCACTTTTGGAGGAAATGAGCCGATTTCTACAAGATTGTGGAGGAAAGATAGTCCTTTAAAATGTATCTTAAAACCTTCCTGGTGTTTTGTTCTTCCTGACTCTTCCTTCAGGCTCCCTCTGGTGGTTACAGTGTATGTTACTGTTGCCTTCTTCCATCCCGTTTTTGGTCCACATGTACAGCAGCTTGAGTCACACCAGTAATATGTTTTAGGTTCACATAAGGTTGAGATGCAAATAAGAGCTTTCAGTTCACTTTAAATATGATGTTTAGTTAATACAACTGGATTTTATTTTTCTTGCTTATCATAGAATCATAGAGTGCTTTGAGTAGGAACGGACCTTAAAGGCCATCTAATTCTTGAACGCCTGTTGTGCCACGAGCAAGGATGCGGCCCACTAGATGAAGACTAGATCAGTTTTATTACTACTACTATCCAGAGAACTGAAAATTTACTTCTCCTGAAGCTGTATATTTTTACCTGGTAAACTACACAATTCCTGAGAACTGCCACGAAACAGCTAGCCTGTGCAGGCAGTTTTTCTGTGGGATCTGACTGTGGGACATGTGAACAACAAGTCCTAAGCCTCATTACAAATAATGCAGTTGGACTGCTGTCAGTTTATTCCAGCCGTGTTTGCTTGTCTTTCCAGGGCTGGATAGGAAGGAAAGGCAATTGAAATTAGAGTATTAAGAGATGAGTTGTAGGTTTTAACACTAAGATCACTTATGGATATGACTCCTGTGAAAGCAATATCGTGAAGCCATTCTCAAAGTTACAGTAATTGCATGCATAAAACCCATCCCAGAGTTTCAGTTCCTCTGTGACTTCCTCTTGCTTCACACCAACAATATGTTACATGCATTTTCTGCCATTCAGCTACAAATCTCATTCATGGGGTAAAATTCTTGGCAGCACAAAACAGTCCTGCTGAGCATGGCTAAGTTTTTTCTGTGTGCTGGACACTGCTGAGGTTAAATTCATGTTAGCACTTTAGTGAATTTCTCACATGAAATTGGAGTGTTTCCCTTTCAAATGACAAGAAATGAGATTGTTTAAGAACGGGTCCATACATGATGAGCATCCTATTCCTGCCACCTGCTTTCTGTGTTGGACAGCCACCTGGTTTTTTGGGACTGAGGCTGTCCAAAGCAGGTACAGAGTTGCAAAGTGGTGTGGTGATGTAGGTGGGAATGATGGCAGCAAGATTGGGATGTAGCCTCTGAAAGCAGTTCAAAGACAAGGTTTAGGCCCGTAAACTAATGGCACTCAGAGCAAAAGGTGGCATATGGAAAAAGTCCAAGAGAAAAAAGGCACTACTGGTCTTGTTCTACTGAATTTTATTTTTAAAATAAATTGCTAGCATGATTTTGTTCTTCAAAGTACATGTTTTTGCAACAATATCCTCCTCCCTTAAAATGCAACTGATAGCAGGCCTTTGTGGAAGTTCTTAGATGGATTTCAGAGAGCTTTTTCATAGTCATTATCTTTATTATGAAAATCTGTGTCCTGAGATGTTACATATCCCAGTGTCAGCAATCCTGCTGTGCAATTCAGTGGATTATAATGCAACTCACTAACGTGCTTGAAATAATGAAGTTGCTCTGTTCAGTGGGGTGCAATGAAAAATAGAAGCTACTGCTGGGAGCTCAGATTTGATGTAAAATCCTGACTGAAAAGGTTCCCTATTAAAATGCTACTGCAGGTGACTACGTTTTTATATTCATTAACTTCCATTTCATGCTGTGCAGTGAGAAGACCAGAAGAAATTTTTTAGTCTTTTGCTCAGTGCGTCTAAACAGTGTGTTAAATTCTAGCCTTGCAGACTTCTGGTGATCTTGGAAGTAAATGTTGGACTACTTGAACTAAACATAGAGAGAAATGGTGGCTGTGCTGGAATCATTTGGAGATCTGAGCTTTGAGTTCCTTACCACAGATCTTTCCCTGAGAGTTGAAGTTGTCACATCTGACTCTCTTTCAGACAGCTCCTACCTCTTTCTGATTATGGAATTAAAAGGAGCTGAGTTGATCCTTTCCCACTACCTGCCTATCTAGAAGCTGGGGAGAGGGTATGGATTTCTTTTGTTTAATTAATGGCAAGCCTTTATAGTAGCCCTTCAACTTCAGTCAGTCCTGTCCGTCTCAGAATAATTGCGGGACTGTTTTTCTGTAGATTTTTTGAAAGGCCTTGTAGCTTTATTTTCTCCTTAAAAGTAGAATCTGGTTTGTCAGAAAAACAACTCTGAGCCAATCATACCTTTGGAAAAAGAAATGTATTGAGAGAAAATAGTGCTGGTAGAGCTTTTTAGCCATTGTCTGAACCAAACTGGATCTTACAAACCCAGCCTGTGAGATGACCTATATCCCTTTTAAAACACTTTTCCTCATAGCACTTAGACCATGGCATAAATGCTAATGAATCCATAAAATGTCTTGGCATGTGCCACAGGAGCCTTCAGGGTGTGAAGCAAACCAGGTGATAAATGGAAGTGCTTTGTGTACACAAGATCGCTGAACTGGCTTTGGCTGCCATTTACCTGGATTTAGTAACCTGCAGAGATCTGTGTATCACAGCTGAAGTTGCATATATGTTTTATTTGTGCCATATTTCTCCTTTAGAGATGCTCAGGTTTACAATTAGATGTGCAGTTGTTTTGCCAATTGATGGGGATGATTTAAAGGACATGGACACAATAAAGAATGGCCTTATTTTACTACTAATACTGAGGCAACACAGAGGTGAAACAATACATTTAATAAAACAATAAGCTTACTATGCATTTGGCTTCAGCAACAAACAAAACAAGCAAGATAATGCAACTAATAATTACTGTATGAGAGACAGAGAATAGTGATTGAGAAAGATACATCACCAATTGCCTAAATACTTTGCCATCATCCAGAACCCACAGCCATTGGTCTGTTGCAGTGGCTATTTGGAGAACTTTCCAGGGAACTGGGAGGTCCTAGAAGTGCGTTCACTCCTAAGTGAGGTCTCCAAAGTCACTGCAAATCAAGTGTTCCAGCTTTTATAACACGCTTCTCAACCAACAGGGACCAGGGCTTGGCAGAGCGCGGGCCATGGTGGGAATAGAGCTTCTTGCAAATAAACATCTGGTGATGTCAGTTTGGAAGGTTTCTTTAAATGATACATTTATTAACATATCTTGCAGATAGTTACATAAGGTCATGTGAAAGTTTTTAAAGCAGCCAGTTTCATGTTAAAGCAGCTTGGTCAGTCTGTATGCAAGATTCTTTTGTTAAATGGCTAACCATAGACAGTATCTAGTTCATGATTTTCAGGATTCATCTTAAGTCAACTTTGGCTTGGGCCTGTTGTTCAGGCCTGAGCACTTCAGAAGTTTAAAGTTGCTGCTATCTCCTATTTGCTGTTTAACTCCAGAGGGTTGATTTTCTCCTCTCACAGGGCCGGGGTGGAAAAGGCAGCATCTATGTGTGGGCCTCTGGAGATGGAGGCAGCTATGATGACTGTAACTGTGATGGTTATGCATCGAGCATGTGGACAATCTCCATCAATTCTGCCATAAATGATGGACGGACAGCTCTGTATGATGAAAGCTGCTCTTCAACGTTAGCCTCCACCTTTAGTAATGGGAGGAAGAGAAATCCAGAGGCTGGTGTGGTGAGTCTTTGTTGCGAGGAATATTTTCTCATTTGCAGTATCTGATGGTGCCAAAACTGTCAGCTGAGAAGATGTGGGATTTTTACTGAGAACAGAATGATCTTCCATCTTTTAGAGCTTCAAAGGAAAGGCGGTGCTTTCCTTTATCAGAAACCAGATTACGAAGTTCAGTTGCCCTCTTTGTGAAGGACAGTGTGACAGAAGGTTTCTGTAAAAATCTAAGTTAACGTCTGAGATAATATTTTCTTGTACTGGCAGACTTCTGCTGTACAAGCAGCACAGAGCAGAATGACATTTAATCACCCACAGAGGACATATAGGGGTTCAGATTACCAGAGCCTGCTGTTGCTGCAGGGCTATACCTACAGCTGGAAAACAGGCAAGTTCTGTTTAATTGTATTTGGGATTTTCTTCCACTGTAATGATCATCGCTCTTTAGCACCTTCAGATTAGTTCAGTTTACAGAGTGGAAAATGCACGCATGCTGACTCAAAGTTATTTTTTGCAAAAAGTTGTTGTACATTTTCCATGGCCCTGTTTCAAATCCCCAAGACACACTGTGCAATCCTAAATGCCCACATGCAGTAGCAGACAGAGCACTATTTTCTGTCTTCAGTCAGCTCTGTGATGATACCAGCCAAAATGATCTGTGGCATCTTTGTAATTATTGCCATAAATGCATTTCTGAGGGTTTTTTTCTGGTCTCTGCTAGTGACTAATCTGCACAGAAGACAGCAGCCTGGTGGTGCTGCTGGTCTCAGAGTTGGACAAATGTTAATAAATTCAATAGTGTTACCAATTCTAGTTTCAAGTCTTTTTGATAATCAGAAACGAATTTAAGGCCTTTGGTTAAGCCATGTTTGTTAGAAGTAGATGGGTTCTAAGTGATAATGACCACTGGTTTACTACCTGATGACTTGCTCTTTCATTTATGCTCTAAATGTGTCTCACTGTGGTTTTAAATTGATACACTTTTCCAGAAAAGAGAACAGAGCATGGGCATAAATACAATGAAAGAGCAAGGGCACTAACTCCACTTTCTGTATTTTTCTGAGTCTGTAGCTGCAGTGAAAATAGGATATCTAGTTTTATTAATTACATCTAATGTCATTGCAGGCTACAACAGATTTGTATGGCAACTGCACCCTGCGTCATTCAGGCACATCTGCAGCTGCCCCTGAAGCAGCCGGAGTGTTCGCCCTGGCCCTGGAGGCTAAGTATGCTGTTAAGAAATTCCTCATGGGCTCTAGAGAGGAGAGGGGCTGTGGTTTATTTAATGGTGTTCATCATTTCAGTTTGCTGGCTGTGGCATGAGGCTGCAGTAACCAGCTCAAAAACCACCTTGTACAGTAGTGACGTGCATGGTGACTTGCAGATGGAGCAACAGCCTTGCCAAAGTTGCATGGCAGATGTATTTTGGCTGTCTGGCTCTCTCTGTGTCCTCCCCATCCTCTGCATCTGGGAATTAGACTTCTCTAGCACTGTTTGGAGGAAGAGATTATTTAATTTCTCCACATGTCCTCTGTGAAATGCCCAGCCTATAAAAATATAAGAATGACCCAGTAATATGAGACAGGAGTTCATCTTGTGCCAGGATACTGTCTGCAATGACAGATGCTTAGGAAGAGGACAAGAAGTGAGGATTAAAAGTGATCTTAAAACAAGGCCTTTGTTGATCCATGATTTGTAGAGACAGCAGTGGGTCTCTTCTGTTTAATAGCCACAGGCAGATTGATCTTCCTTGGAGTTGTCTAACTCTTTTTCAGATTGTCTGTATTTGGCACCTAGGTCATACAGTAACAACCAGTTCCTCAATATTTTTTTTTGCAATGGTGGTGTGGAATGTTTTCTTTGTTTCCTTAACCCATTGCTGGTAGCTTGCTTCTGTGCTGTGTAATTGCTCTATTACATGAAGGAATAAATATCCATTGTTTGTTTACTATGTCCATGGTATTCCTGACACTGGAACCATTTTTATATCTTGAAATCATTACCTTCTTCTCTACTGATTAGGAAAAGTTTTCCTTTCAATATGGTAATTTTTTTCATGAACTGAGGCAACATTTGCTTAGTTACAGAGCTTCAGTTGCTGTAACCACAGCATGAAGTGAGTACTATGTGCACAGTTTCCTTCAACAGTGCAGAATAATGAAGATTTGTGAGTTATTTTACAATAACAGAGCAATGGCTATCGTGCTCAGAACATGACTTGGTCCAAGTCTCATTTTTCAGGTTTTATACATGTAAAACGCATGCCAAATGTTAAGCTTTGGATGATCATTCCTTCTACTATCAAATTCATTTAGTGGGACAGCCACTATATAAAATATTAATATGGCCATAAAAATGTAAAGGTTTAATGAATTTTCTGACCACTAAATGTTTAAACTGGACTGGATCCTAAATATCTCAGTAATAATTATTCTTTTTCATTTGAGCTACCCATAAAGACTGGAATTACTCTGCCATTATAATGAATAGGAATTAGACTTAATACCCCTGGCTTGCGCTAGAATTTCTAGGCTTTGCTGAGAAGGCAGCAGGAGAGAGAAGGAACTGTCAGTGTCTCCCATATCCTTCTGGCTGTATTGAATTGTATTGTGCATCCTGGATGAGCCTTGCCAGGAGTCACTGACAATCTCCCATGAAGCGTGTTCTTGCCTGCATTATGTCTGTCAGCTCATACACAATATAGGACTGACATGTCTCTCAAACCAGACCAATCTATGAAATAGAAAGTACAGCTTTAAGATATGGAGCAAGCTTTTAAAAGATCTCAATAAGAATGATGCAAGCCATATCTTCTTTTCAGCTGTCTTGTGTCACCTTGGCGAATGACGGTAATTGGCTGTTCTGGTGTACATTCAGCACATACACATGCCTATTACTTGGGGCACTGAAAGCTGAAAAGCACGTCCTTTTAGGCTGATGGTTTGAATCAGAAGTGGTTTTGCAATTTTGGAGAACATATTCTTATTCCCACTGAGCTCAATAGAAGGACCAATAGAAGCTTTGTTACTGAATATTTGTGTAGTTACAATTTCAGTGTTATTCATGGAAGCAAACTTTACCCAAAGCCTTACTCAAGCACAGTTTTTCTTTAATATCTGCTTGGAAATACTGTAACGTTCGTTTCTCATGTTGCTCTTCCACAGCTTGCATCTGACATGGAGAGACATGCAGCATCTGACAGTGCTCACCTCCAAGAGGAACCAGCTTCATGATGAGGTTCACAGGTGGCGTAGGAATGGTGTTGGACTGGAGTTCAACCATTTGTTTGGCTATGGTGTCCTAGATGCAGGAGCCATGGTTAAGATGGCAAAAGACTGGAAGACTGTTCCTGAGAGATTCCATTGTGTTGGAGGGTCAATACAGGAACCTGAGTAAGTGAATAGTCTGGTGGATATGTTTGGCTTCTTCCAGGCATCTGGGAAACCGCAAGCATTAAATTATATTGACAAAGACAGGTAAAGAAATTTAATGAGGTTTTTTTGTTTCCTAAGAAACCGTAACATTACCAGTAATGAGTTGATAAAACATTTTTTATTAACAATGCTTGATGAAACTATATGATTTTTCAGTTCCTGGCTTGTTGGAGCAGTACATTCTATAGCCCATCCTATATGCTAGTGCCAGTAGTGTAAATAGCAACATCCATTTCTCCTGGGCACTCGCAGGTATATTTGTGCTAAAGTTTCTATGAATAAAGAGCGGATCCCCAAATGAAAACTGGGGAGACTGGCACTGTAAATTACATAAACTGCTGCCACATGAAATATCTATCAGCCAGGTCATATCTCATTCTGAGATTCTTCAGCAGACAGTTTTATCTCCAGAAGACTGAAGCAATCATCTACAAGTACCAGCACTGAGCACTATAGCATTTAATTGTGCTTGCTTTAAGCTCTTAAATTCTCTAATTTCAGGGTAGGTAGTCAGGTTATTTTCTGATTTACCTTTATGTGCTAAAGTGAATGAGTCAACGAATGAATGAATGCTAATTGACTACAACAGATTTAATTACTTTAATTTAAGTAATTGAATTTACTTAAATTTAAGTAATTACTTAAATTAGTAATTACTTAAATTAGTAATTACTTTAAGTAATTGAAATACTAACTTAATAATGGCCTGAATTATATCTATACCATTTGAAATTTGACTTTTCAGTGCCATTTTTGAAGCGAACATTATTCTATTGGAAAAAGAAAACAAACCAGGATGCCACCCTAGCACATAGCTCAGCCAGGGAAAGAGTGGGTTTTCCCCCAACTTTGCAAATTGAATTTGCATGATTCAAGGTTCTGCAGCTGAGCTCTGAATTTTAATTTATCTGTCCTATGCATACTCACAGGTAAAAAACAAATGAGAATACCAAAGCTAGTTTTAGGATATCTCTAGTTTATTAATAATTAAATGCACAATAATCTCATTATCTTAAGGTAGCTCCATTTACTGAAATGGGGATCATCTTAGAGGAGGAAAGAACATTTATTTCCGCAGGCTGTAAGGGTGTCTCGCTGTCAATTGCCTGACACATCTATATATTAACAGTACTGTTGTAATATTTGTGTTCCCCAATGAAAATGTCACTGACAGGAGATGAGAAGCATTATGAAGTGCAACATGTACATTTTTTTAATTGCACTGTAAAAAAAATAGCTAGCTAAGTCCCAGCATCCCCAGAGATTCTTTGGAAATTAAAACTCTGCATTTTTGCTGTAGATAAGTGGGTTGTTCTTTTGGTTTGGCTTGCTGAAGCAACATTTTCTATGTATTTTCTCTATATTTTTATTTAAGTATAGATGTTTTTATATATAATGTATGTATTTGGTATAGATTTATGAAGGTGAGTAGTTAAAACAGAGGTGTGTTTTAGAGCAGCATTGTCAATTAAGCAAAAGGCCAGGAAATAATTAACAGACATAATATACCGTATACTGAACACAACCAGTATTTAAAACAGAAACATTTGTTAGCAATAGGAACTTTTCCTGACAGGGGTTCTGACTGGTTTAGGGAAATAAAAAATTTTAAGAAAACATAGTCCATTAACTGAGGAACAGGAGCACACAGGAGCTCCCTCTGCTCATCTCCCACTAGGTACTACACCTGCAAAAGTGAATATACTATATATAATCTCCCACTGGCTCCTATGCCATGGACATACTATATGTATATGTATATGTATATGTATATGTATATGTATATACACAAGTTGGGTAGTGGCACATGGTAAGGCTGTGGAAAATCCACTTTCTCTTCTTCACCTTTGTGTCAGGTTTTTCCATTAACCCTGGTTCTTTTTGTTTCTTTAGAAAAAATCACCTAGACTACAATAATTAGTCTAGTGAAGCAGAGACTATTTGATCCTAGTTAATAGGAAAGGGGGAAACAGAGGAAGCGTATTCTCGTATTTTTAGAGAGCTGAGAGAATGTTTGCACTGCAGTATTTGAGAATGTGGAGAGAAAAGCTTTTTGCAGCTGTCAAACATTCTGCAGAGCAGATGTAGTGGGAACATACTGCTCTTGCTTCTTTGGGCTTTAGTCTGGACAGGAAGACTCATACTGTGATGTCCCTCCTCATTAACTGAAGGAGATAAAACAATTGTCACATCTCTGGAAATGAAGCAGTGTTTGACAAAGCTTTGTCCACCATGTGAAAAGGCTGTGAGACAGCATGAATTCAGATTGAGTTGAGATTGAGGCTTCCCATGCAGAGAAACTCCAAGCATGTGGCAACTGTGAAATTACAACCCTTCACATCTGTCTGCATGTAGTGCATTTTTCTTGTGCTTTGACATGTCAAATAAGTATCTCAAGGGTATTATATTAGATGCTCAAATGTTTTAGCTATACAATATTTATGTTATGCCAACTTCTGCTCCATAATACTCAGAACAACACAGGTTTTTCAGTTTAAGGTAAGTGTTTAAATGCCTTGAGGATCTTGATCTAAATGATGTTTTGCTCTGCAAGTACTTTCAAGAAGGTAATACTCTATGGAAGGGGGACAGAGATTGGCCTGAGCCACATAGTAAGTGTAATATCTGGAGCTCATTTCAAGAAGAAAAGAATTCCTGGAAGCTAGGCTTGAATGAAATGCTTTCACTGGTCTCTAAAGAATGTGGTATTTCATTAGCAGAGGGAAAAAGCTGGTGCTGATTTCTTTTGAAAAAAAGGTATTCATTACCACAGGGTAGTCAATGCCCTTCAAAAGATTCTCAATTTGCACAACTAAGGTCGGGGAGAAGCCACTGGAAGACAAGATAATGACAAGGTGACTGGACTCTTTTGTGACTTGGTCACTTTCATAATGATTGCTGTAATTCTTGTCTTTCGATTATATCTTTTAGACAGAGAAAAATGTCACACTGCTCAAAGAACACTGATCATGAAGATGTAGAGCATTTTTACACTTTCAGTGTATTTTGCCAGCCAGTTTCTGAGGCAGTGGGTAATTGAAGTTGCATCCTGACCCCAACAAGTTTAGAAGGCACTTTACAGGCTCGTCTCCCCACCCCCGGGCCAGACAGCACTTTGGTAACTCAGTAAACATGTGCAGCTTCTTTCCTTGGTGTAGGTACTCATGTACAGGAGCTGTTCAAGGATGGAAATCTTTGTGGAAAACTATTTTTCAAATAAGCCAACTCCAGCACCCCACACTTATGCTGGTTTCCAAAGAAGAACAAGGACATAGGCTTTAATATGACTGCACTGAAATTTTGTTTTCTCTTCAACACCAGAGAGCCATTTGCTGCTGTCGTTTAAGGAAACTGACATGACTGACTACTCGTGGTTCTTTTACTGAGTATGCACATTATTATGCAATTGCCCAATATAGGAGTGATAGGTAAAGACAACCATTAACATTAGTCCTTAAAATGCAGTATGTGATTCTAAAATTTTATTACTTCTCTCTTTCTGTAGGTGTACCTTTCATAATTATTTTCAAATTAAGATTTTGGTGTAATTTTCTAAAAGGGGAACATTTGCTTTCTGACTAGGTTTGCAACTATATTATTTCCTTACTTCTTCATTTATTAATAAGGAAAATCATACAGTGTTTTTCTGTGAGGCACTAAAACCCAGTACTTTTAGCATAAGCCATATTGTACTGTTTTAATTTGCTTAATTATCTTTTGACGCACAGAAAGATACCACCAAGTGGCAAACTGTTCCTCACACTGACAACTGATGCTTGTGAGGGGAAGGAGAACTTTGTCCGGTACCTTGAACATGTGCAGGCAGTTATAACTGTGAATTCCACTCGGCGAGGAGACCTCAACATCAACATGACCTCACCAATGGGAACAAAGTCCATTTTGCTGAGCCGGCGCCCCAGGGATGATGACTCCAAGGTGGGTTTTGACAAATGGCCTTTCATGACGACTCACACTTGGGGAGAAGACCCCCGAGGCACCTGGGCTCTGGAGATTGGGTTTGTTGGCAGCCAGCCCCAGCGGGGTGTGCTGAAGGAGTGGACACTGATGCTGCATGGGACTCAGAGTGCACCGTATATAGACCAAATCGTAAAAGATTATCAGTCCAAGCTGGCCATGTCCAAGAAGGAAGAGCTGGAAGAAGAGTTAGATGAAGCAGTGGAGAGAAGCCTGAAGAGTATACTGAGCAAGAAGTAATGCTGTGTTGCATGACGGTGTCTTTCCTTCCCCAGACCCCTCTACTCACTGTTCTGCTATCCTAACCTCTGTGTTAGATGTATTACAATGATTGTCTCTCTAGACAAATTATCATCCTTTCATGATTTTAAAGTCATATATCTCGTCAATAATTATTTTACTTGCCACTGAAGCAGTCCATGTTTTATCTCTAGGCCAAAAAACGTACTCCCACCAAATAGTATGTATAGTTTGTGACTGTAAATGATGATTTTTCTTTTGTGTCATACAAATAGGTAATAACCTGCAAAGAAATTAATGGCTTTTCCCTTCATATTTCTGTGATATATGTTTGTATTTTAAAAAAAGTTAATTTTTACACTGGAAGTTGGTGATAATTGAGCACATTTTAAAAAAATGACAGAGAGACGGAATCACAAAGAGATTATCTGGAGAGGTCTTTGAACATGCTCCTTCTGCATCACTGACTTGAGTGGGACTTCCTCCATTGGGTTTAACCAAAGTACCACTAGACCCCACAAAAAGAAATAATCCAGAGATAAGGAACATTCACCAATCTGACTGGCAGAAATCCAATTCTTTTGAGAATTTTATTTCATACTACAGTTACACTGCATACACACTTCAGGTACGAGATGGATCAACAGATATGCAATAAGGAACGCAAAGCAATGCCAAAGCTGGGTGGCAGGGAGAAGTGATTTGCAAACCGGGTCAGGGCCTCCTAGAAGCACAAATCCCAGTTTTGCTAGAGTTTTTTTTTAGTTTGGTTGTTTTGGGGATTCTTTTTCTGTGTTGTTGTTGTTGTTTTTTGTTTTGTTTTGTAGTTTTAGCAGTTTAAATCAATTTACCATCTTACAGCAGAGCAAGCTGTTGGATTTCTGGCAGCTTGTGTGCATCTTCTGGTCTCTCTACTGAGATGTTCTCCAGCACTGTAAAATGAGGCTGTGTCAGCATTACCAACCACAGACACCTGTTTTCTGGGGTTTGCAACCCAGCTGCCAATAAACTGCTGTGGGGAAAATTTGAAGCACACAGTTTCAGTCCCAAAGCAATTTTTAATTTAAATTTCATTTTAAAGCTATATATTTGCTGGTATTATGTTATACAAATATATTTAAGGAGAAAAATATGCTGAAGTTATTAAAGTGTAATGCAATGTTGGCCTTCTTGAGAAATAAAATGTAGTACATTTGGGAAGATTTGCTGGCAGTCATTGTTTTTTCTGTTTAAAGTCAGTCCCACCTTGACTTTTTGGACATGAGTTAAAGTCCATTTCTCTCACCCTCAAAAGTATGCTCTGGCTATTGCTGCAAAACATAACATTCTCCCTGGTTGGGAGATGAAGCAACCACTACATGTTCTCAGGTGTGACATCCCAAATTTAACCTTAGAAAAATAAAGGGTCTTGATTCTGCAAATATTTAGGCACTTGCACTAAAGCCCATCAGTGGACCTACTTAAATGGTAATTTTAAGCAGATATTTCAGATCTTTGCAGGATCCAAGATCTACATTTTAGCAGTGACTAGTTTCAGATTTTTTTAAGTTATTTTTAATATGCAGAGTATGAATCTAAGATGCTTTAATAAGAGTTGTTCTGGTTGATCCGGTGCATAGTAGTAGAAACACATTTAGTAGGTAAATATTTATCTAACAAATTAAAAACATAACCCAAAGATTCTATGGTGAATGTGTTTCACTTAATAATGTATGAGAATAATGTTAATAGAATGTTAATTCAAGAGACTAATAATCTTTTATTTTTCCGTAAGAGGTTTGTTCTTTCCTTTTCCAAATGAAAAATAAACAGCTCAACCTACTCAATGTCTATGTGAATTATACTCTAAAGCCAAACCAAGCAGCCTCACACTACTCACAGGTTTCTCATTGCATGTAGCAGTCCCATCAGAAAAATTTACCATATATATATATATTTATGTACACACCTGTATGACTAAATACATACACACCTTCGGTATCACTCTCTGTGTGTTTTAAATATATATATAAATCATACAATATATATATTCAGAGTACGTTACATATATTTGCATATAAATATGTCTAGAATTACATATGGTATGTATGATATAATACACATACATCGTAACTTTTGTGTGTATGTGATCAAAGAGGTTACTGAAAGTTTTTACTGGACTTCTAAAATCTGGAAAAGTTTTGGAATAAGAAAAGTCCATGTGGAATTCATAAATGAACATGTACATGATTTTCCATTGCATTCATGTAATTTTTCAGTTGTCTGGTAAATTATTAAATATAAAGCAGCAAAATAACTAGATGGCTGTCCATATTTTCATAATGCTGACATAATTTAGTAATTGAAAAATCACAATAATGAGTGAAAGTGGTGAATTTTGATATAATTATATATATAAAATTACATTTATATACAATATAGAGATCTACTTCAAATTCTTGGGGATTTTTGGTTCAAGGGATCACTCAAAAATATGTCCAGGTAGACTGAGTTTTTATGGTATTGCTGATGTAAAAGAAAGTTAATTTTTTAGTATTTATAATAAAAGGGAAAATTAAGCTCATGATGCAAAATAGGTGAGCCCTGTGATGATGTTTTATAATATCAGTAAAATAAAAAGCTGTTATAAACTGGCAGGTCCTATCATCATTGCTTATCTGAAGGTACACAGGAAGTAAAATGCTGCTCTCAGTGTGATGACTTCCTACTTCTCGGCTTTTTGCACTGTAAAGAAATTTGTATCCTGCATAGTGGATACAGAGAAGATAAAGATTTGATAGCAGCAGATTACGAATAAAGTATTTTATGTTAACTGTGAAACTCTGTCACATACAAGATTCATGCCACAGGCTGGGAGGAGCTTTTTTTAAATTTACTTGGCATTATTTTCATGGTTCAAACCCATTGGCTCCAAGGTCAGCACTGCAAAGGCAGTAGCAGTGCAGGTGCTGAGCTTCATTGGGAGGAGGATGATCAAGAACAGAGGCTGTTAGTTTTGCACTTTAGCACATAAGCAGCTCTGGTCCTAAGGAAATGCTACAGCAGATTTTTTTCCTCTGCTGTTTGGAGCACTTTGATTCACATTAAGTCTCCTGTTTCCCTTTTCATCTCTACTCCCCCCCCCCCCCCCCCCCCATAACTTTTGGGTACTTTTTAGCTCCTGTGTTTCCATGGCAGAAAGTACATTTCATTTTATAATACTCTGTCATGTCTGCAGCAGTACAATCTGGCAGGGAACCTCCTGATCTAGTTCTGGTTGCCTCAGAAGTGAGAATGTGCCTGTAGAAACCTGATTCTCATTCCAGTCTCTTGTTGAATAGATGTTTGCAACTATTTTACCATTAAACTTTAGCATTTAAACACTTCATTGAGAATCTGCATTTAATGTAGAGGTTATCCCCTAAAATTACGAGATTTACTATACACTTCAGTAAGGTCACTATTAACCAGATACTACTAGTGGTTTTCTATGTAAATTTCATGCAAATATACAGAAAGTTTACAGATTGTAGCAGAATCTGGCCCTCACCTCTTCTTAGTCCTTGAGTTCTGCTGGTTGCTACCCAGGCAATGCAGTATGTAATTTCCTTCAGCAGTAAGTGCCATCAAACCAGCTTTAGGAGCAGTTCTTACACCACACTGAAATGCTGAGCAAGGGTTACAGCCATCATAAACCAGGTCTGGGTCAGCAGCCAGTGGTGACACCACTGCACAAAAAGGATTAAGGTGGTGGAGGTATTCACACACTGGACACCTCACCCAGGCTGTCCTGACATTGCCTCCTTGCTATTGAATGAGGCTTTTTGTATTTTGAACATTGAGTCCACTGTATTGCAGTGAAATCAGATGGACTGGAAGAGGGGGAAGAATATCCAGTTCCAACCAGGTACTGCCTGAACCTGTTTATACTCTGCTTTGTGACAGAATTATTAAACAGACTGTCTATTGCTGCAATGAGGGTAGGTTTTTGGGTTTTTTTGTTTTGTTTTGTTTAGCTTGCAGCGGTCAAATTCTTTCAGCAGCAATTATTCTGGGCAGTTGCTACCAGGTGACCAGAGTCCAGCCTGCATAGGCATTGATAAATTCCTTCTCTGCAGTTATTTACACTGCTAATATATTAAACTGAAAAGGAACATGCTCTAGTAAGCCATGTCTGGAATAAACTCCCACAGCATTCCAATAAACCAGCATCAACAAAAAGTCCTGACTAAATTTGTGACTGTTAAGAGTCACCTGTCCCTGTTTCAAAGAATAAGGTGCCACTTTACCAGACATAACAATCACAGGAGATGAGATGCTACACCTGTGCTGGACCTCATGAATGAAATAACAAAACCCAACATATTATTGCAGGAAAGCCTTGGGCGCTGTGAGGAGTTCCTCAAGCTCAGACTTGTCAGCTCAAATGGCTTTTAACCTTACTTTCCTGCAGCTGACAGGAGTTAAAAGGCAGAAAGGCACAACAATGCTGGAAGCTGAAATGAAAACTTAGAGAACTGGCATTGGATTGAAGAAGAAATTTGTAGAGACTAATCTAGTACCACCCTTCAGTAAGTCTTGGGCTTTAGTGTGATCGTTCGTGTGCCTGGAGTAAAGCTGAGGCCTAAATGGTGTATGAGCACTTTAGGTAGAGCTCATTATTTACACACATACAAGCTCATTATTTACATTAGAGAGCTCATTATTTACACACATACACACACATTTACACACATTTCTCTGATTTTTAATTTGTGGGTTTTTGTTTATTTTCTTGAGCTGAAGGTTTCTGGGAGTTGTAAGACTGTTGTTGCTGCAAGTGTTTCTTTTTGCTTCCCCAGGCATGGGAAGGTGGAAAGGCACTGCTTATTCCAACAATCCTGTGGAGCTCCATGTGACTGCAAGTGACAGGAGTGAGACAGGATCCTGTGGCAGTATGAAACTCTATAGTCCAAGGAAATACTTAAAAAGAAAATACCTAAATACTCAGTATTTGGCTGCAGTCTGCTCAAAAGCTTGTTGGCATTCATAAGTACATCAGTTGTGTTGGTGAAGGACAAATAATAGCTTTTGTAAGGGAGATCTCCCTTCAGGGAGATTTATTCTGAGAAGATCTGCAGTAAGAGCTTATCTTGAATACAGGAAGTTTGCCTTTATTGCCAAAAAGAAAGGTCTGCCAAGCTCGTTGCTATTTAAAGACTTTGAAAGGGAGATTTTTGGAACAGGTTATTTAAGAGGTATCCAGCTCTTTCCCTGGACAAACTGCTGCACACCAGTCAGGTGATGTTTACAAGTAGGATCTGTTTACAAGTAGGGTCTGTGAGTCAATGTTACAGGCAAAGTAAACCCACAGTGAGTATCTTTGGTAGAAGGCAAAACTTTTATTAAATGAACCAGATGTCACAAGTTAACATTTGCAGCTATCTCAAAGATGGGGGGATCATACGGCAGTTGAAGGAGCAGTAGAGGAATATGCAAATTTGTCCTGGATACTGTGGAAAGCCAGGCAGCTCTGTCATAGTAATTTCTTCCCATGTGTTCTAATTATGAAAATGAGTTGCATAGGATGTGCCCTGGAGAGCGCTAATGGTTGTTGCACCAAAGGTGAGCCTACATCAGACAGAATTGCCATCAAGGTTTCAATCTGTTCCATACCAAACAGCAAAAATCTCACTACTGTATCATTCGGTCAGGAAAAAAACACAGTCATTTAATAACTATGCCAGACAAATTGACTATCAGAGGGTATGTGTCACTTAAGAGCCTTTGTCACCTAGTTTCTTCTTGCTTGTCTTCTCTATCATTGTCTCAACAATCATTGCTGTCTCTTCATATGTCTGAATTTTGTCATCTGAAAACTTCTCAATGGACTCCACCACCTCCACCTTCTCATAGCTCATAGAGCCAGGTAAGGCTGCTTCCCTGAACAAAAGGCCCTGTTTATCTTCTCGTTCATATTCTGTCTCTCGAAGAAGTCCTGGCTCAGTTGGGCTTATCAGACCAGAGGAAGTAACTGTCTCAGGCTCAGAGATGTCTGGGTACTTTGTGATTTGCTCAATTTTTCCTCTTGCTTTTTTCCCCCATTCAAGCATATTTTCTTTCCCCTCCTCTCTCTGTTTATCTGGGAGTTCAAACTCTTCTCTCCTTTCACAGATTTCCCCTTTCTCTTTTTCTGGTGGTTCGGCAGGTTCTGGGAGCTCTGGTATGGACTCCACATCACCCCCATTCATCACCTTCCCATTGCCAGTGGAAACTGTGATCCCCCCGCCAGCAGGGATAGAGGGGGCCAAGATGCATGGTTCTTCATAGCCTTCCTCCCCTGTCACCAGCACATAACGCCCTTTGGGATGGGCATCAGACTTAGCCTCTGGTCTCTTGTAGACTCTTATCTTCTCCCTCATAATATTACACAATTTATCAAAGGCTTTACTTATCTGGGCTCCATCAGGTACGTCCTCTGGGCCCATTTCTTTTTCATCAAATCCTGATCCTTCTTGCTCAGGTTCACACCTGACTGAGCCTTCATGCCTAAACTCCATCTGATCTTGGTCAAAACCTTCCAGAGTTCTTTCGTACATTCTTTCAGGCGAGTGACTGTCGGTTATGTCTTTTGACATCAGCTCCTTTTTCCTGGCAATTTTCTTTGTCAGGCCTTTTTGTCTGGGCTTTATACTGGCAATGTCCTGCATGGCCTGGGTGATATCTAAAAAAATTCAAAGCAAAGGGAACAACAAACAGTGCTTGAATACAGTCACTGCAAATGCTAGAGCTGCCTCTTGCCCTCACCACTGCAGGTGGAAAGCCTTTGTATCCCAGGGGCCTAAAAGAGAGCCAGACACCTTGACTCCTGACAATTTGGAGTATGGACAGATACTGAAAGTCATGTCAGGAGGGAGCAGCAGTGGCTGGTGGTCACAGAGCTGAGAAGCTACCCATCTACAATGGTATCACTCAGACACTGTCACTGAGCTCTTAGAACCCCCTGATTCCGATCTCCTGGGCAATCAATAGGCACAGATCCCATGAGAGCTTAGCAGCAGCAGGAGCATAGGCAAGGTATGATTTCCATGGCATGAGCAGCTAGAGCAGAGGAGACAGGGGTTGATACTGGTAATTACAAGAACAAGAGGACAGACAGATATTAACATACTTTGCCCAAGGCAGCTGTTTTGTCCCCTGCCACAATACAGTAACACACATGAAATATGATGCTCGTCATGCAGGAGAAATCAGTGGTGTGTCTAGAACCAGGCCAAATCCTCAGCATGTATAAAATACCACTTCGCATGACAGTAATTATTTACAGCTGCTGAGGGTCTGGCCTCAGGCATTTTGGACCCATTTAATATAAAACTGCTACAGTTCACACAGCAGTTAGAAAAATTACAGCTGCATTACAAAAACATCCCTCATACGATGGTTTGTCTCTGTTCTCAAGGCAGTTTGTCATTATTGAAACCGCAGTGAGCCTTGGATTTAAGTCATCCCATATGTTAGAACCTATCACATCAATTCCTTTGTTAAGAGCGATCTTTCTCATTTAAGCCTGGCCATTTCTTTGTCAGCAGGTTTACAAGCATCCTAATTCTAACAAGCCAACAAACAACATAGAGAAAACATAATTCATAGGAAAACAGGCCTCAAAAATGGCCTGTGGCACTCAACACACCTTGGTGCTCTTTGCACATCACTAAAGTGCAAACAAACTCAGAATGAGTCAACACAAAACCTGCAGCTCTTTCCACCATTTCAGATGCCTTTTGATTTTACTCTTGATTGGCCTAAGTAGTAAACTGTAGAAATTAGCAAAGAAATGCTTTTGCTTGTGGTTTTGGCCTTTGACAGCTTGTCTCAGGGACAGTTGAGGTAAGCTGAAATGGTTGCATTTTCAAGTCTGTAGTCAGGCTGTCGTGACTGGTGGCCATATTAAAGAGAGATGGACAAACAGCTTAAAATGCAATGATGCCTCTCCTGACACACACAGAAAGACACATCACAGGTTTACCTCTTCCTCTCGAAGCCTGAGGCTGGGCAGGTCGATAAATCTGTGTGAAGAGTGTGACTGGGGTTCCTGCTATAGCAGAGTTTAACCTGTGGAGAATATGTGCATCCATGAGTTCTCTCATCACCATTTTGGTGAAAGCAAGTGAAATTGTGCAAAATAAAGCACAGAGGTTAAAGAAATGTACTTCTCTGTGGTGAGGAGTCAAAAAGAATGATGGGAATCTGTTTCTTGTCTGGGGAAAATCAAGACAGCCACAGCACCTTCACAGGAGTGAGGTTGGTTTTTGCCAGCAGGAGATATGGGATACTCCAGTAGGTAAAGTACACCAGTAATTACAACATGTAGCTACAGCTTTGCATTTAGCATGGCACTTTGAAGAGATGGTAGGTTTTTAGATGGGCAAACAGTCAATCCAAGCCTACCAGAGGTCAGCAAGAAATATAAATCCACTTTTACCATGCTGGCTGGCAAAATAGGAAATTTGGAGCAGTCTTCCTTGGAAAACATTGAAGGAGTCAGTAGTATCAAGGGTTAAAAATTAAAATTGAGAGGCAGGCCTATTGCAAAACAGTTACTGTATCTTTGGCCTCCCCAGTCTGCTCTGTTGGAATTTGAGATATTTTGTCCTGTCAGAGACCCTGTGTAAATATGATTTTTGGCATTGAGAATTACTCTGTTAAGGCACTTCTAACTAGAACTCAGTGTCCAAAATTAGACCCTGAAAATTAATTAAATTTCCATTCCCCACACATAGGATGGACTATTAAGTGAATGTTCTTCCCCTGGATCTTCTGCACAGCCCAGAGCAGTAGTTTGGGTGCTTAGGGGTCTGGCTCTGCTGCTGTAAAAGATCCTTTTGTCCACTGTGGCTGATGGTGGACATTAGAGGGAGACAGTGGTCCTCTGTAGGTTTAAGCGCAACCCAAATCCCTGCCAGTTTCTTGTATTTTTCGTCTTTCTCCCCATGCCCAAGGAATGGCTTTGCTGGGAAGAATGCTTTGCTTTACAAGGCATTTGCTTTGTTTGCACCCTCCAAAAATCAACTTGCCGGTAGTGTTGAACAAGTGTCACCAACACCCAGTCTGAGGAGAGGATGTTCAGATTGATTTGTGTGCTCCTGACCTCTGTACACTGATGCCAGGACAGCATATGGAAAGGAGACTGCAAGGACAAGAAAGCCCAAAATGGCACTGATCCTTTCCCTGGCAGAAGTTTCACCAGATTTTGCATCTATTTCGATTTCTATCCCTAGATATCTACACCAGTGAAAGGTGTGAAAATGCTATAGCTTTGGGTGAATCAAATGTCCTTAAACATACATTTTTTAAATGAGATAAAAGAGATCCCTGGTCCCTTTGTGATTGCCCAGAAATCCAGGCTTACCGGCTGTCCTCATTCTCGATGATCCGTTTGTACCGTTCCAGCTCATTCTCCAGGGACTGCTGGTAGATCATCAGCTGGCGGCAGTCAGTGGTGTACTTCTCCAAGATTCTCTCAGCCTCCTCTATCCCCTTCCTAAGGTTTTCAATCTGCTCATTGTAAAGCTGAATTTCATCGTCATAACTCTCCTGGGTGTTTTTAATTGCTTGCTCCAGCATGGTTGTCTGGTAAATAAAATAAAATCGGTGGTGAAAGAAGCAGCTTTGAAAAATTCACCATCCCCATATTTTAAGCATAATGAAAGGCAAGTCATGCTTTATTACAATGTGATGCTGCACTGCTAAAACACAGGAGCAATTTCACTACCTTTGTTCAGTTATTCAAAAAGCAGTAACTTATCAGATTGGGCAGGGCCTAACATGGACAGTAAAAGTTCTTAACTGGGAAGATGAGCTCAAGAAATACCCACTCCTCCTTCTCTGTGCTCTGCAGACAGGGAAAATAAGACCAAAAGTCACATTTTAAACAAAGAACTCTTTTTAGAATTCAATTCCTCAGGCTTTTTACTTCAGCAATAAAACCAATGAGCATATCAACCAGGAGGTGGCAAAAGTCGCCTTCCAAAAATAAAGGCTGAGTTTCAGGTGGGATATTTCACCCTGTAAATCTCCTCTCACTTTCTTCTGCTATTTTTAGCTATTTATTATAGTTATTTTGTCACTTTTTTCCCCTGCTTTTCAAAGAGATGAACTCACAAAAAGTTAATGGAGGAATAAGTGACTAATGAATTCTTCAATAATTGATTTATTTCTATATGCTTCAGGCAAGATTAAAAAAAATACTTTTAAGAGGCTAAATACTAAATATAGAAGTGATGTCCCTTGTCATTAGTTTGGTTATGTTGCAGTGTACGAATAGACAGAGACTCTTCTGTTCAGTGCTCATAGAGGGGGCCCCTGACCTCTTGGGCACATGGCTGTCAGGTCCAGAAACAGGAAAGCAAAGATACTTGATGACACCTCAGTCATCAGATCCAGCCTTCACCATCACAGGCTACTGTGTTACTGACCTGCACTCATCAAGGTATTTCACTCTTGTAATCTCAAGGCACAAGAATTAATGAATGAATAATCTATTTCTAAATGGGATGGGAAGATTTGATTGTGAAAGCAGCATGATTAATTCCTCAAAGATTGCCTCTCTCCACCTGCCAGCAGAAGGCTGATTTCCTCCCCTTTTTCTCGATATTGATTCACTATCTCATCCCCATATTGATTCCTGTCCATCCCAGAGTGCATGTGTCCTTTCCACCAGAGCATCGGATGTGAGAAAGAGAGACCAAGGAAAATACACTGTCCTGACCCTAATAAAAGAAGTTATACCCAGGAAGTTATGAGCTGCTGCTATGGCTGTCCGAAATCCCACCAAATGATGTTTTTGTCAATATTTCATTCCTCTCACCTGGATGGACAACTTGAGGCACAAAGGAAGCTGTACTTGGGGTCATTCTCCACCCCATCTGCTAAAAAATATTCAACTGCATGGAGGTAGAGATGCCATTGGCAACTATTAAGATCTGGTTTCTATCCACTGCAGCCTTCAGCTGCTTCTCCACCTCCTGCCACCCTCAGCCCTGCACTGCACTCATGTTTGCAGGCACTGGCTGGAGACAGAAGGTTGATTTAGGGCATGTTTGGCTGGGAGATGGGCAAGGACAACTAGTCAAAGTCTTTTTGCAACTCAAAGCTTGGCAAAAAGCACATGGTTTTTCCTGCTGGTCCAAGCACAGGAGAGATGGTGGCTTAATGCTTAGTAGTGACATGGATGAAGGCAGAAAGGCAAATGTAGCTCAATAGCCCTCTCAGTTTTGCTCCCCAAACCTGTCCAGTTCTTCCCACAGCAAGCTTAGCATTGGATGTGGCAGTGATAGAAAGGATTGGCCAGAGCCCTGAGGGTTCCCCATCAGTTTTCTTGAAGCCAATTTCCAGCCAGAACTCAGCAAATAAGAAAGTCATAGGAGCCCTGTGGAACTTTTCCATTCATAATGTCCTGCTGATTCTGTCCTGCAGGAATCCAGTTGCATTGTGGAAATGTTCCCTCATCAGTCCCTCTGATAAGCAAAGATAGCTTCATTGCACCTACAATACCTACAGCCCTCCCTGGCCAACTAAACCTGACAATTTGTTTCATTGAGAGAATGGGAATGAAACAGCTGAAGAAAAAGATGGAAATCTAAAAGGAAAACACACCTCCAAGTCCACCAAGTTAACATAACCATGTTAAAGCCGTGTTAGAGGTTTTACCAAGTGACCATAAAAAAAGCAGTTCATGAGCAACATGGTTGTGTTTATGGCTAGTGATTCCAATACCTCTGTCTGGAGCTTGTATTTCTGTGCCTGTAGCTGGCAGAGGATGCTCTTATATTCCTCCAGCTGGCTCTGCAGAACAGGGATCCTCCTCTCTGCTATCAGTTTTTCCTGGTTGGAAGAAAACAATGTGTGTACAGGAAATTATGTTTCACTCCTAAAAAGAGCCAAAAGAAATTGCACTACTGGAAATAAACTGTGAAGACAAATAGAAAATGGCAAAAGACAGATAAAAGATGGGGATTGAACCTCAAGCCAAATTCTGTTGAATGGTAGCACGGCTTTAAGAATAAAGATATCAGATAGCAGGTCTGTAACAGTACAGCTTAGACCCTGTAAACCTGTTCACATCTTCTTCCAAATAATGAACATTCCTGCCATAGCCACTCATATTGGTGGAAATCATCAAGTTTTCATCTAGTCTGTATCAATTAATTTCATTAAAATTTTCACCACATCTCACCCCTTCAGGATAAGATTTCCTTTCTCTTAAAATATTCATATATCCTGCCAGCTCCTCCTCAGAGAAGAAGCACAACTACTTCAAATATCTTTGTACCACACATTTTTGGGACTAATATATATGCTGGAGTGCACCTGACAAACCTAATCTCTCTTTCCTCATTGATACAGTTTTTCAAAACTACAGTAAATTTTTTTCTCCCATGTTCACTACTCAGTACTTACACATTGTTTTGACAGTTTTTGCCTAACCTTGGAGCAGAAGTTAAAGGATCTGGGACACTTTAAGTGTAAACATTATCTCTTTCTTACTTAGAGCTGCATATACTTCCCAACAGCAATACTTGCCTCACATATGCCAGTGGTTATTGGGGACACACGAGGAGTTGTCTGGATGATTTGCTGCAAGACATTGACATATGTCTGGATTTCCATGAGGTTCTGTAATAAGGTAAAAATATTTTCATTAGAAAATGCCATAGTAAGGTAGACATTTCCATGAACTCCTGGGGCTTATTTTTAGATACGTAATTCTTTTAGCCCATAAAAGTCCAATTCAAAAGTCCAATTCCAGTCAAGTTCAGGCTTGGGTTTGGAATGCAACTTACAACTGCTTTTGAGTGCAGGAGTGCTAGCAGTTTCATCATACTGAGGGTATATCACAGACTTTTGGATAAGGACTATACAGTTCATAGTTTTAATTGAAGATTCCATTCCATTTCCAATTTCATAAGAGATTTTCAAAATAAGAATCACAAATATCTTTTCATGTGGCACGAAAAAAATAGTAACTTTTTTCAAAAGCAGCAAAGATGGGACAGTGGCCTGATTCTAAGACCCACAGTTCTCCCAGGAAAAAGGCAAAAAATGTTAAAGTCAGCTGCAGTGGAATCATACATTCACAGGCATATGCCTGCTGATTAACTGGAGTGTCCTCTCCCAAAAAATTGGATGATGAAAGCAACAGCTTCCTTAGCATGAAATATAAGACAGCTTGACCAGCACTTTGGGGTGAACCATGACACCGGGTTGACAAATTCAAGACTCTGCTACAGCTGTAGTTACTGGACCCTGAGAAGTATGTTTGGGTGCTGGAAACCATCTGGGTTGTTGTGCCACTGAAAATAAATAGTGCTATATGCACCTACCAAAACATAAATGCAATTTGCTTAAATTTGCCACCATTTGATCATCGTGAAGGGCCAAGTTCCACATCTATCTCTAAAAGGAAAACAGCAATTTTATCCAGTTACCTTCTTGTATCTGTCCTTTGTAGCATTGATGTCATCCTGCAGGAACTGGGACTCAATTTGCAGCTCCAGGTTGCACAGCAAGGCTTCATCAGCTTCCTGCAATGCAGAGACACGTGGCATGGCGGTATGTACGGCTGGAGTGCCAAACCCACAGCAGGCCCACAGGCACTGCATGAGTCACTGTGCACATGGAGCAGTCTGCCTGAAGTGTAAGAGCCTACTGTAACATACAACAGTATCATGAAAACAACAAACAGGAGCCATGTTATTCACCATGCCCTGCACAAACGTAATTTACAATAGAGTTTGGCACTGGCACTGTCAAAATAATGCTGGGTGCCAAGTAGTAGATGTTTGAAATACCAGATTTTAATATAAAAATCTTGAAATGGTGGATGAATCTTAAACAAATTACATCAGCATTGATTTCTCTAGTCTCATGACAAGATCTGAGGTATCCTGATGCCTTTTTAAGATACCTAGTAAAGAAGTCCTTCTATAAACCCAGGATGATCTGCAGTATTTGCACTCTCTTTGGTATGTTCTCAAATACTACAAATATTTGCCAGTTTGGAGCCATTTCTGGCAATAAAAATGACATTTGACCAAGTTTAGAAAAAATCACTTTGCTGCGTAAGTTTATAATACTTTGGAATTTGCAAAGACAAAAGTTCCTAACATCCAATTAGTTCAAAGAACAAACTATATGACTAGTAACCATGATCTCAGAATATACAGGTATGAGTGACACTGATCTTTAAATCTAATGAAATTTCCATTTCTGTTCAAAGGCTTAATTTAGATTTTTCTGATGTTCTGTTATTTAACAAAAAACATGGAATTTAGGGTAATTTCTCTGGAACTTGGCAATGTATTTTACAAATATGTGAGAGTAGTCATACGTTTTATTTTTATATTTAATGCATTATTTCTTTAATTTTTGAGAAAGCATCTTAAAACGTTTTTACTGTATCTTCCTTGCAACTCTATAAAATGTGCCAGTTCCTCCACCAGTTTGCAATTTGCCTCAAGAAAGTCCTGCTTTGTGCATTTAGCTTAAAGAATAAAAAAATAAGTATTTGAAGGCACCTCTTTCAAAATACCCATGTGCCATTATCAGCTGTAAAAATACCTCTGTGAGTGAATCACAGGTTGCAAAAAAACCATTGAGATCTGTGGGTGCAGCACATGACTGGTAGAAGAGGATTTTTCCTTTTGCATGCATACAGCACGCACTGTTCAAAAAATGTGTAGATGTTGGCTGTCTTATTGTGCTGCTAAACCTCCCAGGCACAGAACTCTCCAGCAGGCTCTGCTTTGTGATCCAGGGGCTGATTCAGACACATCCAACCCAGCACATTCAGAGCCAACCATCAGGAATGCCTGCTGCTTTTCTGCACTCCTCTCTCGTCCTATTGAGAGGAAGATCAGCAGGACAATGGCCATGTTGGGAGGTTTGGGAGGGAGCCAAAAAAGCCCCCAGGCCCTTAGATAATAACTATAAGCAAATTTTTTTGCATGTGATAAAAAAAGCGGTTTTTGGCTTTCAAAATGTTCCCTCAAAGGGGAAAAATACTTCTGCTTTTATTCCATGCTTTCAAAGAGTCCAGCTTCCTCAATGGAGTTGTGTATCAGAACAGTGCAGTGTCTACACATTTTCTTTTGAACTTTGCAATATTTGCTAATCACTCAACTTCTGAAAAGGCATTCTGCTTTATGTTATGATTCCAGAACACTGGTCCATGTGCAGATGCAATAGTTTCATTACCATGGAAGAGAAATTCTTTAGATCTCTCCAGAACTAGTATTTTCCCAGCTGTCAGATAAAGAATGAGTTTGCACCTGCACATGCAGGTTTTCGGGCCACATCTTGGGTCCTCTACAGAAAACCATCTGTATTCCCTCCAGCACTTGGTGCTCCCAGTGCCAGGAGCTGCTGCAACAGGGGTGTCCAGGGACATCCTGGGATAAAAAACATCCTTGTGCCTCAAGATTTTGTGAACTGTGCCTAGGGTTGGTGAATCATTTCAATTTTCTTTAGCTGCAGATTCATTGAGAGGAACTGTGAAGACAGACTTACCTGCTCCAACAACCCCTTACAAAAGAGTTACCTTCACAAATTTTTTTAAGGGTTTGCAAGTCGTTCAGGAACATAGTGTTCTGGAAAATAGAACTGATGTGGGATGTCAAGAACTCACTGGAGACAGAAATGCTAAAATGCACTTTCTGCTTTTTCTTAATATAAAACATGTTCTTAATATAAAACATTGATATGACAATGCTCCAGCAGATCAGGTCCAGCCAATCGTAGCAAGGAAATAAAAAAATAATCTCTATTTAATCCATCTTTAATTGTTTTCCAATACAGAAGATGAATGATAGCCTGTGCAAAGTAGAACTGGGGAAAGATATTATGTTCTTCACCCAGATGAAGGCTAGCAGCGAGAGAGGATGAATCAAGATTTTTCAGTTTCACAGACCTGGTTTGGAAACTTTCAAAATACTTCAGCCAACTTTTGTCTTTCTCTGGGCTTTGTATTATATTAAATGTTGTTATTTTTATTATTGCTTTTCCCATGGTATTAGTTTAAGAACTATATTGATGTAAAAGGAACAAACCAAGGGGAGTGGCAGTGTCTCTCTTGTTTGGAAACCTAATGGGAAGCTGAGGGTCTGTCCTGGGAAGGGCTGACCATATCCTGCAAGGGACTAAGGAGCTTTGAGACATTCCAGGCTTCAAAACATGGACTTAACCAGCAATTTTTCATGACATGGTTATCATTAGTGACTGTATTTTAATACAGTAGCTATGTTTAAAAAGTGTGGGGAAAAGGTACGCACATGCCAAGGCTCAGACACTTACATAGGGAGGGGGAGGATGGAGAAGGGCATAATGACAAGAAACGCCTTGCTCTGACATTTTATCTTCCCACTGCTTCTTCAAAGTAGCTCGCTGTAGTAAATGAAACCAAAGGAAAAAATTGTATACCTTTCCCCTGGCATTTTCCCAGACTCACTTTATTAAGGTGCTCCAGGGTTTCTTTTAGCCTCTGCTGATACTCACGTTCATTTCTATACCTACAAGTAGAGAAAAGGAGATAGAGTTCAGTGGTTCATCACTCTGCAAACTGCATTTTTATCTGCACTGTCATGCACAATATATGCTTCACGTTAAAGGAGAATATGAATCTTTAAAGGGCCCAAAAGATTTATTAATGCATTAACATTAATCCTTTTTTGGTCCCAGATGCTGAGGGTAATTTCAGAATTGCCTAAATTCTTGTCTTCAGCTTATGTAACAGAATACAATGATATGCCATATATTTGCTATCACTTTTTACAGAATGCTCAAGAATAGATTATCTACAATAAAAGCATATGCCATTGGTGTTGAACTATAGTGACAGCCATTCAACAGTGATTACTCTGTGAGGATTTGCTACAATGGCACATGAACATTTAATTACATTGTTCTTGGTTTTCTATTATACCTGTTGTTGTTCAATAAGCACTTTAATGACAGACACATTAAACATAATGATTGCAATTTTACATATTGACCATGTAGGAAAGATGTTGGATTAGGATGCTTAGATGGATCAAGCTTTGTGTCCCCTTTAATGGTAATTTGTATATTAGCTTGGTCAAAACAACAAGTGAGCCTTAGTAAGGACTGCATTTAACCAGCTATTCTTATGCTTTTATAAAACATGCATGAAGTGCGTGTTCCTGGTGCTGGATGTATAATGTATTTATGTTAGGCTTGAGGAAACAGCACATTTTCTTTAAGAATTAGGGCTCCACATTTGTATGTAAATAGAATTATCTTCTAGAAATTCTTTTTAGCCACAGAGTACAAAATTAAATTGTTGATTATTGTAATTTATTCCCTTCCTTAAGTAAACCTCATATGAAATGTTCAACAGTAGATGTGGCTTAATGGGACTCCATTAAACACAAACAAACAAAAAAACAAACAAAAAAGCCCCTCAAAAACCACCAGTCAGAAGCAACTTTGGCAATGAGACTTTGCCATTGGTACTGAACAAGTGACTTATCAAACTCCAACAGCAGCAGAAATACAATCCTAACCCTTTAAGTTTAACACTTTACTTTTCCTAAAATAATAGATGTAGAGAGATATAAAAAAGCTATCATTATCTTACTTTCTACAAGAAACACTCTGGTAGGTGACAAGTCAGTTCTGGTGATTAGGATCCTTCATTTGCAATAAAAGCAATGGACACCAGTACAAGCCAAAATTCAGAACTGAACGTAAGTTCCTGTCTGTCTTCTGAAATCATTGCTCCAGCCCATATGTGCTGGTGATTTCAAAGGGATTTGCTTCAGTCAACAGGGAACTTGACAGCTCCTGGACTGAGCACATCAAGGATCAAGATAGATATAATGATAATGTCAACCTCAGTTCTTCCTTTTCATCTCCTGAATGACGAACAATCAACATTATTCTCATCTCTTTCAACACATACTGGAAAACTGAGTGGATGATGTCACTCACAAACTAACCAGGACCACAAAGGAAGAACTTGACAGAACAAGTAAATGGATTTAACCTGGTGCTCTGGTTTACAAAGTTCTTCTGAAATCCCATAATATTAGCAGGGTTGGTCACTGGTCTGTTTTCAATTCTTACATGAACAGCAAAGAATCAAGTGAAAATGATGAGGTTTTATTTCATTATCACTCTAACAAATTGCTGAAAAAACAATGTCCTTTTTTGCCAATAAGTACTAACATCAGTTTCACGTCCAAGGCTAGAATATTTTTCAGCTTCAGAAGTGAAACTGCCTTTGTTTCAGGTGTTTACCAAGTAGCTCAATTCCAGCCAGTTTTCTATTTATTTTTAAAAATTTTTGTATGCACTTGACAGTAAACAGTTTTCTAACTTTGATATTTTCTGATAGCTGAACAAGGATGAAGCATATTGTGGCATCTTGTGAAAATCAAATACATAGTTACAATAAAAGGCTGGTTTTCCACTCACAGTAATGTACAACCATCTGATGGATTCAGTGTATAAACCCCAGCCCCAATATAATTCAGATGTCCCTCATTGCTAGATCCTCACTCAAAAGATTTTTCAGTTACTAAAATATTCAGCTACATTTTCCTTTACTCTCAAATAACCCAAATATATGCTGTGCCACACAGCTGTAAAGCCACCTGGCAGCTTGAGAGAGTTAGTATTGCATGATTATCCTTTGAAGAAGAATTTCTTTCAAGTGATGTTAAATATTTTCCAGAAGATCAGTGCAAAAGTGCTATGGACCTCTTTGAAATGCTTCAGAGACCTCAGCATGCCTCTGTGCCTGCTGAAATGTATTTGTAAGTGCAATGGCTGACAAGTCACGACCCTGTTTTGCTTCAAAGTTGATTTTGATGTTTAGTAATTAGCTAGTCATGTCCAAAATTTTTTTTATTAGATGGTTGCTGGTCAGACATTCCTGGAGCTTAAGAGCTTTTAAGTTATTTTGCTTCATTAAAAAAAAAAAAAACAAAAAAAGAAAAAAAAAAACCACCCAAAACCCAACAAAACATGAACCTCCTCACCTAGTCAGGTAGCTTTAGGTTGGCAACAAATGTTTTTGGACTGCTGAAAGAAAAGGGATGTTAACTGGCTTGGGGTTTTTTTTGTTTTTTTGGTTTTTTTGCATACGGGGAAAGAACGGAGGGGAGGAAGCTGCCAGGCTCAAAGAAAACAGATCTGAGGATTAAAGATTTCAATCACCTCTTTTTTTTGGGTTCTGCCTCCATTGCAGTGCAAGGGCTCGCTCCCCTCCAAAGAGGAAACAAGAACAGTCCATCCCAGCAATGCACAATGGCCATATACTCAATTTGGCATCAAAGCTGAGCCTTTCATCTGAAGGAAAACGTTGAATCTGTTGAATCCTACTGAAAGGTAATAGCACCTCTGGGTGACTACCTTTGTCATTTTCTCTTTCCCTGATGCACTTCACTAACCTTCTCTCAACAGACAGCAGCAATTCGGGTGCCAAGGACAGCACAGACTACGAAAGAGAGGTCCTACAAGGATGATAGACAGGCCGGTAATATTTGTCATCAAGAGTCATAACCTGAATGCTCAGATGAGCCCAGGAGGGTTGTGTTTTGCTGATTTATGAACAGATTCTACCTGTGTTATCAAGAAGCCACTGCTGAGCAGCTGACAGCCACAGGACAATATTCTTGCAGATTGTGGAGAGTGTGGAGGGCAGGCAAATGATCCTCATCTTAGCTGTAGCAGGACAAAGTCCTTCCTATCACTAGAGAAGCAGCATCAGTGCCAAGAAAATCCCTCCAGACCGGGCTGGAAGGCAGCTTTGCCAGTGGAGTCTCCATATCCTAGCTATTGCGTTTACCACTTCTTTTCATTTTCTCCCACGTGTTGGGTCTCTACTGTAGCCCCAAAGGGTGTTGCTCATCAGAGTATCACCACACAGCAATCTTCTTCTGGAGAACACTGTGCCAATTACTGTGTCCAGGGAACCATATTGCATGTTCAAAACTCACTGCATTTGCAGTGCACAAAATTTTTAAATAAACAATTGCTTAGCAAGACTTTTAATTTCTGAAGTCCATTAATCCTGTTCAGTCAAGGCCACTAAAATCTGGATTCCAGCATCTTTCCCAACATCATGGAGAGAGAAATACCATCCTGTCCCACAGCCAGATGCAATGTTGCTATAATGGTGGTGGTCAATAAAGGTAGCATAATTAGTCTTTTTATGAGATGCATCCAGACTATTCCCAGCATTGATTTTTTTTTTTTTTTTTTTTTTGACCAACTTAAAGAGAAAGAATTCTTCCCTGGTACAGAATCTGAACTATTAATTAATGAGAAAAGCTATGAATGTGACCATAGAGAATTTTAAAATAAATTTTAATATAAGTTCTACTTTTTAATGGTTCATGAACATTTAATTGCACAGACCCAGTAGTCCTAGACCCTACTCTGTCTAAATGCAACTTTAAAAGGCCTATTTCTATAAATGTAACTTAAAACGTTTACTTAGATATAAATCTATTTCCCCAATAGTGAAGGTGAGTGAAAGAATGGGTTGTAAGAGTCAAAATTCTTTGCATTAGTGAAGGACACAGACATTTGTCAATTAATTGATTCAAAAGCTCCCTCTAAGAGATTTTGTTAATCCCAGTGCACCAAAAGCTTTATGGTTCAAGTTGCAGCAGGAAACCTACAGTGCCTGTTGCCAATGGAATGCAGACTCAGGGCGGAGAGCAGGTCTTCAGCGCAGGAATGTTTCTGGTTTCAGCAGCCCCTAATAGGGCACAGAAGATTATTCCTCCCATACTTTGTTTAGGGAGCTTTGTTTATAACTTTCAGGAACTGAAATCAGAACTATGAGATGGCAGAGCACATGTTACCAGAGCAGTGGTATTGTTTTAAAACCTGCAACTCAAAACCATCCCAAGTTTTTCAGACACTGAAGAAATGTTCATGTCTCTCTTCTAGACAAATTCAGCAGCTCCCAATGAGAAAAAACCTCACCAAACTTCACTTGTTGATGTAAACCAATTGGTGAAATTTGGTTAAAAAGCAGCCACTGTCTTTCCATTGTCATGGCCCTGTGTATCTTTAATTTTTAAATTGTAATTTTTGGCTTGAATTTAGCCAAAGTTTCCTTCTTACTTTTGTTTACAGCTGCTGAGTGAGCATCCCAGGATTGTACAACAAAGCACCACCCATTTTTTTCTAGGAAGTCACTAACTACCCCTTTAGCAGGTCCTAGATCTTGCTTTCTGAAAGTACTGCCCTTTTTCTGGGTGTTGTCTCCTCCTCTGGATTTTCAATGCCCTGTATTATTCCCCGCCTATTTACAGTTTGGTTAGAGCAGCTTTAATAAAAGTAAATTACTTTGTGTCACATTACTAATCCTGTACTATTCACATAGATATTTTTAAGTAATATGCAGCTAGAAAATTAAGTACTGAGTGTAGTCAAATACTCATGGGCAGTGTGTAATAAAAACACATGAGCAAGTACCAGAGTCAACACCTAAATTACAGCATTGACTCATAGTTGAATTTCCTGCTCATAATTATTGGAATACAGTTCTGCCTAATCAGGTGCTTATTACCCACTGGCACAGAATCAGGACATTATGGAAATCTGACCACTGGCAGCAATAAGCCTCAGTGCACCTGGATGGGCTATTCTCTCCTGTTACATGAAAGAGAGATCAGGGCTTGGCATTTCTATAGGTATGCTGTAGCTCACAGTCTCCATGCAGATGTTCATTTGGCAGCCTGCCAAATTTTCATGGGTGAAGTAGTCAGATAGATATTTTTGGGGGTAAAAAATCCCTAAGTAACAGGAGGATTAAACTCTTTTGTCCTATGAGCAATGCTCACCAACTCTTGTGTCATTAAGCCATGTAACCAAAATTGCCTGTTGCTGGAGGGAAGGCACTCATCTCCATCAGCATGTGAGGCTCCTGCCCTTTGATTTATGGTGGCACAGAAGTTAAAGAGGTGAAATTAGGGGAAGCCTATTCTTATTCTTTCAGTGGCATGGGATGGAAATACAAAATGCAAAGAAGAATAGGAAGGCAAATTTTACACACCAGGAAAAAATATATCTCCTTTCTTTTCATGACACATCACAGATGTGGTTGGCACAGACTGGCTCAGGTGCTTCATAGTGGCTGTAAATAAGAGTTTCTCAGAGACATCCTGCATATTTCAGGAGATTTTTGGCATTGTGTAGCTCTGGGCTGCTCAGACACAAGACTTGCTTTGAGGCACCTGGTAGTCAAATAGGGTTATTTCATCTTTGCAGCTCAGAGCACAGTTCTCCTAAGGCTAATGAACAACAGCAGCTGATATGTGCCAGGGCTGCTGCTGTGGAATGGAGAGGGCATTTTCCCATCTAGGAGCAGTGAGACCATAAAAGGCAGAGCTGCAGCTCCCGAAGTCCTGATACCTTACTTTTAACCTTACATGGGCTTACATGCTGTCCTTCTTGACAAGTCTGATACACACGGAGAGGCATCACCCACGCACAAGAAGTAGCTGGTGACACCGAACCCATCCTTATTACAAAGATTAACTATGGAAATGACACCACTCATCTTCCATGGATTGTAAGCCTTACTTGTTGCAGTATTCATCAAGCATGCGCTGGGCATCCTTCTCCTCCCGCTCCAGCTTGGCTCGGTCAGAAGCCAGCTCCCTCATTCGTTGCCGGTTGAACTCAATCTGCCCAGCAAAAGCTTCATCCAAGCCCACCAGCTCATCCATGCGCTGGAAGGTCTCCAGTTGCTTGCGCAGGATGGTATTGCGCTGTTCCAGCACACGCGCCCGGTTGATGTAGCTTGCAAAGCGCTCGTTGAGCTCCTGCAGGTTCTCCAAGCCCCGGGCTTGGGCCAAACTGTCAAATTCTGGGGAGCCTCGTAGCTCATCATAGGCATCTGACCGCTCGTACTTCTCCTTGCGTACCTCACGGAGGAAGCTGCTCCTGTACATGGCTTCAGAGGGGCTGTGCAGTGCCGGGGTCCCCTCTTGTGTGCCTGCCTGTCTCTCCAGTTTGGATCTGAATTACATCTGGGGGGTTTGGGGAAGAAGAACTGAACATAATCCCCCCCCTCCCAGATGATCAGGACTTGTCTCCAGGGTGGTTTGTGGCACTAAAGGCATCATCTGCGGGAGTGAACTAAATAAATCCCAATGGCCCCGCCTTGGAGCTGCCCATCCAGGCATCAGCAGTTCGGAGGAGGGGCGGGTACAGAAGGGCTAGGGGCTTTTCTTTTCAAGCATTGCAATCGTGTACAGCCAGGATAAAAGAGAGCAACGTCCAGCTTTCACCCGGTGGATTAAAGCATTATCCATGGAAAACAAAACAACTGCTTTGCAGTTTTAAAGGCTGAGCTCAAAGCCTTTCATGACTGTGCTGGGGGGAGAGCTTTGTCCCATGTGGGTGTCCCTAGGGCTGTGCACAGAGGCCTTCTGCTGAGAGAGGATTTTGGTGTGACTAGATGGCAGCCCTTGATTTTTGTTATTTGACAGTTTTGTGATCATTTAGAATGATGGGATAGTATTTAAAAATTAATATGACTCCACCTCCATGGGCAGGATTTGGTCATTTGGTTCTCACTTCAGGCTTCATGTCAGGCTTTTCTGAAGGTTAATTCTACCTGGCATGAGAAGCACCCAAGCAGCAGTGGTACTAAAACCTCTGGCTTAACAAAGCCTCTTTGGGAAGCCACTTTCTTTGGGTATAGCCAAAAGCCACGTCACCTCATGACTTGGTGGACTTTCCATATTATCCCAGGGGGAGCCACCATTCTTCCTTCACTTCCACCATAATGGAGTCTTGTGTGCTGCCAATCCCTAAGAGGCTTTAATTTCCCCTCGATGCATCCCCTCTAGTATTTTTTTCCTGTCTTTCATTTTGAAAAATCCTATTTCTTGGATGTGATCTTCCTTGATCTACTTGCCCAGACAGAAAGCCCAACACCAAGCCACTCCAATTTTGAGAGCTCTGTTAATAATTTATATAAAAGTCAATTTCACTTCTTAATGGTCATATCTTAAATGAATACTTAAATCTCATGTATTTTGAAGCACAACAGATCTCAAGGCACTGATGGCAAGTACCGAGGTGAAGAAAGAAGTTGGTGCTCAGGTGACTCAAAAAGTTCAACTTCAAAAAGAAAGTTTGGTTTCTCTGCTACTAAATCTGAATCAAAAGGGGCAAATGTTCATTAGACATTTCCTATATATTTCTTATTTCGCTTCAGATTATTTGGAAGTGCCATGGGGAAAGATCAATGGTGTTTCAGAAAATTTAATTAGGCTGTGCACACAGACTGTGCAGCTCCATAGTCTGCTTCCAAAATACATAAATAGCAAAACAGAGATAGATCTTTCAGAAATGTCTGGGATCTTTATGAACCAGTGAACATGAAACCACTGATCTCCATGCTGCACAAACATATTGGCATTTGCAGCTCTTTGGCAGGAGCAGCCTGCTTACCCCAACAATGTAGCTGAGCTTTTAACAAAGTTAGTCTTTCAGAAGAGATCAGAAAGTAGATTCTGCTGGATTGTGGGTGGTGTCTTTTCATGGCAAGAGTTTTTATGGTTTTAGACAGCCTTTCAATAAAGTAATAGCCCATGTAAGTGCTATTCCACCTCTCTCTCAGTGGCTGGAAGAAGCACTGACTCTGTGCTGACCTTAACTCCTTGGTAAATGGACAGGCCTTTAAGTGACTCACCATGTCCCTAACCGCAGTGGTCTGGCTGCAGGGGAACACTTGCAGTCCCAGTTTTTGTTATTGAAATTTATCCCACGCTTTCTGCTGGGCAAATCTGAGTTTGGTATAGCATACTTTGCTATTACATGCATGTCTCTAAGGTGAGATCCCTGATTCCAAGACCTCATCTTGGGCAGTTTCTGTTGTTGACTTGCTATAGACGCAGCTTTACCAGGGCCAAGGCAAGCTTACATGACTCAGGCTCTGTGTTATTGACTTTTTGAGATGGAGTTGCCTTAAGGAGTCACCCTGGCCTCCAGACAGCTTGTGAACATGCAAATCATAGAAATTATAAAATGGTTAAGTCTGAAAAAGGCCTCTAAGAACCCAGCACTGCCATGTTCAATACTAAACCATGTCCCCACCTGTCCCATCCACAAGTTTTTTAACATTTCCAGGTATGGTGATTCCACCACTTCCCCGGGCAGCCTATTCCAATTCTTGATAACAATTCAAGCAAAAATTTTTTCCTAATATCCAATCTAACCCTTCCCTACCACAACTTAAGGCCATTTCCTCTCATCCTGTTACTTGTTACTTGGGAGAAAAGACAAACCCCACCTCACTACAACCTCCTTCATATAGTTGTAGAGAGAGATAAGGTCTTCCCCAGACCTCCTTTTCTCCAGACGAAACACACCCAGCTCTCTCAGCTCCACATCATCAGACTTGTGCTGAAGACCCTGCAGCACCTCCATGTCCTTCTTGTAGCGAGAAGCCCAAAACTGAACACAAATACAGCAAATCAGAATAAGATAGCCTAAAAGGAAAACCAATTTGGAACAAACTGCAGTTGTTAAAAAATCAAAAAAACCTCAGAAAAATCAATCTCCTTCTGTTATGCACTGAATTATTTATTTGGCTCATCTAATGGACCATGAAGGTGAATTACACAAGGATTTGTCCACTGTTTCCTATTTAGAGATGGCTCAAAGACTGAAAGGTTATCTGTATACACATCAATTAAATGCCTGACAAACTGCTTGAAATATTTTTAGATTTAAATCAATAAGTATGTATTGAAGAACACATATAAAGGACACTTTTCTTCCTAACACCTACAATGTAAACAAAAAGGAGCATACAGAAACACTTTGCACTTTCCCTCTTCATCCCCAGATTATGTGTGACTTCTTCCAATAACAAAATCTGAAGGCTGGTTCTTTGCTGTTGAAATGCACTATATGATATACCACCATCAACCCAGAATGGGTGTTTACTTACACAGCTCAATAAATCTCTGGTACAAGCAGGTGGCTTTTTTCTTCTTTAATTGTTTGTATTGCTATAAATCACCTTGCAATCTAACTTGGCTAAATCCCTAATGCACAACATGAGTATATTTTGGCAGTGCCAAAAACCTGCTTGTACTCCTTACTGCTTGGCTAAGTCAACACAAGTTTCTCAAACTAAATAAAAATGCATAAAATACATTTAAAAATGTCACAATCCAAAGGAACTCTATCTTTCTGATAAGAACTAGTCCAGTCCCAGTGTGCTTGGCCACATTTTGCTGGCCATTCCTGTGGGGCAACCTTGGAGCTCCTGTACTCTCTCCCTGTCCTGGGAACACCCAGCTCTGATTCTTTTCTCATAGAAAAAACCTTTTCTACATTGGGTTAAGACAGGGTAAGAGTCATATAGATCCCCCAAGGCAGTGGGCTCAGAGTTTTCAAATTAATCCTACAAGTTGAGTGTTTTCTCAATAATAATATGAGTTTGTTGGTAAAACTGTTGTTATAAAATGGTCCTATCTACTGGTACGGCCCAGCTGAGGCACTCAATTCACCCTTGCTGTCTTTTCAAGTTATTTGGCTTTATTCAGAGCCTGATGCTATAGCCCAGGGTTTCCTGTTCCTGTAGTCCAGAACAAAACTTCAGAGAAGGTGTGATAATGAAATGTGTCACAAGTGTTTCATGCTGAGATGTCATAGAAGGAAATTGAGGTTGTTCTTCATTTTGAAAACTGATGCTCAAGAGCCATGTCCAAATACATAACGTTAACTATCTGAAAAAACTGCTGTGAAGATATTCAAAGCAGAACCTTTTTGTGAATATGATTGATCAGAAAGATTAAATGAATTTGCACTGATTAGCTTTAAGGAAGAATTGAAGAACTTATATTCAAACATGAAAGAGACCAGCACACTGGAAAAAAAAAAAGTCTTGTGTGTTTCTTCCTTTTCCATGACCATAGTAAATAGATCAAGAAATAATGACTTTAAGTTGTGCAATATAAGCTATGAATGAAATATAAGACAAGTAGGCTAATCGTTCCTCTAATGAAGCACAGGGAGTAAAATATTGCAAGATCTCAGTGATTTAAGCACTTCAAAGATCAAGCTAAACAAACTCTATCCAGGAGTAAGGGATGCTTGTTTCATCCTCCTTTAGGAGAGAGAAGAGTTTATTGCTGATTGTCAAAACACTATTGAGAGGTCCTTGCCTCTTCCCATGGCAAGTAATTTTTTCAGGACAAAGATTTCTAAGGTCTCTCCTAGTCCTGTGAGGTAAATACCCTCCCACTTCTTAAGTACCCTTGCATTCAGTTGCTGAATTTTCTTTAGATGTTTTTATCTGGTGGGTCATGTCCATGCAGTGCATCACAGATGGATGCTGACTTGCACCCTGCTTCTTGGACTCTTCCCCCAGAGATATTTTTACCCCTCCAGGCAACATCAGGTTACTGGTCAGAGCCCAAAGGTGAGTTTTCCCCTATTATGTTATGCAGCTCTTGACAAAATAAGTGATTTGCTGCCACCAGAGGGCTGCAGTTCTACAGCAGGAGCAGGCTGTGGGTTGGAGATTCAGCACCATGTCAGTCTCTGAGATAAACAACCCCAGAGATTCCTGCAGAGAATTTGCTTTGCAGTGAGAAGGAAGCTGGGTTTTGTCATCATTGCAATAGTAGATGTGCTGCAACAAGCTGTTGCTTCTGCTCAGGGGGACCAAATCCTGCTGGGATAAGGATGAGTCCCCTAGCAGAGGTGGATGTGCTGACATCAAGGTACATATCTGCTGCATTGCTCAGGACACATCTCCCGCCACACCTTTGGAGATCCAATGGCCTGGCCTGGCCAGCAAGCCAGTCACAGCTGGGATCAATTCAAGGCCATGGAAAGCTACACCCTAAGTTCAGGGACACTGTTTCAAGTTAGGGAGAGTTAAAGTTTGTTTGAATGGGATCATGGGAGTTATGATGTTAATATAGATTACGTTGCCTGTTATGATTAGTTAGGATGTTTCTAGAATGTTCCATGTTGTTGTATATAAGTTGGGATCACCCCTTGTTAGAAGTCTTAGTGTTTGGCTGTATTCAGGAGAGCTATTGTTACTGTGGCAAGAAGAATAAAGGACCCTTGGATTTCCCACCTAAGACCCATTGCCCACTGGCACAGACATCTTTTGTGAAAAATCCTTTCCTTAGAATTTTTCCCTTTTCTGGGAAGCTGAGGCTCCAGAGAAAGAATGTAAACAATGGTTATCTGCTGCTGTGGAATGCAACAGGTGCACCTGTGATTGGCCCATGTTGCATGTTTACAATTAAGGACCAATCAGAGACCAAGCTCTCTCTGGGACAGAATCAGAGAGAGCTCCTTTGTTTTTCATTCTTTTTCTATTCTTAGCATAGCAGCTTCTGAACTTTTCTCTCTATTCCTATTAGCATAGTCATAATGTAACATATATATCATAAATTAATAAATCCAGCCTTCTGATCATGGAGTCAAGATTCTTGTCTAGCTCTTCACTCCTGCAACCCTTGCAAGCCCGGTAACAGCCCACTTTTTCTTCTGCGCTGACCCGTCACAACATGACACAGATCAGGCCAAATAAATACTCCAAAGTAACAGCAGCACTGGGACAGATCCCTTTCTAAGATTTTTTGAAATCAGGCCAGAAGAAAGTCTGCTGCACACATCTAGTGCTCAGTTGTGCTCTTCAGAGAGATGGGCATGGAATTTGAGTAAAGGAAATGACATTGTTAATTTTTGTAGTGATCATAAACAAAATTAAAATGGCAGGAAATTTTTGTCTGTTTTGTTCTGGCAAGTCTGTGATAGTAAGTAAGTGATTTTCCCAATTGCAGTGGTAGGCAGACAAGTTTTACCCAGTTAAGCTGAGATGTTTTTCCCTTAATTTTGGCTATTCAAGAAGAGCCAAAGAAGAAATGCCACTCTGATAGATGCCTTTTCAGTCAAAGGATCAGATGTGAAAATTGGGTAAATACTCAGGATTATATTTTTAATTTTCTGTTTTCTTTTTATTCTATCCACTTGGATTATTTTTCACATTCTGAATAATGCAGAAAGCAGCAAAGGACAACATATCAAAAATAAATGAGATCTCTGACGAGGGATTCAGACTAACTCAGACCTCCTGGGAAAAAGAAGTAGAACTCAAGAAAGTAAGAAGACAGTTTGAGCTAACTGGAGATAATATTCCTTTCAGCACTTAATATTCCCTGACTTGGGGCACAGGATGGCACCTATCCATACACCTCATTATTTAATAATATTGCTAATTTGTAAGGACAGAACATTTGGAGATACTCTGATATGTCTGTATCTTGTCACTCTGAAAATGCTTAAGATTGAAATATCTATTTAGTCTTTGTAGAAATAACATTTCTTGAAAATTAATTCAGAAGCTTCAAGCACTGTATCTATTTCCTTGGCACTTCAAACCACAAAAAATTCACTTGAACAATTCTTGTTTTCTCAGAATGTCTTCAATGAATGAAATATTTCAGACCAAATTTTTCCATGCAACCTTAAGGTTTTTCCCATTTCTTTTTGAGTGAAAAACACAGTAATTGAGATATATATACTTTTGATGGGACCAATAATATACTTTACAGTATAGAAGAGAGAAAATAAATCCAGTTTTCTCACTGAAGAGTTCATAATATGAGGAAAGAAAAGACATAGCATGTCTCATAAACCAAATGGTCTTTCCTTACATATAGGAAAAAAAGAGTAGGAAGCTTTTTCTGTGGAGCTGTTTAATTTTCTGGGGGCAGAAAGAAAGTGGAAAGGCAGCTGAACTGAATATGAGTTTCATCTGAGCCCAGTAGGCAATAGTCCGAATTCCTGTGACAGAACAAGGAAAATAAGAGCCAGAGAAAATGTGCAATTGCTGCTGGAATAAATACCTCAATTGAATGAAGCAATAGAATCAGGGAAGGGAAACAAGAAAAGGCTAAAAAGAAGGCAAAAGGATAAACTTATATTTCTGGCTGATATTCAAAAGCTGTCGGCATATGCCAAGCTGGCTGCTTGGGGAGCACTACCAATGGTAATTCAGAGGAAGAGCTAATGGCAACTAAGCACTGACAGTAATGGGAGGTCCAGCATGGAAAACAGGACAAGGAGCCTCCAGCAGACTGGGGAGAGAATGGGGATGGCTCAGATACCCACTCCTCTCCTGCCTCTTCCCCATGAGTGGCTCAGTGCCAGCGTCTTGTTAAGGACAGCCTTCACAGAGGAGAATGAGTGAGACCACAAACCACACATGTCCCAGCACCTGCAAATCTGAAAAGCTGACCCTGATCCTCACAGCTACCAAAGGCACCTGCCACTCAGGTTAAACTGGCATTCAGAGCTAATTGGCTCTTCCTGGCCAAATAAAGGAACAAGAAGAGAGCCAAAAATGTGTATCTTTCCTCCCCAGCAGCACCCAAGTGCACACAGCATCTCCTCCCTGTCTCTGATGCCAGCAGCAGTTGCTGTTTTTTCCTCCCCAGGAAATAACAATTAAAAACCACACATGTGGCAAATGATGATGTCTTTTCTAATAGCATCCACATGGGTGTGTGCTCATTTTGAGGAGCTGCTCTCAGACACATTTGAGCAACATTTCATCACAATACTGGGGTGAATAGCCTCAAAATGAAATGAGCCATTATACACACTGTGCACAGAGAAGACTGCAAATTCTAAACACTCACCATTTATTTCTCTTTCCCTCCTCTCTGCCCTGGACATTTAGCAAAGAACTGCTAAAATCCTGCCTTAAATTTTCAGAATGTAATAAAACTAGGCAAGATGCTTGAATTCTCTCCAGCAGCAGATATATAAAGAAAGGTACTCAGTAGGGCTGATTTTTACTGGATCACATCTCCAGTGCAATGTCACAGAAATGAAGCAGACATGTTCTAATTCAAAAGGCAATTTTTAACCTGCCCTGTTTTTCTGGAAAATCATTCTGTGCTCAGAGCTGCCAAAGGCATTCTAGCAACAAACATACCTACAGAGAGACAAGTAAACAACAGGGACATTTGTGCCTTGAGAGCAGGAAACAGAATTCACCAATTGCAACAAAACTGACCAGAGAATTTTTTTGAAAGAAATTTCACCAGGGTAGTGTTTTCTTCTCCTCTTTCCCTAATTTCACCATAGATGAAAGTGGAAATGTTAAAGAATGTAAGACATTTAATAGGATAAATTAAGTAATTTTGAATAAATGAGAGGTGAAAACAGAATTCTCTCCCTTTTTGTATTGCTTGTCAGCTCTGCTTGCCATTGTGGAAGAATGGCTGGAAGAACAGGGTCATGGGTCCCTGGACATGCTGTACAAGCAAACCTCATGTTAGTTTAGCATAAGTAGGAGCATAAGTAGGCTGCACTGCTTGTTAGCTTGACATGAGTAGGCTTCACTTGACATAACTAGGCCTTACACCATGATAAGGAGTTTGCAAAGTATGCTGCATTATGCTGACAAGGTTGAAAGGGCAAGGACAGCAGCAAAAATAAGGAAGAAAAGACGTTTTGCAATATAGAAATAGAGAAGTAAAAGTGACAAGAATGAGGAAGAACCCTGTGTTAGAAACCACAAAGTAGGAGGAGTATGTAAAAATAACCTTTTGCTTTAAACCAATGAACTAACGACGAGTATGAATAATTACTGACGAGTATGAATAATTACTGAAAACATATAAAAGTACCACTGTACTAGAAATAAATTGAAGCTTGCTTTACCAATCAGATTGATTGATTGATTGCATGTTTTCCCTCGCTGCCGTCATGCCATGAATCCTGTTAAAGAGAAAACATGATAAAGCCCTTTGTTAGTTTTCCTTCAGTAAAAGTTCAGGAAACAAAAAGATGATGTCTGTGACTTGAGGAAAAGATCTAAATAGTATTCATTAGAAATTAAACACTTCCTATGATTGAAGCAACAGTCCATCTGTTCACTGCCATTGACATTGGTTTGCATCAGTCCAGCAGTCATCTTGTTGTTGTCATGGTGTAAGCCTGGTTAGAGGACATGAAGGCTACAAAAAAATAAAAGGAATTAGTGAGGTTAATGCATATAAGGGGAAAGACCAGCTGTCATCATAAATACAAGATTTTCCATGTTATAAAGGCATTTGAGGAGTCTCTTGTTCATCTCTCTGATGTCAGCGGGGGGAAAAGCTGGCTATGGGTGCAGTATCAATCACTGACATTCACAGATATTTAAGTAAAAAATGAGAGTCCTGTTTATTTCCAAACTGTTTCTGAATGGCTTGTGGGAAGAGCAGACCACCATGAAGAGCTTAGGTGGCAATTTCAAGTTTTGAGGTTTTGGGGGAATAATGACAATCCCTGTTCAACTGGTCTCTGGGTGTTTAAAGAGCAAGCTCCTAGACACCTAGTGTTTCTTAAGCTCTCCAGCCACTCTTTCCTCCAAATAGGTTATGAGGTCTTGCTGACAGCTGAATCACTGATGTAGAGCTTTTCTGGAATCCCCAAGCATCTACAGGGAGACATGAAAACAAAACAACCACCCTGTTTACACATCTTCACAAAGGCAGCACAGCAGAAGTAGACCCAAAAGGTAGCGTTTCACCCTTGCATCCCCCACCCTCAGCTGCTCTGTGCTGCTCTGCAGAGTTGTAATCACTCTTCTTCAATGCAGAGAAGGGCTCACTTCTTGAGTTTATCAGTGCACTCACTTCTGAGCTACATAGGTGTTTGGAAGCAAGATGGTAAAAGAGCTGCTAATCCAAAGATTACTTAATTACTCTGCCTAGTGATTGTTACCTGCTCATCACACAAATAAATGGCCATTTCTTTTTAAATTTGAGTTTTAGTATCGGCTGTTATGAATCATCTAAACAACTCACTGTCTCTTTCACTAAAATGCACTTTAGAGCTCCTTTATTTTACAAAGCAATTGTTGGAAAATTTGGGAGTGGTACCTGTGAAGTGTTTACCTATGTGTCTCTAGCTTCAGAAAAGTATTGGAAAATGCCTCTTCAAGGTCATGGTCCTAATTAGCCTTTTAATTGGTCTGCTTTTTATCCACTCTCTTATACCTGTGCTACCATGGCCTGAGTCTCTGAGTCTCTTGTTAGTACCCTTAGCTGTCATCATGCCTCCAGCCTTGATTGCATCTAAAAACAGCCAGCAACAAGCAAGGAAGTACCCTGAGAAGGCTATCAGTAGGATAAGGTTTCTGAAATTAACTTACAAACAGAAAAAAAGCTTCTCAGCAGTGAGAAACACCTCCCTCTGTCTGAGGGAGTTGCAAAAAGTTTCCTTTCCTTTTTGCAACTCCCTCAGACAGATTCTTCTGGTTTAAAAGACAGATGTCTGCCGAGGAATGGCAGGAATCTCCCCAGAATGGAAAATATGAACCCCTCCCTTGAAATTATAATAGCCTTGAAACATTATGGGGCTTTCAGGATATGGGCTTTTCAAAGATATGGGCAAAGAAATAACAGGTCTTTACTAGGAGATATATATATAACAAATTGGACAAACAACAGCAATGACAGCAACAGCAACAACAAAATAAACCCCCAGGAACCCCAGCGGCAGCCTTTCCTTGCACACCCTGCTGTTTCCCCTTTGGTGTGGCTATGACCACAGCCCACAGGGGGTGCTGTTACAACAAAGGTGCTGCGCTGTCAGGGGGTGCTGCTGGCTCCCAGCAAAGCCTGGGCACTGCTATGGCTCCCCCGTGGCCTCAGGGGCAGGCAGGTGCAGGGGGTCGTGATGATGCCTTGAAGAGGCTGATCTAGAATAGAGGCTAGACAGAGTTAAAGAATAAAGTAGGCATTTATTAGAAGACCTCAATGGATACACCTTGGGCAGTACAAGAGCCTGGCCAGGGCTATACCCAAAATGAACCCCAAATGGTCACAAAATGGATGACTGGTCATGAGGTCTCCCACTTTTATAAGTTTTTGTCTATTTGCATATTGGGGTAATTGACCAATTATAGTGTAAGGCTATGAAGTCCTGTGAAAAACACATTTACTCTCCTGTGAAAATTGAAAAAGTTTAATAAAGGGCAATAGGAGACAAGGACCATAGAGCAAAGGTTATTATGGCCAGGTGCATCTTGGCACTCAGCCAAGATCACACTGTAATCTTCGGCGATACCCCTTAAAATACCTTTTCCCTTACATCAGCCTATTGCATATTCATAGACCCTTATGTATAGTAAACTTTTCCCCAAACTAGTTTACATGTTCCAAGAACTGTTTTGCATATCTTCTTGGATCTGTCATTTTAGAGCATGCGTATTTCTTGGGTGTGGTTTTAGTCCATTTTTAACACCTCTAGTTTTTGCGCCTTGGTCCACACCATCTTCAGATGGTGGGTGCTGATAGTTGGCAGGTGCTGATATCTGTAGCAGGTGCCTTCTTCATATGTTCATTGGGTGTTATCCCATGTAAGCAGGCATTTGAAAACAAGCATACTTGTATCAGCTATTTCACTACTATGTCTAAGATTAATTAACAACAGAAATAAAAGCTATATCTTTATAACAAAGTTACTTTAACATCACACATATAAAATCCATCTTAATATTTGTGAAAAGCCAATATTATCATATGTATCTATTACAAGTCCCATCCTTCTTGTTTTTCTCTCTTCAGTCTATCATTGTTTATGCTCTTGGGCCTGAAACTTGTAACGGTTGTCCTTTGTCCCAAGCTAGAAAAGAAATTGTTTTCTCTACCTACTCTGTGAAGACAGTTCAGCAACGTTTAATATGAATCTCAGAACTATACACCTAGGCAGCACAGAATCTGAAAAATATGAAAGCTAAAACTTAAAGCATCAGTGGGAGCTCAGGTGAAGGGGAGGATGGGACATTGGTCCTTTGAGCAGCTCACAGGCAGCTCATCATGATGGTGGGCTACTGTGATGGCAGGGGCAGCCCCAGCTGCAGCAGCATCCCACACGTGGGCTGTGGACCCCAAACAACCAGGAAACAGGGAGAAAGCAAGCAGGCTTGCAATGTGGAAACCACTGCCAGCTGGAGTCTCGGAGCCTCACACACAGGAGCAGCCACAGATTCAGTGGCCCAGTGGAAGGCAGTGCCAGTTCTGGTCCCAGGTTTCAGCATTACATATGCTGGTTCTGAGCTCCCAAGTGACAGGGAAGCAAACCAGCAGGCCCTGGTCATAGTGCCAAAGGAAAACAAACAAACAAACAAACCAACCAGAAAAAATTCAAACCCACCAAGTACAGGGCAACAGGATGCAACATTATAGGCTGGACAGTGCCTAGGCAGAAAAGGACCTGGGAGTACGGTCAACAGCTGGCTGAACATGAGCCAGCAGTATACCATGGTGGCCAAGAAGGCCAATGGCATCCTGGCCTGTATCAGGAATAGCGTGGCCAGCAGGAGCAGGGAGATTATTCTCCTGTACTCTGCACTGGTGAGGTCACATCTTGAGTGCTGTGTCCAGTTCTGGCCCCCTCAGTTTGGGAAGGACATTGAGATGCTCAAGCGCTTCCAGAGGAAGGCAATGAAGCTGGTGAGGGGCTTGGAACACAAGCCCTGTGAGGAATGACTGAGGGAACTGGGGTTGTTTAGCCTGGAGAAAGGGAGACTCAGAGTGACCTTATCACTCTCTACAACTTCCTGAAAAGGGGTTGTATTCAGGTGGTGTTGGTGTCTTTCTCCAGGCAGTAACTGATAGAATGAGAGGACACAGTTTCAAGCTGCATCGAGGAAAATATAGGTTGGATATTAGGAAAAAGTTTTTCACAGAAAGAGTGATAAAGTTTTGGAACGGCCTGCCTGGGGAGGTGGTGGAGTCTCCATCCCTGAATGTATTTAAAAAAAGACTGGATATGGCACTTGCTGCCATGGTTTAGTTGAGGTATTAGGGCATGGGTTGGACTCGATGATCTTTATGGTCTCTTCCAACCTAGTCATTCTGTGAATTCTGTGAATTCTGTGATCTCAGTTCAGATCCACTCACAGGGCCAGCCACATGGATGCTGCCTCCATGCCCCCCCAGAAGGAAAGGCCTGCCCTGGTCTCAACCCCCACAGGATCCTGAGCCAAGCCTTCACCCATCTAATATTCCATGGGAGGGGGAAAGGGGAGTGGGAGCAGAGGGTGCAGGGGGAACAAAAGTGACAATTCTGGGCATTAGATGACTATGGAATAACCCCATCAACATCAGTGCCCCCGAGACAGATGAAAAGAAAAAGGCTATTTCTTTATGAAAACAATAATTTATAAAGGGCAGCCTTCTCTTCAGATATTAAAGCAAAAAATAGATTATTAGAATACAAGTATTTCTCCAATTGGGTTATCAAGGTACCTGTCACATTATGAAAACACTCAAATCACTGTTCCACTATTGAGAAAAATAATGACTCATTTCCCCAGTTAGATTGCTCTGCGAACAGGTGCTAATCACAAATCTTCTAGACCACAAAAATTGCCCAATTTTGTTACAAAATTAACTACTTGTGTCATGAGAAACCAATTGAGTTTGAGGTTGCAGACACAGAACATCACCTGCTGCCTGCCTTTAAAAAGTTAATAAAATGCACAGACAGGCTCACACAGACCATTATAATCCAAAAAGACTATCAACTTTTCAGTACAAAACAGATCAGATCATTATGCAAATAAATCCTAAACTCAATTTATGGTGGCTTGCAGTTGGTGAGGGACCAGTTGTCTCTCGGACTAATACAAGAGGCATTGGCACTGATTTTAAGCAAGACAATGAGTCTCAACTTCAGTCCTCTGGGTGGCAGTGATAAAAAAGCCAAAATGTCAGGATCCTACAGATTAAATATGTGATATAGACAACAATGGAGGAACAGGGACAGAATGCTTCAGAAGACCCTGTCTGTCCCTCTCCTGTCTGGCCCTGCCAGTAGTGACCCTTGAAGCAAAAAAGACATAAAGACATGCAAAGCAGACATCCAAAGCTGAACTTTGAGGTGCCATCATATCAGGAAACTCTCCTAAGGCCATGGTCGTTGCTTTCCATATGTCACTGAAATTGTGGGAAAAACAGAAATTCTCCAGCGCCATCTTCTAATTGTTAGAGAATCAGGCATTACTTTAGCCAGGATGTTATTCTGTACAGGATGTGCAGCATGAATCATTCCATACACACACACGCAGTGCAGTAGAAATCATTCCATCACACTTCTTTTTATCAGACTTTTCACATGTTTATACATAAACTAAAGAAAAACCTAAAGAAACTCTTGTTCATTGATTGCGTATTACACAATTCTTAGTATTTGGTCTCCTATTGGTTATTGATCCCTTTGTCTTTGATGCTAGTTTGGCCCTCATTCTTTGGTTCCCTCATAAACCTTTTCCCAGAGCAGGTGTCTCTGACTGCTCCAGGAAGTAATGTTTGTTAATGTCTGTTTATCTCGTCTGCATCTTCTGTCTACTCCCAATCTGTAGATGTTAAACTCTCTGAGTCTAGGAATTTTCTTTTTGTTGATTGAAGTCCCATCAGGCCTCACCTGTTGAAATTCAAACCTTCAGTGAACAGAGTCTTTTAAAGAGAAACCTTAATTTCATCCCCCTTGGCAAAAGTGAATAAACCCATGATTAAAGTTACTCAAAAAAGCAAAAAGTTGTATCATTTCCAAAACAAACATGAAAAATGTCCCTTGGCATTCATTGCAGAATTACCCAATATTTGCCTGTACTGATTCTGCCTGAACACCAAGTATTTTTTATTGAGCAAAATTTTGGGTCTCAGGTTACTGCTGGCAGCAGTCTGACCTCTTGAAGCACGTGAAATAACTGCACGCTGGAATCACTGAGGGTCTATTACCTGACAAAAGGAAACCACTTATCATTAACTCTCAATTCACTGCATCAGCCTTTAGGGAAATTCTCCTAAACACTCAAGGCAAATTCTCCAACTCTGGTTGTACAGAATTGCTCTGGGGTCGCTGCCTGATCCTCCAGGCATGTTATTATTTTGTGACTCTCTAACAGAAATATAGAAAGCTGATTGTTACGATGCAGTCAACCATGTGATTTAAAGAGGGTGTATTAGGGAGAGAGGGATCCCCAGTGACAGCCGGGAACAAAAAGAAACCAAGCACCCTGTGATGAGATGCATTGCAGGTTAAATTCCCCTTTTCTCCACGATGCCACAAATTCCCTCTGATGCTTGGCAGGTTGAGTCAAGGAATTAGAAAGTATCTGACAGGGAATTATTAATTCTCATTTGTGGAGAGGAAATAGAATTGAGGGAGATAATGAAGAAAAGCAGCCTTTAAATCTCCTTGTAACTCTCAGGAACATGGTATAGCTCTTGCCCTCTTGCCACTCCTTGGCCATGGCCGCAACTGGTTCCAGATCCCTGGGAAAGGATCTTGCCCAGCGGTGCTGATGATTGCAGATGTCCATGCTTCTCTCACTGACTCCTGATCCCAGCTGCCACTACTGTATCATGCTGTCCTTGGGAGCATGGGAGTGGAAAACTTCATGTCACTTATCTGCATTTCTTCCAGCTTATCTGCTTTATCTTCCAGCTCTTGCCTTACATTAGAACAGACTGAGTCCAAGTAACATGCTCCCAGTTGTCTTGAGGTGTCTGCACCAATTTGTCCTTTTGACATTTCTTATTTTTATCATCTCTCCACCTCATTCTTATGCTCTTCACTTTCAGACCACAATTTCTGGTTTGACCCTCTCTATATTCCCTAAAACTCAACCTTACTCTAGTACTAGGGCTGGACTTGCTGGTTTGGTTTGCAACCTTACGTGTGTGTTCTTGCGGCAATGACTTCAGTCAGCTTTGCTGTTTCCACATCCACTGTAATACTGGAACTTTACAACTTGACAAACCCAACTCACAAACTGTAACTCCATTTTTTTGAATTCTGCTCTTTTTTAAATCTCAAGATTACTTACCAGTTTTTAGGTACAAACAATTTAATGTAAAAAATTATGTCTCGCTGTAATTTTCTTAAAAGGATGACTACCATCCTCAAAAATGACATCATTTATTAGCATTGATCATGTTTTAGAGTAAGTGTCACAAATCATTAGTAATCAAATGCTGATGTACAATTTTCCTTCCAGTGTCTCAAGCAATTTATTTAATGGATTCACTGAAAGTTCCAAAACTAACAGAGATCAGATTGAACTGAACTGCTCAACTTCATTATCTTTTTCCTCCTATCACTGCAAAGCTTATTTTCCTCCTACTCTGTCTGGAAACTAGAAAAATGGGAAAACTTAAGACCAATTTTCCATAATACACACACAAAAATGACAGAGTAAATGTTATTGGGAGTACCATTGGACTTTTCTATGACCTATTTCCCATGTTGCTAGCACTATTAAGAGATTTTGCAAAACCAAAAAGAAAAGGGAGAAAAAAGGAGTAATAAGTTTCCCTTAGCTTCATATATATATGAGCTTGTAATAATTACTAAAGATTAGTAGCTGAAATGTTCTTCACTTACCTAAAGTTGCAGTTCTGAGAGCGGATTTCAGACTTCCAAAGACAAAATGAAAAGTAAAACCAAACCCTATAAGAAAAAAATGTCCCTCTGTACAGCACAGCCAGATACTCTCTCACATGTCACTGTTTTTCTATTATAATTTACAGTTCATGTTTTTTTCCCTTAAATGACTTCTTTTAGTTCAGAACCCAGTGCTTTAAGAAAAATTATGCCATGGTTGGAGGCTGTGTGCTCACCAAAAGGAATTTGAAGTAAGTAATTTTTATATTGCTTCCTACAGTCATTTAGTGTTGGTCTTCACTGCGGCCATTTCCTGTTTCAGTAAAATGTTATTTACCCCCTCCCTGTGAAAGGTTTGTGCAGAGCTCATTCTAAAGGGCATGTTGAGGCATGTTTGTAATAAACTCCCCTTGATTTGTCCTTTCATTATAAATGGCTCACAAATGTAAAATACTTGACAAGAAAATATCAAAGAAATAAATCTAAATTATTACTGCAATTGTGCACAAAAAAGCTAGTTACCCACAGCTATGTCTAATTCTGTATTTATGTCCAGTTTGCTACAAGGTTATGTCAGATAAGGTAAATCAACCCAGCATTAGCATAAAAAATGTGTGCTAAACAATGAGATTACATATGTGTTGCCTCCGTTTGATCTTTTGGCAGAATGTGCTTAAATTTCACACTCAGTAAACGCCAGAAGCCAAACTAGGGTTAGGGTTAGGATTACCCCTAGGGCGAGGGATTTATAACCAGGAAGCTCTGAGATCCACGCACACTGCAGCTGCAAATGGCATCCCAAGAGGAGCGCAAAAGTGCCACACCGCTGTTTCCTTGGGACTATCTCTAACCCTAGGCACATTTACCAGCCTAGGGTTAGAGATAGTGTTACCTAGGGTAAGGGTTACGCCTAGGGTTAAGGTTTTCTAAACCACAAAGCCCTAAACTTCAGCCACACTACAGCTGCGAAAGGCACCCCAAAGGGAGTGCAAAAGTGGCACAACATGGCTGCTTTCTCAGCTTTTTCCTTGGGACCATCCCTAAAAATTGATTGATTTACCTGCCAAGGGTTAGGGTTGGGTTTTCTTAAAGCAGGAAGCCCTGAGCTCAAGGAACATTGCAGCTGCGAAAGGAATCCCAAGGGGAGTGCGAAAGTGCCACAACATGGCTGCTTTCACACCTTTTTCCTTGGCACCATCCCAAACCCCAGGCTGATTTACCTGTCTAGGGTTAGGGTTAAGCCTAGGGTTAGGGTTTTTGAAACCAGGAAGCCCTGAGCTCCAGACACACTGCAGCTGCGAAAGGATCCCAAGGAGAGCGCAAAAGTGCCACAACATGGCTGCTTTCTCAGCTTTTTCCTTCTGACAATCCCGAAGCCTATGCTGCTTTACCTGCCTAGGGTTGGGGATACAGCTAGGGTTGAGCCTACGGTTAGAGTTTTTTAAACCAGGAAGCCCTGATTTATAGGCAAACTTCAGCTGCAAAAGGTATCCCAAGGGGAACACAAACTTGCCACAACATGTCTGCCTCCACCTCTTTTTCCTTGGCACGATCCCTAACCCCAGGCTGACTTACCTGCCAAGTGTTAGGGTTAGGGTTTTTTAAACCAGGAAGCCCTGAGCTCCAGGCACACTGCAGCTGCGAGAGGATCCCAAGAGGAGCGCATAAGTGCCACAACATGGTTGCCTCCAAAGCTTTTTCCTTGGGACCATCCCTAACCCTAGGCTAATTCACCTGCTTCGGGGTTAGGGTTAGGATTAGTGTTAAGCCTAGGGTTAGAGTTTATTAAACCAGGATGCCCTGAACTCCAGGCACACTTCAGCTGTGAACAGCATCACAAGGGAATTGCAAAAGTGCCACAACATGTGTGCCTCCACCGCATTTTCCTTGTCACCATGCCTAACCTTAGGCTGATTTACCTGATTCGGGTTCGGGTTAGTGTTAAGCCTAGGGTTAGGGTATTTTAAACCACGAAGCCCTTATCTGCAGGCACAAAACAGCTGCAAAAGGCATAGCAAGGGGAGCACAAAAGTGCCATAACATGCCTGCCTCCACAGCTTTTTCTTTGGGACTATCCCTTACCCTAGTCAGATTTACATGACAAGGGTTAGGGTTAGGGTTAAACCGAGGGTTAGGGTTTGTTAAACCAGGAAAATCTCACCTCAAGGAACTCTTCAGCTGCAAAAGTCAGCCAAGGGGGGGAGCACAAAAGTACCCCAACAAGGCTGCCTCCACCTCTTTTAATTGGAGACCATCCCTAACCCTAGCCTGATTTACCTGCCCCCATTGAGGGTTAGGGTAAGGGTTACCCCTAGGGTTAGGGTTTTAAAACCAGGAAACCCTGAGCTCCAGGCACATAGCAGCTGCCAAAGGATCCCAAGGGGAGCGCAAAAGTGCCACAACATGGCTGCTTTCACAGCTTTTTCCTTGACACCATCCCAAACCGTAGGCTGATTTACATGCCTAGGCTGAAGGTTAGGGTTAGGGTTTTTAAACCAGGAAGTCCTGAGCTGAAGGAATACTGCAGCTGCAAAAGGCATCCCAAGGGGAGGGCAAAAGTGCCACAACATGGCGGCCTTCACCGCTTTTTCCTTGGGACGATCCCTAAGCCTTGGCTGGCTTTCGTGCCTAGGGTTAGGGTTAGGGTTAAGCCTAGGGTTAGGGTTTTTTAAACCAGGGAACCCTGAGGTCAAGGAACACTGCACTGGCGACAGGCATCGCAAGGGGAGCGCATAAGTGCCAGAACATGGCTGCTTTCACAGCTTTTTCCTTGGCACCATCCCGACCCCTAGGCTGATTTACCTGTCTAGGGTTAGAGTTAGCGTTTTTTTAACTAGGAAGTCCTGAGCTGAAGAAATACTGCTGCTGCAAAAGGCATCCCAAGGCGAGCGCAAAAGTGCCACAACATGGCGGCCTTCACCGCTTTTTCCTTGGGACCATCCCTAACCCCACTCTGACTAACCTGCCTTCGGTTAGGGTTAGGGTTAGGGTTAGGGTTAGGGTTAGGGTTAGGGTTAGGGTTACGGTTTCTTAAACAAGGAAAATCGCACCATAAGGAACACTTCAGTTGCAAATGTCATCCCAAGCCGAGCGCAAAATTACCACAGCAAGGCTGCCTCTACCTCTTTTTCCTGGGGATCATCCCTAACCCTAGACTGATTTACCTGCCTCCAGTAACGGTTAGGGTAAGGGTTACGCCTAGGGTTAGGGTTTTTAAACCAGGAGACCTGGAGCTCCAGGCACACTGCAGCTGCTGAAGGATTCCAAGGGGAGCGCAAAAGTGCCACGACATAGCTGCTTTCCCAGCTTTTTCCTTGGCCCCATCCCTAACTCTTGGCTGATTTACCTGCCTCCAGTTAGGGTTTGGGCTAGGGTTAAACCTAGGGTTAGGTTTTGTTTAACCAGGAAAATCTCACCTCAAGGAACTTTTCAGCTGCAAAAGTCATCCCAAGGGGGAGCGCAAAAGTACCACAACATGGCTTCCTCCATGTCCTTTTCTTGGGGACCATCCCTAACCCTATGCTGATTTACATGCCTAGGGTTAGCGTTTGGGTTAGGGTAAGGGTTAGGGTTCAGGGTTAGGGTTAGGGTTAGGTTTAGGGCTAGGTTTAGGTTTAGGGTGAGGGTTATGGGGAGACTTAGGGTTAGTGTTAAGGTTAGGGCTAGCCTTTCTTAAACGAGGAAAATCTCACCTCAAGGAGCACTTCAGCTACAAAAGTTATACCAAGAGGAGCGCAAAAATGCCACAACATGGCTACTTTCACTGATTTTCCTTGGCACCATCCCAAACAATTGGCTTATTTACCTGTCTAGGATTAGGGTTACGGTTAGGTTTTTAAATCAGGAATCACTGAGCTGACGGAATACTGCTCCTGCAAAAGGGATTCCAAGTGGAGCGCGAAAGTGCCAAAACATGGCTGCTTTCATAGCTTTTTCCTTGGCACCATCCCAAACCTTAGGCTGATTTACCTGTCTAGGGTTAGGGTTACGGTTAGGGTTACAGTTAGGGTTAGGGTTAGGGTTAGGGCTAGGGTTAGGTTTAGGGTTTAGGGTTAGATTTAGGGTTATAGTTAGGTCTAGGTTTAGGATTAGGTTTAGGGTTAGGGTTAGGTTTAGGCTTAGGCTTAGGGTTTGAGCTAAGGTTATGGTTTGGGTTAGGGCTAGGGCTAGGGTTAGGTTTAGGGTTTAGGGTTAGGGTTAGGGTTAGGATTAGGATTAGGGTTAGGGTTAGGTCTAGGTTTAGGTTTAGGCTTAGGTTTAGGGTTAGGCTTAGGCTTAGGTTTAGGTTTAGGGTTAGGCTTAGCATTTCTTAAACCAGGAAAATCTCACCCCAAGGAACACTTCAGCTGCAAAAGCCATTCCAAGTGAATCGCAAATACCACAACAAGGCTGCCTCCACCTCTTTTTCCTTGGCATGTTCCATAACCCCAGGCTGACTTACGTGCCTAGTGTTATGGTTAGGGTTAAGCCTAGGGTGAGTGCTTTTTAAACCAGGAAGCCCTGAGCTTTAGGCACACTGCAGCTGAGAAAGAATTCCAACAAGGGCGCAAAAGTGCCACAACACGGCTGCTATGACAGCTTTTGCTTGGCACCATCCTGATCCCTAAGCTTATTTACCTGTCTAGGGTTAGGATTAGGGGTAGGTTTAGGGTTTATTAAACAAGGAATCCCTGAGCTGAGGGAAAACTGCAGCTGAAAACGGCATCACAAGAGGAGCGCAAAAGTGCCACAACATGGCCACCTTCACCACTTTTTCCTTGGGACTATCTCTAAACCTAGGCACATTTACCAGCCTTGCTTAGGGTAAGGGTTACGCCTAGGGTTAGGGTTTTCTAAACCACAAAGCCCTACACTTCAGGCACACTACAGCTGCGAAAGGCATCCCAAAGGGAGCGCAAAGGTGGCACAACATGGCTACTTTCTCAGCTTTTTCCTTGGGACCAACACTAAAAATAGATTGATTTACCTGCCAAGGGTTAGGGTTAGGTGTTCTTAAAGCAGGAAGCCCTGAGCTCCAGGCACACTGCAGCTGCCAAAGGATCCCAAGTGGAGCGCAAAAGTGCCACAACATGGCGGCCTCCACCATTTTTCCTTGCTACCATCCCTAACCCTTGGCTGATTAACCTGTCTAGGGTTAGGGTTGGGGGTAAGCCTAGGGGTAGGGTTTGTTAAACCAGGGAACCCTGAGCTCAAGGAATACTGCACCGGCAAAATGCATCGAAAGGGGAGCGCATAAGTGCCAGAACATGGCTGCTTTCACAGCTTTTTCCTTGGCACCATCCCAACCCCTAGGTTGATTTACCTGTCTAGGGTTAGGGTTAGGGTTGGGGTTCTTATAACTAGGAATCCCTGACTGGAAGGAATACTGCCGCTGCAAAAGGCATCCCAAGGCAAGTGCAAAAGTGCCACAACATGGCGGCCTCCTCCGCTTTTTCCTTGGGACCATCCCTAACCCCAGCCTGATTAACCTGCCTAGTGTTATGGTTAGGGTTAGGGTTAGGGTTAGGGTTAGGGTTAGGTTAAGGGTTAGGGTTATGGTTTAGCGTTGGGGTTGCGGTTAGGGCTAGCGTTAGAGTTAGGGTTAGGGTTACAGTTAGGGTTTCTTAAACCATGAAAATCTACCATAAAGGAACACTTCAGCAGCCGAAGGATCCCAAGGGGAGCGCGAAAGTGCCATAACATGGCTGCTTTCACAGCTTTTTCCTGGGCACCATCCCAAACCCTAGGCTGATTTACCTGTCTAGGTTAAGGGTTATGGTTAGGGTAAGGGTTAGGGTTAGGGTTAGGGTTAGGGTTAGGGTTACAGTTAGGGTTAGGGTTAGGGTTAGGGTTAGGGTTAGGGTTAGGGTTAGGTCTAGGTTTTGGGTTAGGGTTTCTTAAACCTGTAAAATCTCACCTCAAAGAACACTTTACCTGGAAAAGTCATCCCAAGTGGAGCACAAAATTACCAGAATAAGGCTGCCTCCACCTCTTTTTCCTATGGACCGTCCCTAACCCTAGGCAGATGGACCTCCCTCAAGTTAGGGTCAGGGTAATGGTTATACCTTGGGTTAGGATTTTTAAACTAGGAAACCCAGAGCTCCATGGACACTGCAGCTGCCAAAGGATGCCAAGGGCAGCGCAAATGTGCCATAATATGGCTTCTTTCACAGCTTTTTCCTTGGCACCATCCCCAACCCTAGGCTGATTTACTTGACTAGCATTAGGGTTAGCTTTAAGAATAGGGTTAGGGTAATCTAAACCAGGAAGCCCTGAAATCCAGGTGCACTGCAGCTGCGAAAGTCATCCCAAGGGGAATGTAAAGTGCCACAATATGTCGGCCTCCACTACTTTTCCTTGGGAGCATGCCTTACCCTGGGCTGATTTACCTGCTTCGGGTTCAGGTTAGAGTAAAACCTAGGGTTAGGGTTCCTTACACCAGGAAGCCCCGAGCTTAAGGAACACTGCAGATGCAAGAGCCATCCCAAGGGGAACTCAAAAGTACCACAACAAGGCTGCCTCCACCTCCCCTAGGCTGATTTACCTGACTAGGGTTAGGGTTAGGATTAAGCCTAGGTTTAGGTGTTAAACTAGGGAACCCTGAGCTCCAGGCACACTGCAGCTACGAAAGGGTCGCAAGAAGAGCACAAAAGTTCCATAACATGGTTGCGTCCACTGCATTTTCCTTGGCACCATCCCTAACCTTAGGCTGACTTACCAGCTTAGGGTTAGGGATAGGGTTAGGGTTCCTTAAACCAGGTAAATTTTACCTCAAGGAACACTTCAGCTCCAAAAGCCATCCTAAGTGGAACGCAAAACTTCCACAACAAGGCTGCCTCCACCTCTTTTTCCTGGGGACCATCCCTAACCCTAGGCTGATTTTCCTGCCTCCAATTAGGGTTAGGGTAAGAGGTATGCCTAGGGTTATGGCTTTTAAACCAGGAAACCCTTAGCTGCAGGCACACTGCAGCTGCCAAAGGATCCCAAGGGGAGCGCAAAATGCCATAACATGGCTGCCTCCACTGCATGTTCCTTGGCACCATCCCTAACCCTAGGCTGACTTACTTTCGTAGGGTTAGGGTTAGGGATATGTTTAGGGTTTCTTAAACGAGGAAAATCTCACCTCAAGGAACACTTCAGCTGCAAAAGTCATCCCAAGTGGAGCGCAAAACTTCCACAACAATGCTGCCTCTACCTTGTTTTCCTGGCGCCTATCTCTAACCCTAGGGTGATTTACTTGCCTCCAGTTAGGGCTAGGGTAAGGGTTAGCCTAGGGTTAGGGTTTTTTAAACCAGAAAACCCTGAGCTCAAGGAGCACTGCAGCTGCGAAAGGCATTGCAAGGGGAGCGCATAAGTGCCAGAACATGGCTTCTTTCACAACTTTTTCCTTGGCACCATCCCTCACCCCAAGTTGATTTACCTGCCTAGGGTTAGGGTTCCGCCTAGGTTTAGGGTTTTTCAAACCAGGAAACCCTGAGCTCCAGGCAACCCATCTGCGAAAGGCATCTCAAGAGGAGCGCAAAAATGCCACTACATGGCGGCCTCCACCTTTTTTTCCTTGGGACCATCCCTAACCCTAGGCTGATTTATCTGCCTAGGGTTTGGGTTAGGTTTAGGATTTTTTTAATCAGGAAGCCCTAAACTCCAGGCACACTTCCGCTGTGAAAGGCATCCCAAGGGGAGCGCAGAAGACGTACAACATTGCTGCTTTCACAGCTTTTTCCTTGGGACCATCTAGAACCCTAGGCTTGTTTACCTACTTCCTAAGTACCTGTTATGGTTTAGGCCTGGCAAAGCCAGGGCCCCCATAAATATACCTTTTACCTGATATCTGCTGTGAGATGTGGCCAGGAAATAAGCAAAGCAGGCTCCAACTTAAACATAAAGAGAAGTTTATTAACTAAACTACACACACAATTACTAAACTACACACACACAGGGGAAAAAAACAAGGAGAATGAAAACTACACAGAAACACTTCCTTATCCTCCTCCCACCAAATTCCCAAACACATTTACATTTCCCAAAAATTATCCACACTCGGTCTGGCACCACCCTTTGGAAAAAAAATCAAATCTTCAGCTCATAAGGGATAGACGGAGTCCTTCCTTGTGCCACGGACTTCTTGTCACAATCAGCAATCCGCCCGGTATCTTGCTATCTCGTGACATCTCCTTTCCATGCCGAGGTGCTCTCACCACCTGGCATGGGATGGGGCAGGGGCCTGCCTTCAGGGCCTTTTAAGAATGCCTCGTCTCGTTCCAAGCAGAGCACAGTCACATCCCTGGGACCTCTGTCCCCCCCCCCCATGTCTTCTATACCCCCTGGGGCCGAGGGGTCTCAAAACCAAACTCTCTTGACGCCGAGCCTCCGCTTCCCCCTGCAATACAGCCTCTGCATCACCAGGAAACAGTCCATGGAAATACAACAAAAAAGAGTCCAGCAAAAACTGCCACTCCATCTTCCTCCATTCCTTCAACATCTCTCTTCTCCCTTTGCCAGACCCTCCCTTACTGGCCTGATTTTCTTCCTTCATCTTCCACTCCTGTACCTTTCCCAGGAAAGGCAATGTTCTGCGAAGCCTTCATTCCCCAAAGGGTTAAAAGCTCTCCCAGGTGGCCGGACTGCCCGCTGCCCCCCCCTTTCTCCTCCCAGCCGTGCTGCCTACCGGCACATGATATCAAGTTTCAAGATATAGAGTTCGAGCACGGGCTGCATTCTCTGGGGGGGGAATAAACAGGTCGCTCAAGGGTCTGCCACCCTTCCTCCGAACCCGGGCCTACCGTAGATGGGCCACGTGGCTTTCCCCTCCCCCAGCCCAGCCAGCAACTGGGCCGGGGGAGAGACTTCTTCACGCCGGAAATCCCAAGAGAACTCCGAAGGCCAAGAGCCCTGCTTTTAACCCCTTGGGTTCGTAGTCTCAAGAGGCGGATCCAAATGTCCCACTGGTCAAACTAAGTGCCCATCTTAAATTCCAATTACCCATTGGTAACCACAGCAAAACAACATATCCCAGATGTCCCATTTCCGGTCAAACCACGACAGTACCAAAGCCACTCCCTCACTCCTCTCCATAGCTATAAAGGGGAGAGAAAATTTAATGAAATGTTCATGGGTTACATGAGAGGAGATTGTCAAATACCATCATGGACAAAATAGGCATTATTACAATTACGAATTAAATATATTGCTAACAAAATCAGAGCAGAATAATGCGAAGTGAAATAAAGACTTAGAAACACTTTTCCCCCAACCCTCCCTCCTTCCCAGCTCTGCCTCCTACTCCAGCAGCATAAAGCAAGAAGAAAATGAGGGTTATGATCAGTTCATCATGTTTTCTATCTCTTACTGCCCAGGAGAGGAGTTGCTCCCTTGCTCCACCCTGGGTTCCCTCCTTTGGAGGGAACTCTGTGAACTTCTCCAATGTGTGAGTCCATCCCATGGGTAGCAGTTTTCCCCAAATCACTGCAGAGTGGGGTCACTCTTGCATGGGGTGCAGTCCCTGAAGGACAGGCTGCTCTAGCGTGGTCTCCTCTCTCCATGGGCCTCTCACTGGGTCACAGCCTCTTCTCAGGCACTCCCAGCTCCTCCACAGGCAGGTGGATCTCTGCATCCCCGTGGATCTCCGTGGGCTGCAGGGCACAGCTGCCTCACCATGGACTGAACCACAGGCTGCAGAGGAATCTCCCCAGCTCTGGTGCCTGGGGTACCTCCTGCCCTGCCTTCTCCATTGATTTTGGTGTCTACAGAGTTGTTCCTATCACATATTCTCACCCTGCTCTGGCCACAACTACAACAGTGCAGTAACTTCTTTTTCTTTCTTCTTAAATGGGTTATCCCATTTAAGGGATACTTCTTTCTTCTTAAATGGGTTATCCCTTAAATGGGTAACACCCCCTCTAATTGGCCCAGCCCTGATGAGCAGCACATCCAACTTTGGAGTGGCCAGGAATTGGTCTGCCAGACACATGTTTGTCCTTCAAACAAAAGAACTGAGAAAAGGGAAAAAACTGTAAGAAATAAAGTACAACATATGCAAAACCTACCAGTGTCTTTACAAGGTTTCTTGTTCTCCACCATAAAGCAAGGCAATCACAAGGCGTGCTGAAGTTTAGCTGGTGTTTTTCTGTAAAGACAAAGAGAAACAATAATCTTTTGCACAAAAAAAAAATTTTTACACATTAATATGAGGAATCTTTCATGTCTTACAGCTGTTTTCCTATGCTCTATGGAAGAGCTTGTGCCCTTTCTGTTAGCCTGTAGCCTAAAATGGCCTGTGAATGCCATGAGACATTATTTTTAATGTTTTTCTTGTTCAAAGTATCCAGTACATGTCCTTGTATGCGTTTGGCGGCTGCACTGACACCCACCTCCAGTGGTGTATTTTACAACACAAGACCAAGCTGTATTTTGGACTCCCTGGGGCCCAAAGCACAGTGGTATTGTGTTGGAGGTCTGTGTAAGGCAGGAGGATGTAAAGCTGGGGCAGCCGTATCATGCTGTTACTTGGGTGTCCTTCCAACCATCCCCAGTCCTCATTAGAAGCAAAACTGTTCAGTATTCCATCCCCTACAGCCACCACTGGTTTTCACTGTTCCCTTTGCCTTACCCTTTCCATCAGGCACAAACCAGCACAATTTCAGGCCATTGTGAGGTTTTGTGCTCCTCCCCTGCAGAAGCCACAGCCTGACACTTGAAATGAGAAACTCACCCACACCAGCAGACATTATTTCTAACTATTCCCTTTCTTTTGATTAATCAGCTGCATCTCAAGCAGAGGTCAATCAAAAAACTGGGTCATAGTCCCTCTGGCTGCAAATATGTAGTATTTCCTATAATGTTAATGGTGGCATAAGCATCTATATCTTGATCACATATATAAGTTGGGGAGATTTCCTTAAAAGTTTTTGCATAGTCCTACAGTACCCCCTTGAGTATCCCATAATGTTCCCAGTAATCTCTAGTAATCTTCTTTCCCTCTTATCAGCTGAGAAGTCTAGGATGAATCCCTTTGAGAAAGTCTGCAATTTCAGAGGTCCAACAAGTAGTGGCTGAAGAGTTTTAGTCTTGGATACTGTGCCTTCTATCCCTAGTCTGCTCAGCTGATGTTGTTGTGCTTCTTTATCAATTTGCCTATTGATTGCTCCCAATTAACTGATAATGTCCAGCATCATATGGTCTAAATGGAGCAAGTAAATTCACATCTTTCCACATAACCTTGAAAAGAGGAGAAAAATCATCTCTGAGAAGTTATTAGGAAAGGCTGCTCTTCAAATGTCAGAGGGACTTGTAGTGCTAAACATGCATCTCCAACATCATGCATCTCTTCTGCTTTTCAGTTTCTCAGTTGTCTCAGGACAATAAGCACTTGAGACCACTTGGTCCTAGTGGTAAACAGCCCTTGAATCTACCAGATTTTGTTTTCGGTTGATCAGTTTTAGGCTGCTGCTACGTTGCCGTCAAGGCTTTAGGCAGAAGTTACTTGACCTTATTTTTCTGTTTCCTCACTGGTGAGGAAATACTTCTTGTAGCTTTCATTGAAAAGAAATTATACCTGTATTTAAGCTTCCCCTCTTTTGGCAGCACCTCTCTGATATCACAAGTGCCTCTTATCTGACATCTCTGTTTGGCATCAGAGAACTCATTTTCTCATTTTCAGGTAACATCACTTTGGTGAGGCCTTGCTGCTTCAGGTGAAATGAAGGTAAGGATTTTTTTTTTCTGGATCTGTGTTTTCCACAGAAGGAAGGGGAAGGTACCCATAACAGGAGCAGGACATTTGAGCACTCACATAAAATGCAAGCAGCATGTTGTCTAGCCTAACATGCATCTCATATGTAATTGACATCTGCATTTTTATGAATAAACAGCCAGATGGATGTGCCACTACATTAGGGCATACTTCACACGACTGTTTGATCTTTAGTTTCCTTGTTTTCTAGGCAGTAGAAGGAATTAGCAGAATATTCTGCTTTCTTTTGATGCAGAAATTGGGACTTGAAATGCAGTAATCAGTTCTATTTCATCCTTTTAGTCACGTAAAATTGAAAGATAAATTAAAGAACAGGTTATCTGGAAAAATACACATGTATCTCAATGATAATAGAAAGAGAATCACAAAATCAAGGTTCTAGAATGGGCGAACACCAGAATTAGGCAGGAGCTAGTTAATATAGGTATTGGTTTTGCATGGCTAGGTTTTGGTAGCTGGGGAGGCTCAATCTTCTTTGAGAAGTTGCTAGAAGCTTCTCTCATGTCTGGCAGAGCCAATGCCAGCTGCCTCCAAGAGGGACATGCTCCTGGCAACGATTGAGCCCATCAAGAATTACAGTAATACCTGTGTGATAGCATATTTAAGAAGGATAAAAAGAGTTGTTGCACAGATGCAATTGCGACCAGAGAAGAGTAGGGTGAGAACATGTGAGAGGATGTCTTGGTTTGAATCTGCCAAGGAAGGCAGAAACCTCCCTCGGAATGAAAAATGTTACTCACTTCCCTCCAAATTATTATTATAATGATAAAAGTAAGGGTCTTTCAGGTGAAGGTATGGGAAAAGGAATAACAGTTCTTCACTAGTATGCATATGGATAACAAGACAAACAAACAATGACAGCAGCAACACTAAATGGAACCTCAAACCCAGTCCCACGGGCACTTTCCCTTTTGGTGCAGTTCTGGTCACAGCCGGCAGGGGCACTGGTGGCTCCTGGCCGGGCAGAGTGGGTGCAATTATTTCCCCGCGCCTGCAGGGGGCGCTGCAGCGTCACCTCAGCCGCCTTTCCATGTGGCAATGGAGAGTCAGGTGACACAGAAAAGGGGAGGTGACTGCCTTGGCCACTTTTGTCACTTAAGTACCTGTCGTTATCATCTCTTAGGCAACAAATGGGACAAAATTCTCTGAAGGAAAGAAGAAAAAGAAAATAAATTCCTAACATCCAACAGAGTATTAGCTCTGCAGACAGGTCAGTGGAGAAGGAGGGGCAGGAGGTACTCCAGGCTCCCGAGCTGGGATTCCTCTGCAGCCTGTGGTTCAGACCGTGGTGAGGCAGCTGTGCCCTGCAGCCTATGGGGATCCATGGGCATGCACAGATCCATCTGCAACCCATGGAGGAGCCCACACTGATGTAGGTGGGTGCTTGAGAGGAAGGAAGCCTGTGCTGGAGCAGGCTTCTGGCATGGATCTGCAGGCCCATAGGAGAGCAGCCCATGCTGGAGCAGATTTTGTGACCCTGGAGCAGGCTAGCAGGCTGTGCCTAAAGGGCACACACGGGAGCATTTTATGGAAAACTGTTGCCCATGGGATGGACTCACAGTGGAGAAATTATTGAAAAACTGTCTTCTGAGGGAGGAACTCCATGCTGGAGCAGGAGAAGGACTCCTCTCCCTGAGCAGCAGGAGAAACCACAGGTGATGAACTGACCATAACCCCCATTCCCATCTGCCTGCACTGCTGGGGGAGGAGGTAGAGCTGGGAAGGAGGAAACGTGTTTTTAAGATTTAATTTACTTCTTATTATCTCTCTCTGATTTTGTTATTAATAAATTCAGTTAATATCTCCAAGCTGCATCTGTTTTGCCCATGACAGTATTCAATGAGTGATGTCTCCCTGTCCCTTAGCTCATGAACCTTTAATTATATTTTCTTTTTTCTATCTCCTTATGGAAGGGAGTGAGAGAGTAGCTTTGGTGGGTGCTAGGCATCCAGCCAGGGTCAATCTACTACAGTCTTTTTGGTGGAATGATTGTGATCATGAGGATTTCGTGATAGGGATAACAACTGGGAGAGGTAACAGGCAAAACAACTGTACTGGACAATGTTAGAGAGTGGAATGATCATGCGGAATTTTTCTTGCAATTGTGGTGACCAGACAAGGGGTAGATTATGTGTAAATTATCCACTTTTGTTCAATATTTGGATGATGCTATCTTGATTTTTGTGGGGGTAATTTTTGTTTTGTTTTGTTTGGTTTGGCTTGTTGATGTAAGTGAAGGCTTGTGATGAATGTGGATTTTAATGATAATTCTTTAATATGTGTTTCATAAAGGTGATGGGAGGAACGGTGGAGTAGTCCTGTAGCTCCTCCACTACCAAAACTTGGCCACACAAACCAAATACAATAACTAAACCTCTGAAAAGAAAAATGAAAAAGAGTAGTTTAAATTGCTCAGTATATACAAAAATAAAGACATTTAAAAGTTGTCATCTTCCTCCTGTCAGTGAACATATTGAAAAAGAAAGATGAGTTGCTGGAGGAAAACTCTAGAAATTCCTCCTGGAAATAACTTCACCTTCAAGACACTTTCAAACAGTTGCAGCAATGACAGAAAAGCAAATAGGAAGGGTACTGAAAGCTGTAAGTAATTTGAAATTAACATCTAGGGAAGAAAATGTTGACTGCATCTAAAAAGGATGTTCATCTAGAACTGATCTTGAACTGGTGACCTGATCTGGGTTGGGGCATTCTCCCTCACTTCCCTCCTCCACAGCCTTCAGCTTTGGCCAATTTTCCCCTCAACATTCCAAAAAACATTCTCTTGCTTGTTAGTTCATCTTTTCTTGTAGCTGAGTTTTGTTATATTTCTTTTCATTTGCAAGTTTGCTTCTTACGCCAAGATCTGTTGACACATTGAAGTTTTGATTTATCAAGAAGTCCAAATAACTCAAGTACAATTCACTTGAAATTGAATGTGTTCCATAATGCCATGTAAAAATTAATTGCTTTCCTTGCCTGTGGAGAGAGATAAGATGGAATTGAGCTACAGGCTATGGGACGTGCCTGCAGAATGCCCTGGCAGAACAGAGAGGCTTCTTTCTGCCTGACCTTGGGGGAGGAGATGTGACATGGCAGATGCCCTACGGAGAATAGCCTGCTGGAGTGTGCTGGATGAACATGCACGTGATGAACAGCACGTGATTGCCATCATATAATATAAGGACATTAAAGGGTGTTGCTGATGTGGTAATGTGTGATAGGTCGCTTTGTGAAAAATACCATGTAAGGAAATACTGTGCCTTGAAGAAGTGTATAAAACCAGCTCATTTCTCTCGATAAATGTCTCAGTATCCCTGCTGATCTGAGTCCCTGCATCAGCCATTCGCACCTGTCTTTAATCATCTTTATACAAAACCAATGAGATCCTACAGTGCCTAGGCTAGAGCAACAAAATTGGGAAAGGAATTCCAGTTTTAGCATGCAAAGCATCAGTAACTGCATCACACTGAAAAACCTTAATAGAATCTCTGAAGGGCTGCAAGCAACAACAAGCAACAAATTTATTTCACTGATCAAACTGAGGAAACAATGCCAAGAAGATATTAGGGAATACTTGAGAATTTAGATATAAATGTGCCATTTCAAATCTTGTCATCGTTTTGTTTCAGAAATTTTGAGTTGACTTTAAGAATTCCATTCATCATTGTGCATTAGAGGTGACACAACCACCAGAGACACCAGAAGAATAACTGTTTCAATCCCTGCCTTGCAAAACAAATTGCAAATTGCCCTTGCTTGCAGCTGAGTGCTGTGCATCTCCAGTTTGATTAACAGTGCCACAGGCCAGGTAGCCAAGAGCCATTCATAATTGCATTACAATTCTTTATAGATTTAATTCTATACAAGAAAAGCTAAGCTGGACAGACACCTTGTCAGACTGTCCCAGTAGTACCCTATTCTTTTTCATCAGTAGATCTTGAAGTGCTCAAGGACTCCATGACCTTTCAACTCAGCTATCTCAACAGAAAGTTGTGGCTTTCCAACAAGACAAAGCCTGTAAACTTCCAAGGCTTTTAATTTTATATCAGGTAGGAGAAAAAAATTTAAAGCCCAGTAAAAATATTGGCTTCAAACAACCGAGATTTTTGATTTGCTCACATTTTAGAGCTCCAGACTGCAAATTTCCTCCCAAATTCTAATAATTTTCAACTAAATTAAGTAAATACAACAAGAGTGTTATACTAGGAAATACTTAGCAGCTTTTATAGTGTCATAAAATATCCTGTGTTGGAAGGGACCCACAGGCATCACTGAGTCCAGGTCCTGGTCCTGCTTTGACATGTGGATCTTACTAGTCAAAATACAGTAAGTATATTCTGTGGGAAATTATCAAGCTCTGTTTTTCCTTTTAGTGCCTTCCCTGTTGCATTTAGATATTCACCATATTTGAGTTTTCTTTCTGGAATACAAAACGACCAATAAAGGATGAAAAGCTGACAAACAAGCCCCTGGCTCCTCTTTGTCTTCTGCCAAAGCGTTGCTGAGTATCTTCGACAACAACCTTTCCTCAAAAACAGTCTCTCTCAAAAATATATCAGAAATTGACAACAGCTAATTCTTTCTTTTTAATAAATTCCCTGGGCATTGTCCTCTCTGCCTACTAACTTTATAGTTCATCTGTTTCTCTCTGCACTGGAGGAGCCAGAGGTGGAGCACAAAGCTGAAAGCATTTTGTGAGAAGCAGGTAATAAAGAGCATTAGTTAAAGCCCTTTGGAACAGCCTTGAATGACATGTGGCATAGCAGCATGAGAAGTCCTCATAAGAAAACACATTTCTGTGCAGGTATCCACATATCTCAGCATATCTTCCCTACCTCCAGCTTTTACAGCAATACTGTATTTTTGGCCTCAGCCCACAAGTTATGCAAGTCAGGGAGTCTTTAGAAGGTAATGCCAATGCTTAGATTTCTAAATGCAGGGCTAAATAAAAAATATTTCCAAGGCATTGAATTTGAACATTGCACTCCTAATATATACAATAGAAGTCAGCTGGACCTGTCAGACATTTAACACTTCTGAAAATTTGGCTTGCCAATTACTGAGTCAGGAGCCTAACAGTAGATGTACATCCACTGCTGACCATCCAAGCTGCTGCTTCACAGATTTCCACACCACCAGCCTCTACAACTGCTCAACAGAAATGCCACACTCACAACGTGCAATTACTATGCCCATTCCTGTGTCAAGAATTATTTATGCATTTAATTCAAAATGCCTTTGAGGTCTTCCCCATCCCCCATTTTTTGTTTCATTAATTATTTGATGGGGAAAACAGTTGTGGAGAGCATTTGTTTTCACTGTTCTCTAGCATCCTTTGAAAAAACAGTCCAATTTCTGCTTCATATTTATTATGGCAATATTTGGATTACGATTTGAATAAACAGCCAGGGGGAGTTTTGCTTATTTGTAGTTAAGTGTTTCTCAAGAACAGGGGTAGAAACTTCAGGTCAGTGCTGCTGCAACAGGAAGTACAAACTAATATTTTCCAAAGCTCACTAATTTTAATTACCTTGTGTACAAACTGTCAGGAAATCAGTAGGAAGCCTTGCAGTGATTTTCTCCTTAGAAGGAGCATAGTGGAGAGTGAACTAACACACAGAGTCACACATCACATGGATGAGCACATTTATAGTAAAAGACAGTATCTGGGCAAATGTGTGGTGACTGACCACACTGAAGCAAAGCTTAGGTGCAGCTGCTCAGAGGAAAACCCATGCAAGTCCCTAGGTCCAACAGGCTCCTGCTCATCATGCCTTCCTGGAGGCTGCAGGCAAAAAATAACACGTTCCTGCTGTTGGATATGGGGCTACTTAGAGTCTTGAGACCAGTGATGTTCATTAATGTGTGTTCATTAATGTCATTGCTCTGACTCTGACTTACCTAATACTGTGCATGGTTCACTGATGCACAAAAGCCAAGACAGTGTGGTAGACAAAACATAGGCTAATGTGCCCTGTGCTTGGTATTCCTCTCTACACTATACAACCCTTTTGCCTCAGCAGTGGCACTGGAAACCAAAAATATTCCTTAATTAGGTATTTGTAGGTTTGTGCTGGACCAGCACAACCTTATTTATGTTCCATCATGACTTCACTGATGTTTTCTGACTGGATTGGTTAATGCTTCTGGACATGAGTCCCATTGCTGCAGCAAATCACAGCAGCTGGAAGAGGCAGTTCTCCAGTTGCACAGCTGGCTAGCACCAAAAGAGGGTCTGGCTCCTCACTTAACATATGTCACTTGGTATTAGGTGATTGCCAGAGATCAAATTTTTTTCCTTCCCCTTTCAACACTGCCCCTATTACAGTTTGTGTAACATTTGTAGAGGGGTGTTGTTTGCATTAGTTTCTGCATTAACCATTTGTAAGTAAAGTCACATTTAGCTCTGATTTTAGCTGAACCCAATTTTCATATAATTCAATAATGTTGCTACAGTACCATCTCGAACCATTCAGACTTCACTCAAATGTTGTCCACTACATATAGTGTGGCTGCAAGATCGTTTGTAAAGATAAGCAAAAAAAACCAGTTCAATCCCTTTGACTAAACTTTGCTTAACTTTTTTTTTCTGTTTGTTTGTTTTAAAGGGCTTGAGGGGTTTTGTGATTTATTTATTTTTAAATTCTGCACTAGGGTCCATAACTGAGGGTCTCAGAGAGAAGGTCACCTTCCTTCCCCATGTTTCCTTGCTCAGATGCCACCTACCAGGTCCTAACTTTATTTTGGGGTGCTGTTTATTTGTGTTTATTTGTGTGCTGCTCCTGCTAGGACAGGAGCCACTCAGCCTGTGCCTCATTGTCACAAGGGAAAAACATATCTCCACTGGTAAATTCTTCGTTTCTCTAAAAACAATTCGGGGAGTGCTTTTGCATTGGCCTCTGTACCTACTTTTTGTTGACATAACCAGACTACTTCATTTGAGTCTTCATACTGATATGAAAATGCAGCTCAGGGAACACAGAAGCTGTTTTAAAACCCAGCATTAAGAAGCACGCTGGAAAGTCATTGTTGCATTGATAGCTTCATCTTTAAATCAGCTCTGGGACAGAGTGAGAGAAGGGAGAGCAGTGAAAATATGTGATACTTATATTCTCCCCCTCATCAGAATAGCATTCCCAATAAACCAGCCAAGACAAACACCTTCTCATTAGTTTTCTTGAATTTAGCCATTGCTTTAGAATCTTGTAACAACAGAGTTGCAGTGTGGTTAATGCACAGGGAATACCTACAGCATTTCAACCCCACTCTACATGTGATCAGCTCAGTGTGGTCAACCATTGTCCTCTCATGTTCAGAGATCAAGGCCCCTGCCAGACAGAGAAAGAAGGAACAGTTACAGGTCAAAACAGGGTAGGTTACTCTGTAATTACAGACACAAATCAAGAAGAAGAATGGGAATGTTTGTATTGAGGAATAATTTGCACACAAGAGTCCCAATGAACAAACTGGACTTTTCCTTCTTGAAGGACAGAACTTATTTCTTCTTTTTGTTACTCATGCCCTGTCTTTTTAAGGTTGTTAGAAAGCGCTGCAGATGAGCGCTTTCAGATCCACAGATTCTGAATATTTCAGTTGACAGAACATACATTTATTTACTACTTTAGAAGAATAAAGCATGCTTGGCTCAAATATAATTATATGCTATACATGTACCTTATATTATAAAAGTGATTAGCAAATGACCTAAGCTTCGCTTTAAGTGTGCATTGGGACCAGGATCTCTGTGTTGCAGATGGATACACTCAGCATAGAAAAAGATCTGCTTTGCCACATGCAGTTAAAATAAGTCTCATCAACATCCCCACACATATCCCCCTTACAGAAAAAAAGATCTCTGGAAATCATACTGTCCAATCAGGCTGTCCAATTTCCCTTAATTAAAGTTGATGCAGATTCCTTTAATGAAATAAGATTAAACATGGTTTATCAATGAACCAGTATTAAATCCCGTGCTGTGTGTCAACATGCTGGATCACAAGGCAGATATCTAGGTAATTACAAATCATCAACATTACCATGGGATTCTAGATATGTCACCAAAACATAGCAGCTTGCAATTCACAAGCCACATTGTGCAACTTGCTTTAATGCACCTTATTAAACACTTAAGAAACAATTTATCAAAAAAAAAAAAAATCCCACTTTTTCCCACACTGCTAACTAAGCTCAAGCTCAATGCTTTACAAAGATTTATTGCTATCACAAGTGCTTTACTACCAAAGAGTGTGATCAGCTGGCGATGGGCAGATGTGGGCAGGAGGTTTTGGAGCTGAGGGAACACTCACAAACATCCTCCCTGTAACTGAGGCTGCTGAAAGAGGAGGCATTAATCCTGCAGCAAAGCCAAACCAGCTCCTACAATCCCTGTTCCTCAAATCCCAGTTTATGCCTTCCATCCTCTTTACTGGGCTTGGTTCCTGTATGATTTTGCTCTGTTTGCCTTACAGGAAATCGAGCCCAGGGTCCTCTTCCCTAAGAACAGGACCTTGCCTTCATCTTGCTGTGTGACTGCAGATGAACCAGTTGCAGTGGTAGTCTGACAACACACATTGCCATTACCAAAACTTGCCATGGATACAGCACAGCACCATTTTCCCCACAAGCATTCTTACTTTACCTGTTCATAAACAGGACTGGAAGTTTTTCAAAATACTTTGAGAAGTTATGAACAAGGCCTCATTCTTCTTTGACTGAAATTAAAGAGAAAGGAGCTCTGTTATTTTAACAGGTAAGTTTGATTCTACTGATCAGCTTACAATTTGTAATGCTACATAAGATAAAGTTAAACCTGGATAATTTCAGCATAATTTTGAAAGATCTCCCCCCAAAATGCTGGTTTAGAAAGCAAAGTTCCAGTACTCACAATCTATATTTTATCTGTTTTACCAAAGGATAAACAATTTCCCCATACATGTCTCTTCAGATTTTTTTTTTTCTTTTAGCCCAGGACTGAAGATAATGTTTTCCTACTAAATTCAGTATTATAGCTCCAGAGTGAATTTCACATAATTGCAGCCTGAAGGATATCTTTTGTGAAAATGAAAAATGAACACACTATTTACCTAACAATACTGTAGCATATACATTCATGTTAGACATGAGCAGTTTGCTTCCCCACTTGCAGCATTCTAAGATGCACCTTGCACTGCTGAGGCTCTGCTGGGAGGTTATCTGTTATAAAGAGCTTTCAGCTGCTGGGCAGAGAAAATGTCTCACTGCAAGCTAACTGTTAACTACCATAATTTGAGTCTAATTCACTCCTCCCTTCCCTTCCACACAGAGTAGTTTCCTGCTTTTTTGCCGTTTATAATGGTGCTAATTGTACTGACTTCCCATTAAGTGCTGTCACCCCATGCTGTTATTGGGTTCAACCAGGTGTTCCTAGAGGATGGGCCACGCTTGCAGTCCTGTCTTGAGCATTTTCATTCCAGCTGATTCACAACGTGCAGAATAACATGCTTTAGGGGTTGTTTTCTCTGAGCTGCTTCCTGGCAGAAGTCCAGCTACACAGCACCGCCAGGCTGGGCTGTGCCTCTGGGTCTGGGGTGCTGCTATCTGAGCCTCCCTCACAGAGCCATGTTGGGACCCAGAAGGCTCTTCAAACTACGTGTTCATGATCTGTCAAAGGTGCAGGTTTGATGTCTGGGTGTCTGTTCATTAACCTGAATGTTAAATGCACCCTGACCACATCAAATGTGTGGGCCTTAATAGGGTACCACATGTTCCTTGCAGTAAAAATAACTTTAGAGTATGACAGGTAAAGTATATTGTTAGTCAGAAGCTGAAAGGCTTTTTCAGAAATATAGCAATACTGACAGAAGGAAGAAGCAGCAGAAGAGTTCCTACTCATTCTCATCTCATCCTTATTCAGAAGCTGATCCACAAACTTTAATCTGTGTTATGAATAACCTTGCTTTTGGAGGAAGGGTATTTTGAGGAGCACTTTAGAGAGGAAACATGTTATAATGAACCCCTGTAGGATCTTGCTGGCAGACTAAAATCCTCCAGATTAAATGGGTGGGTTAGAAGGTCTTGTCTTGCATGGCCCTGTGCTCTGCACATGTCACTCTACTTTCACCTGACTGCCTTGACTGTTAATTTTTCAGCCTTCAAAGTTTCTTTCACTCTCTCTGAAAGTCATATCTCCAATCAACTACATATGTTTCTGAAAACTAGAGTTTTTGAGGAAATTTACTCAAAGTTCTGATTTTTAAAAGTGGGATGAGATAACCAAATGTTATGAAGATAAAAAGTTTTTGACAGCAACCTAGGTTTTTTGGAGTTTCTTAAATAGTTTGAAATGTCAGTCCTTTGCAATGAGCACACACAGTCTCTCAATACCAAAGCTGGGCAGTAGAAAGCTGTACTGAATGTATCATTGTGCAACAGACTGCAGTTGAAATCTTCAGTACAGGTCCTGCCTGGAGTAGGGGAAATCAGCGGAAATTTTGGCATTGATTTTAATAGAGATGGGCTGTCAAATTTAACATTTCTGCCTTGTGTCCTCTGTGAAAAACACCAATCACCTGTTTTAAATTTTTAAAAGGTTAATAGTAATAAAAATGGTTATAAAAATAGTAATACAAATTAGAGCAATAAGAATTTGGACAATTAAGTTAGGACAATAAAGGACAATAAAAGCAAAGAATTGTGAACGCTCGGATGTTTTCCTCTTAAAAGCATGGTTTGCAAACAAAGGATTAACTCTTAAAAGAAATAGCCTGCTTCATATTCAATATCTCATACATGATTCAAAAATTATTTTCAAACAAAGGGTGTTTTCTGGTTGTTGTCAACTTCTTCCCTCATCTTGTAAATCAATCATCTTGGTACATCGAAGTCTGGTCCCCAATAAAGAGGCAATAATTCTTCTCTTGTGGTCTTGATGTCTTGTTGCTGTTATCTCTGTGCGAAGAATTTCTTGAGCTAGTTAGAAAAAGTATTTTACATCACATAGTTTTTATTTTAATATTATGTTATAGCCCAAAACTATATTTAACATGCTACTGTAAAGGATTATTACAGTATAACTTTCTAACATAACACATATAATATTCATTTTTATATTTGCAAAAAGCCAATCATACAATATGCATTTTTCACACCTCTGAGATGCTTTTTGTAGGAGCAGAAAGAACTTGGAAAATTGTAGAAATAAGCTGAGCTCCTGTAGGTACTTGCTTGGCTATTGGCATTTGAATTCATGTCTCTTCCCAGGAAGCAGGATCATGTCTGGAAAGTTAAGCCCTGCAGCAGAGCTGCTCCCCAGTAAGGCGCTACCAAAATCTAGAGCAACAGTCCCATCCTCTTCTGTCTGAAAGGATGAACTAACCAAGCAGACACTAGTTTGATGGAAACAATTTCAATTTCAGGGCTGGAACTCCCTGATGAGATACAAGGGGCAGCATTCTGCTGCCCTCAGCTGGGGTTTGATTCCCAGCAGCAGTGCAGACAGGGAGCAATTACCTACTGCTAGGGAAAAAGCCAGAGAAAACCTGCAAAGAGGGGCCAAACTTTGCAGGGAAGCTAGTCAGGAGGTAAAATCCAATAATAGATTGCTGACTTGCTGGCTTGCTTAACATGAAATTAATTTTCATAGACTTTTTGTTTTATAGTAGGATATGAACAGCTCAGTGCTTGCATGCAGGTCAGCTCCTGGTAGGATTGATATTAAGTGGAATAAGAACTATGAGCAGAAGGAACAGTTTCTGAGTACACATTCTCCATCATATATGGAACAAAAGTATTCCCTGCCCACATTTATGAGCAGTAGAAATGGGAAAGAGTGAGAAATAGGGCTTCCAGTTAATTTTATCCATTTCCTTTCCCATATCCCCATAATGTTTGTTTCTTTTCCCAAACATCAGATTTTTTATGGCTTTAGAAAGTCAGCAGATACTTCCCAAGCTATGGAGATCACTGAATCCCTTCTATACATCATATACATAAAACATCTCACGCACCTAAATCTTGTAATCTTCGGCACTATGAACAACTACCCTAAGTTAAACCTGTTGCACAAAAGCTGTAAAATGAATCATTTTTATAAGTGGCAAAGAGAGGTCAGGATGCATTTGCAGAGAAATAAAAGCCATTCATTATGAAGGATGGTCATATTGCTCTTACCTATAAAATTCCATCAAATTTAATCCCCTTCAGTGTCTTTTTGGACATGTAATCCTTGAGAACTAGAGAGAAATTAGCACAATCAGTAATCTGGCAGGTGATGATGGCAAGCACCCACCCAAAGCTGCTGGGTGTCTCAGAGCTGTGCCTGCAATCATTCTGCTCCCTTATAGTGAAATTGATATGGCAGGACATGGAGACAAATGGAAGAGATGCCAGGAGATGGCCAGGATTGGCATTATATGTTCCCACTGGAAGATCATGTGACATTGATTACACATATACACCTTGCCAGGCATCAAAGAAAGCTGCAGAGAAAGATGATATTTTTTTTTTACCTGGTGTGTGAAGTGTGCTGAAAAGAGGCCTCAGGTACCAGGAGGAGAATTGCCTGATGCATCCATTCTTTCCTGTGCTTGTCTTCTTGTGCAAGCATGTATTTTATGTGGGTGACTGTCACTAAGTGACTGGCTGCCTGTGTGCAGGAAAATACCACTCCATTTAGGAAATGTAGAATCTGCCTGAAAACAGAAGAAAAGCAAAACATTGGAAAGGTTTAGAAGTCAAAGAAACTAAATGCCAAGGCAATTATCTTCTGAGAAATAAATCAAGGTATCATTTTCATACACTGTCAAATTATGACAGATAAACAGACCATCTAAAGAGAAAATCCTTTTAATTAAAAAAAAAAAAAAAAAAAAAAAGTTTGCCTTCTGGGAGGGCCAGCCAGCTGATATTATGTATTTCTAAGGCATTTGTCACTAATGCTTTACTTCGAAGCTTTCACTTCAGTGTTGTCAACAAAATTACTGTCCCCATTCAGTACATGTAACCAATTTCTTATAGATCCATCCTGCTCAGACAAAACTGACTGTCATGGCTCAATGTCTGCCCCTTCAAAAGGGGTTCCACTGGAAAATTGTAACACTTCAGACAATCTGCATACAGTTTGTTTGTCATGAGGTACACTGTTAGTTTTTGAAGAGCTTACATGAACGAGCCTTTCATATTTTAATTAGCAGGTGCAAAAAGAAAGAACTAAAATGTCCCATTTTTTTGGGACACATTAAACTGGGTGTTTCAGAGGATGCATGAAGCAGTCATAAGGCTTGAAAAACAGCTATGGGAATTAATTTCCAAGGCAGTTGAAAAAGGAACTTAATATATCTGGTATTGGGTGTTGGAAGTCATATGCCCTTTTTTCTCATCATTATCCCAATACTTCCTAGAGCTCTGTACTAGCCTTTTCTATACTCCGAGAAACTCCTGTGAAGAGGACTGTCATCATATTCAGGTCCTGACAGAGACAGGACACAGACATAGACAGAGATATGAAGCATTTTGGTAATGTATGTGTTGAATAACAATAAAGACTGATGTTTCTTTAATACCTGGGAATCTGAAAGACAGAGGATAATGTAATACTCTTGCTTTCTCTTTCACTTTCTCTGTGAATTGGCCTTATTTTAGTAAACACAGGACCAATTTTCATCCACTTCAAATCCCTCTTCTGTTGTTTGTAGAAGGTGGTAGCTGTCAGCAGTAGCATTTTCACATCTGCTCTTGGCTAAACATCGTAAATTATGCTAAAATGGCTTCTGTAAAGATGCACAGCATGGGAAGATTGAATTTGCTGTTTTAGAAAGACAGTGGAAAAATATCAGATGTCAGTTGAAACACCAGGTAATGAGAAATGCGTAGGAGTAATTTTCTGTTCTTTTGTTTTTATAGGAGGTAGAGAGAAGTACAGAGTGGAAATCAGGAGAAGCCATTAGGACAGGCTCTGTCAGTGCCTTTTAAGTCAAAATGCTTATTGATTTCAACAAAATATTAATCATGTTAAAGGGATTTGTCTGCTAAATGAACAGGACTAATGTCAGGGTCAAGTTGTGTTGTTTCATATATAAGTCCACAGCTGCATTGGCTGATTCATGATCAAAATCTGTGGCAAATGGTATCAAAGACAGACCTGAAGGCTCAGGATCTTGCCATGCTAGTGGCGCAGTTAAGCTCTCTTATCTATATCCAGGGCTCTTTTTTGCTAATTGCTTGGCAATATCTGCTGGCAGATGTTATTTCTAAGGCAGAACATTTCCAGCTTTTGCAGCCATCCAAGGAGAGAGAGAAAGGAAATCCAAGTTGCTATAAATGATCAAATTGAGAGCCAAATTTATAAGAAAATTTAGTGATGATTTATTAGATTGTCAGCAAAACAGAATTTCGATTGGCAAAAAAACCCCGGGATCAACGCTGGGTGTACACACGGACCTGACCCCCCAATGTCAGAGTTCACGCATGCCGTTTTGCACAGCAAGTTTTTATACAGCTTATTCTGCCTGAGGCAGAGATGGCCGAATGTTCCTTTGCATCCCTTCACATGGAGAACCGGGGCTATACATCTGCAGAGTTAAACATAAGTCCAGTCCAGGTGTCTAGACGTTGTCAGAGCACTCCGGAGAAGTCGGCATTCACATGGAACAGGGTGGCACCGGTGATCACCGGTAGTAGTAGAGGCAATCTTCGAGGTGTGAAATCACTCTTGAGTGGTCCTGGCATTTCAGGGGAGTCAGTGATCATCGCTCAGGAAGGTGTTAAAGCACTTGATACTATCTTAACGTCATCCGGGAACTGGATGAAAAAGAATAAGACTCTGGTCCCGGCTGGGGTAGTCAAAAGACATAGCTCGGATCTTATAATATTTTATACATTAATAGCATGAATTATCTCTACCATATGCTACAAAGTGAAATTCAAATTTTCACAATGAGGAAGGAAATAAAGTTGCAATTTCTTATTTCCAGGTGAGTTTCCTACCATAAATTGTGAGGCTGCAGGCTGAATGCAATTAGAACTGGTCAGACAAACTGGAGCCCTCCCATTGGTCCTTTTGGAGAACAAACCCTGAGGTGAGAGCAGCTGCATCATCCAGTGAGGCAGATCAGATTTATAAAGACATGCAGTGTAAAACAAACACACTCATCCTAAAGCTGAAGCTTGAATGTGGCCACCAGCTTCCCATGGGAGACATTCTCTGGGTTTCACAGACCAAATTAAGCCGCCTATTAAGCCATCGGTCTGTCTTGAGCTGTAATGAACATGCTTCATATTTTGTTCTGCTCCTGTCCTCAGCTGCTGTCAACAGAAAAAGCATTTTAGATCTTCTTGAGAGAGGTGGTGTGTGAGTGCTTTGACTATGACAGCAAATTAGGTTAAAAAAGGGTTCCCTGAGCAATTGTTTCCTATTCTGTCTACCACAAAGCCCAAGAGCTGACAGAAAACAATGAAAACAGGTATCTTGTGAGACTTGTCTCATCCTCCAGTAAAGTCTCGTCTGAATCACAGTTTGGCTGTATCATGTTACCAATTAAAAGTGTTGAAAATGTTAAAAGTGTTGAAAATGTTAAAAGAAGTATTAGTAATTGTTGAAGGCTTGGACATTTTTCCAGATAATTTGAATTAATGTAGTCAGACTTCCCTAAAAAAGGAAATGTGGCCACTCTCCTACCTTGGAGAATGTCATTAACTGTTCATTTAATTTGGGAGCAATGGATCTTACATGTTTTGTGGCTGAGTATTCAGTTCTGGTTTATTTGTTTTCATATAATATAGGTGAAAGGAGTAAAGAATGCCCTTGCCAGAGCTTCAATGTGTAACACTTATGGCCATTCCTGAGAAAGTAATTACAATCTTGAACTTTTAAAATGGCTTTACATCTTCTTCAGTACATATGTACACATAGTTTTAAACTTGGGCTTCAAGAGAAATATACTCAGATGCATGTCTTCCCTTCAAGCTCTTGATATTGTTAGATGTAGAAACTTTTCCCTAGAAGTGAGATTGCATGTCAGCATGATGCTGAGCTTAAAATGACCAAGCCATACTTCTTAGAATTGCTTTTGTGAGGTTAGGTCAGGGGATAGAGATACAGAGGTGAAACCCAGCGTGAGAGAGACATGGGGACTGCATGGCTTAGTGAAAGATTGTGCCAGTGAGGCAGGGAGATTTAGAGGCTATGGATGACTTCCTTTCATCATTTTACCCTCATATTCTGCCCCTGAAACTCTGTTTCATGAAAAGACAAACATTTCTCCAAAATACATCCTTCTGCAAGGATGTCCCTTTTGATGGACACAGGCATAGGCTTTTTATGTAAGCGACATGATTAATGGCTCTCTTGTCAGCCATTCAGGGAAGACAGGAGTAATCTCTGGGCCATTTGCAGTGGATTTAAAAAGGCTCTAGGGAGTTCAAGCGATCTGGAGCAGTGAACAGGGCATAGCAAGCAGTGAGTGTGTGGCACTGCAGCTTGCAAAGGCAGTATGAGCAGGAAAGGGAGCAGCCACCTTTGTGGTGGTGGGTTGTGTGTTGAGTGGCTGTGGTCTTTTGGCTGGCTGTGGGATGTTGTGTGTTTTGTTTTGTTTTGTTTTGTTTTGTTTTTCCCACAGTAATGGTTTACAAACAATCAAAAACCATTGCTGCTGCTGCCAGCAAGAGTGTGCTAAGCTAAACAAAATCCCCCAAGAAGCTGTGCAGGCCCCTGGCTGCAGACAGTGTGTAAGCCTGGTGTTAGTTCCAGAGGACAGTGCACGAGACATCTGCATGCAGTGTGAGTGTTCAGCTCTGTCTGGTGGCAGACCTTAAGGAAGAAATGGACAGTCTAAGGAGTATTAGGGAGAGCCAAAGAGAAACAAACCAGTGGAGTTACACCCGTCCAACCCTGAGAGAAACTCAGCACTAATCACAGGCACTCTGCCCCTCTTGCCATCAGGCAGCAGAAGACCAGTAGATGGGGGGGATGGAACTGGTCCTTGCTTAGGGAGGTAATTAAATTCCCTGCCAACCCCCATCACCTTTTCATGTGCCCTTACAGAATAGATATGAGGCTCTTCTTCCAGAAAGTCAGGCAGGTTACACTAAAAAATAAAATCTGTCTGGAGGTCCCCCATTTGCACTTTGTCTGTCAGAAGGATCACAACTTCAAGTACTAAGAAGAAAAGAAGGGTAGTTGTAGTAGGTGACTCCCTATTGAGGGGAACAGAGGGCCCTGTATATGGACCAGAACTATCCCATAGGGAAGTCTGCTGCCTCCCTGGGGCAGGGATATTGTCAGGAGACACCCTCAACTAATTCAGCCCTCTGATTATTACCAGTTGCTGGTTGTCCAGGTTGGCAGTGATGAGGCTGACAAGAAGGGTACCAGGGTAACTAAAAGAATTTCAAGGATCTGGGTTGATTGGTTGATGGGACAGGAGGACAGGTGGTGTTCTGTTCAGTCCCTTCAGTAGCAGGAATGAATGATGAAAGGAACAGGAAAACCAACGTTATCAATGAATTTAATAATTAAGGGTTGGTGCCATCAGTGGAATTTTGGATTTTTTGATCATGGGGCTACTTTTACAGCATCAGGCCTGCTTGAGTGAGATAGGGTCCATCTATCTAACAAGGACAAAATAATTCTAGCCCATGAGTTGGCAGGGCTGATTAAGAGGCCTTTAAACCAGGTTTGAAGGGGGAAGGAGATAAAACCAGGCTCTCCAGTGAGGACCCTCAGGGTGATAAGCCAGAGCTGGGTGAAATCAGCAGTCCTGCTGAGGTTCATGTACACTAATGAATGGGTAACAAACAGGAGGAGCTGGAAGCCATGGTACAGCAGGAAAGCCCTGGCGTTGTCACCATTATAGAAACATGGTAGGAGGACTTGCACAACTGAGTACTGCAATGGATGGCTACCAGCTCTTCAGAAGAGACAGATGAGGGAGGAGAGGTGGTGGGGTGGCTCTGTGTATTAGGGAGGCTCTAGAACTTGAGATTAATGACAATGAGGTTGAATGCCCATGAGTAGGAATCACAGGGAAGACCAACAAGGCAAATATCCTGGTGGGAGTCTCTTACAGACCACGCAACCAGGATAAAGAGGTGGATTAATTATTCCGTAAGCAGCTGGAGGATGTTTCAAGATCTTCAGCTCTTGTTCTTGTAGGAGACTTTAACTTGCCAGATATCTGCTGGGAACTCAATCCTCAGAGAAGAGGCAATCTAGGAGGTTCTTAGAGTATGGAGAAGATCTTGTTCTAGCTGGTTAGTTAGCCAACCAGGAATGGGGCTCCACTAGACTTGCTGCTTACAGACAAAGAAGGGCTGGTGGGAGATATGGAGCTCAGAGGCTGTCTGGGGAACTGTGACCATGAAATGTGAGTGAAACAGAGTTCTCAATATTCTGTGAAACAAGGAGGGGCACCAACAAAAGTTCCAGACTGGACTTCTGGCAGGCAGACTTCAGCCTATACAAGAGATTGATTTGAGGAGTATCTTGGGAAGAGACCCTTAAAAATAAAGGGGTCCAGGAAGGATGGACATACTCAAAGAAAGAAGTTTTAAAGGCACCAGAGCAGCCTGTTCCTATGTGCTGAAAGAGGAGCTGACAGGGAAGATGACTGGCCTGTATGAGCAGGGAGGTTTGGAAAGAACTACAGGAAAAAAAAGAGGGTGTATCTGTGGTAGATTGTTTTTCTGCTGTAATTTTAAGGCGCTCCTTATTGCGAGTTTATAGTGGTTTGTTCCATGTACCCCGTTCAGTTTCCTCAATGGTTTTGCCCTGAAGTTGTTTATACTATTTTCCCACCTACTCTTCCGTCAGTCCCCATGTCAATCTCCCTTGCACCTCCCTGATTTCCAGACTCTTTTCTGCCAATCCTGGAAGTACTGCCCTCTTCCCTTGTTCATCAAATGTAACCCCACCCCTTTCTCTAGAACCTTCCTTGTCTATCACCCTTCCCTTGAAGTTCCATTGGTATACCAAGCCTGATTCCCTCCCATGTTATCCCCTATTGGTTACCTAGAATTTGATCCTGCCTATGTTCCTCCCCTGCTTCCTACTATTGGTTATCCTCCCCTAGTACCCTCCCCTGTTCTTAAGTTGCTGTTACCCTGTTGGAGCTTGGTCACCTGTTATTTGTGTGTGGACTCTGTGGAAGATCAAAGCCTCTTGAGAACTTATACAAGTGGTCCCTCTCGTCTTGTTTGTTCTGGCTTCCTCAACTCGGGATTCCTATCAGCAGCTGCACAGAGCAGCTTTGCTGCCTCTGGGAGTTGGGCAGCCCTGCTCTACTGCCACCCAGACCAACCCGAGGGGCCGAGAGGGGGCAGCCACTCTTTGCACGGGCCAGGAGGTGGGAGCTAGCTGGAGAATCACCAAGAGACTGCCTGTGTCATGTATCACTTTTGGAAAGAGGGGCAGGCATCTCAGGAAATGTTTAAGGATGTTGCTAGGTCCTGTAGGAAGAAAATTAGAGAGGCGAAAGCCCAATTAGAATTTAATCTAGCCACGTTTGTAAAAAACACTAAAATCTGATTTCATAAATACATTAATGGCAAAAGGAGAGTCAAGGAAACTGTCTATTCTTTATTTGACATGGGGGGAAAATACAGTTACCAAAGGCGAGGAAAAGACTGAGGTGCTTTAAGACCTTCTTTGTCTCAGTTTTCAACAATAAGACAGGTTGTCCTGAGGACAACTGACCTCCTGAGCTGGTTGATGGAGTCAGGGAGCAGAACAGTTCCCTTTAATCCAGAAAGAAGCAGTTAGTGATTTGCTGAGCTACTTAGATGCTCACAGGTGTATGGGACCAGAGGGGATCCATCCTAGGGTGATGGGAGAGCTGCCGAAAAACTTGCTGAGCCACATGTCATGATTTACCATCAGTCCTGGCTCACCAGAGAGATTCCCAATGACTGGAGAGGCCAATGGGACCCCACTCCAAAGAAGGGCCAAAAGAAGGATCCGGGAAACTCCAGGCCTGTCAGCCTGACCTAGTGCCCAGCAAGGTTATGGAATAGATCATATTGAGTGTGGTTACATGGCATTTAAAGGACAGATGAGGGATGAGACCCAGCCAGCATGGATTTGGGAGGGGCAGGTCCTGTCTGACCAGCCTGATCTCCTTTTGTGATCAGGTGACCCTCCTGGTGGATGAGGGGAAACTGTGGATGTTGTCTCTGCCTGAACTTTAGCAAAGTCTTTGACACCATCTCCCATGGCACAGTCCTGGAAAAGGTGGCAGCCCACAGCTTGGACAGATGCAAACTCTGGTTTAAGAACTGGCTGGACAACTGGGCCAGAGAGTGGTGGTGAATGGTGTTGCATCCGGTTGGTGGCCAATCATCAGTGGTGTCTCCCAGAAATCTGTGTCGGGCTCAATCCTGTTTAGTATCTTCATTGGTAATCTGGGTGAGGGGATTGAGTCTACCAGATGACACCAAGTTGGGTGCCAGTGTCAATCTACTGGAGGCTAGGAGGGCTCTGCAGAGGAACCTGGACAGACTGGATAGATGGGCCAAATCCAATGATATGATGTTTAACAAGTGTCAGGTTCTGCACTTTGGCCACCACAGCTCCCTGCAGTGCTACAGACTGTGGAGAGAGTGACTAGACAGTGGCCAGGAAGAAAGGGACCTGGGGAAGTGTCCTGCTTTAAAAGACAGGTGTCTGCCAAGGAAGGCGAGAACCTTCCTGGAAGGCAAAATATGATTCCCATCCTTCCAAATTATTATAATTTTGAAATCACAGGGCTTTCAGGCAAAGGTATGGGAAAAGGAAAACCAGTTTTCTACTAGAATATATATAATGAGACAAACAAACAAACAACAACAGCAGCAACACCAAACAAAACCACAAACCTAGTCGGAGCCTCTCTCGGCTGTTGGGCACTTTCCCCTTTGGTGCAGTTCCGGTCACAGCCGGCAGGGGCGCTGGTGGCTCCCGGCTGGGCCGGGTGGGTGTGATGATTCCCCCACTCCTGCAGGGGACGCTGCGGCACAAGCTCGGCCGAGTCTCCCTCATGTGGCAATGGCGACTCAGGTGACAGAGAAAAGGGCAGGTGGCTTCCTTTGCAAAACCCACAGGGAACAGCCGGTCTCAGCGCTGCTCTGTGTGGCAAGCTGGACTGTAGCAGTAACTTCTGAGCACAGGGCTGGAACAGCAGAGCTAAACAGACCAAACAAAGTGTAGCAATAACCCTAAAGAGGTGGCAAGAACGGCATGGGGCCGGGTGGACCTGGGGTGTCAAGCTTAAGTGTAGAAAAAACCCCTGGAGCAATGTCAGAAAGAGTGAGGGCTGGGTGGTCCCGGGGAGAGAGAAAAGGTGAAGGGGGGTGTTTTGGGTTTCTCCTGGCTCTTACGTGTCCCATGTGATGTCCTGGTGACAGCAGCAGCATCCAGGCTCTGGCAAGCTGAGGGGAGGTGGGAAGCATCCAGGCTCTGGCAAGCTTCCTCCAGAGGGAAGGAGGAGGTGGGATATTGGGTTTCCCCTGAGGCACCCAAGCAGATGGTGAGGGTCTCTCCCAGTGAGTTTGGGTGTTGAAAAGTCCCAGTTCAGTGGCCACTCTTGACCCACAACAAGGAGAAGCACTGAAGGAAGAAACTGCAGTAGGAGTGAATCCTCTCTGCAGCAGCAGTCCAACACCAAAACCACAACCATCTGTCCTCTGAGATGGACAAGGACTCCCTCTCTCCAGCTAAGAGACTGCTGAAACCACACTACCTCCCCACTACTCCCCAGGACCCAAGAGGACACACCCTTAAGCTCCTCCAAGGGAAATTTTAGCTGGATATTTGGAAGTTCTTCACAGAAGGAGTGACTAGGCACTGGAATAGGCTGTCCAGGGAGCTGGTAAATTCACCATGTCTTGAGGTGTTTAAGAAAAAATTGGATGTGGCACTCAATGCCAGGGTAGAGTTGAATGGGGGGTGTTAGGTCATAGGTTGGACTCAATCATTTCAGAGATCTCTTCCAACCTAGTCAGTTCTCTAATTCTCTGAATATAGGAGTTGAAAGCTCTTTCTTTGCCTTTTCCCACAGTAAAAATGCATCAGTACATCACTACAGTGACCTGGACAGGTAACATCTCAGGGCAGTATACCTATGTAAGCTCTAATCAGACTTAGTCTTGCCCCTTGTGCTGAGATTGCAGACAAAGTGGTATATTCCTCATTGGGAATACCTGTTCAAGGAGGTAAGGCAAGACCACCCTCAAGTCCTGCAAACTGCACAAAAAGAATCATGCATTCCTTGGTCCAAAAAGCTCTTCCATCACTGTGAAATACCTCAATTCCCACTGTTCTTTCTAAAAAATTGCTGAAATGCAATACTGTCACGTTGCATGTGCATTGCTCCTCTCAAAGCTGAGGCAAGGGAAAAGGTAAGAGCTAACTCTTTGCTTTCACAGCAGCCAGGGGTCATTTACAGGTGATTTCCTGCCTCTTGGCTGGAGAACTGTAACTTCCTAAATTTTAAGAAGTGAGCATACCTTGCATGAGAAGTCCTTAAATTTATGGGTAGGTGTAATATCTTTGTTTGGGTGGTAAACTGAGGCACAATCTTAAGAGTTCTTTTCTGTCCCTTCTTTTGCAGGGTGTGGCATGACATCTATCACCCGCTCTGCCACCACAGATAGTTGATGCATAAACAGATAACCTAAGGGCTGAAAGGTCCAGCAAACACCAAAAGTGCAGCAGACATATGCAGTTTGGCATGATGATATGTGGCTGTTGATGACTGAAAAAGAGAAAGTTAGGTATATTTGGACAGATTGTTCCAAAGCTGTTCCTGAACTAGACTGCAAGAGATGCGGATCACTTGCAGCTCTCGCTGGCCTTCTTCTTGCTAATGTAACCATGCTTCTGTAACCATGGTACTGTGCTTCTGTGTTACTCACAGTTTCACTGAAAACCTTTATGATGTCTGGTTATTTCCAGTCTACTGAAATCTGCTACTGGTAACATCTGAGTAAGAGTGCTCGCTCTGTAGTGCTCTCTGCCCTCTTCATTAGCAGTTTTTCAAAAATGAGGCAGAAATAAATGGCCTTTGAGTAATACATTATGGGTCACTTCAGTGCACTCCCAATATCAGCAGTGTTCCAGAGCATCACCTATCGAATGTGCCTGATTTCTTTCAGCTAATTCATATGCTACTCTAAATTTGACTTAATGAGTACAGAACATTATACAGATCAAGAACATTCAGGGCCTTCAGGTGGTATAAAGCAGCTGCAAAATCCTGAAGGGTCAAAATGTACCCATGAACTGCTGTTTTCTGGGAAAGATACCCTGTCTCTCTAACATTACTCCCTTAGTAAGGTTCAACCTAGGCCAACTTCTGCCATCATGACATATGGCAGGATTTTAACATTCCAAGGACGTGGTACCTGGTGTCTCGTCTGCGACTCTTCAGGCAACCTTTGTGCTACAGCAGCTTTTGGAATTTGCCTGCCCTTTCCTATCAGGGCAGCTGGCACTCACCAACAGGTGCATTTGCCATGTGTTTCCCTGATGAAAAAGAGACTGCAATATTTTCTGCATGATTCTCTCCTTATTTATTTATTTTGCACAGATGTCTCCTGCCATCTGATCAAAGAGACTGAAATCCTTATCTTAAAGGTACTTGCTGGCTAAGTTCTGTTCTACTCCGGCGCTCATTTCTCATTTTCCTCTTGGATCTTAAATGTTTCTCCCTGCATTCTTTCTGTTTCACTACTCCACCTTCCTTCTGCAAATGTCAGTCAGCCTTTACTCTTACATGTCTGTCCTCCCAAATAACCGACCTTTGATTTGTAGAAAAGAACTGTAAGTTTTATCTGGGAGTTGTGTGGAAAGAGTTGCTTTTGGAAACCTCTCACATTCACTTGTTTCCCCAGGCTTTTTATTTTTGTCAATCAGCATAAATTCAAACAGTCAGGGTGCAAGTGGAGTCACCCATTACTGGGAATTTATCAGAGGCACTGCAGAAGATTTTGGTCGTTACAAACTGCTTTAAAGGGTTTTTTTCAGCCTTAGAAGTTTTAGCAAAACAGCAGAACACATTTCTAGACATATATAGCAAAACCAGAATACATTTTGAATGTGTTTGATTTTTATATAGTGATTTCCAACACTTCCAAAAAGATTTATCATGGAAAGCTCAATTTTCTCTGGTTCTGTAAACAGTTATCAACATGTTCATAAAACATCAGATAGAAAACTCCTGACACCCTTTCATTCTTCCAGTGAAAAATTAAAGCATTAGAAGGTACAGTAGTATCTTGAAGAATGTGGATCTTGATCCTATGACTTAATTGCCATGTCACACTTTTCTGCTCTTAACTGCTTATGCTTAGTCTGTGTGCTGAATAACCCTCGATGTAGCTGAAGCCAATAGACAATGCCCAATCAATCAATCATTTGACAGTTGACAGTCAACAACAGTTAACAGAACAGTTAACCACCAAGAGAAGAAAGGTCTTTTAGAGATTGAAAGTTATTTCTCACTTTATGAAGATAATGAACCTTATGGACTACCCCAGAAATGGCACAGAGACAGGAGAAAGAATAAAAATACTACACCCAGAATGACCCTTAAGCAGTATGAAACCAGCAATGCATGAACCTAAGCACTACCTCTGATTTAAACTTTGCACAGGATGTAGTTTGGGGTATACATTTCAATTGTTGCTTTTGATAAATATGTATTTTTTGAAAATACAACTGACTTATCTGAACAGAGTCAGAACATGATAGCTGATGCTTCTTAAGTAATTTTGGCCCTGCTGCTTGGTCTACACAGCTCTTGTGGATTCAAAGTGAGCAGCTCACATAAATCTGCCAGGGGCCTCTGCCAGTGAGCTGCAAGAGTTTGAACATGTGAACAAAATCACTCTCCTAAGTAAGTAATAGGTCTTGAGCCATTACAAACAAATAATTACACTCAGGATCCTTGCCTTTCTCTTTTCAGCACATGGTGCCAATTGGTTGTTCTGTGGGAAAGATTTAAGATTGGCTCTGTAATGACATTGAAAGTAAACATTAACAATTAATGTAATGCATTATCACAGTATTTTTAAATGGGTGCAAATTGATTTTTGAAGAGTATCCAAACCAGTCTGTTTTAGAGTAACTGCTAACAGTAACTTACCTCTTTGTGGTGCTTAGCATTTACTGAAATAAAAATGCACTATTCTAAAATTTATGAGAATTTATATAGATATTCTAATGAACTTATCAGAAAGTGCAAAAGTCTTCAGTGAGCTGCTTAGGATGGGCTTCTGACACCATAACTGGTATTCAAGAGACAAATTGTATTCCAAGATAGTTATTAAAGTCCAACAAGGCCATTTAGTGGGCCTAAACAATGATGTGTAATTCAGTATGAAAAGACATATAAAAATCTGATACTATGAAATGTTTCTCAGCTACCAGGAGCCTTGCTGTTCCTGTATTGAATCAAAAGCACTCAGAAGTTATGTCTGCTATTTACAACTTCAAAATCAATTAGTGCATTATTACTGGTTAATGTGAGAGTTACAGGAAAGCTGTGATAAGGAAAAACAAATGGAAGAAGGAAATACACAATTATTGAAAGTCCCAGTCTTGGTAATGGCTATTTCTTATTAAATATAAATGGATGAGAAATGTCTGTCTCTAATACTCTTGTCAGATCACCACAGGGTAACAAAATGATAAATCATCTCCCACAGGCAAACAGTTTTTTGTGTAGGAAAGAAGCCAGATGTTCAATTGACTTATTTGGATTCTGCTGAAGGAGAGGTATCTAAGTGAGTTTGAGAGACAAGAGAAATGAACCTGAACCCCAGTAACAGTTTACAGGAACTGTAATGCAAATGAATGAAAGAATGCAAAGAGCCAGGTCAGAAAATCATAATTTTATCATCCTGCTAAGAAGGTGAATGCTCTCCCTCTATTAAGTCATCAATATAATGGATTATATTGTAGGTTAACCTAATGGATTATACTGTTTGGAACTCGACATTTTGGTAGATTTGGATTTGAAAACACATAAATGGACTTTTTGTTCCTGATAGTCAATGAGTTATCTATAGGGTGCAGAAGTTTGCCATGTGGAGTTGGAACTTACTTAAAACATGTATTGGTCAGCAGGGACTGAGCTCCATCCAGAACAGTGTGTAGCAAAAGATAATTGGGTAACACAGATCAACTAATAATGACAAGGTGAGCACAAATATTTTTCCACAATACATCACATTTGAATAAGTAAACTTGTTATCTCACGGAAACAGACTCTGGATGAATGTTTGTAGTTCTCTGCTCTTGCTAAGGAAAGCAATAATAAAGCCCCCCAAATGTAAAGATTTTATAAAATCTAATAAAAGACAGTTGTTACAAGTCTGGTCAGTGTCAGTCTGGTCACATTAATTCTTACTCAACATAAAAGCTTTAGCCATTCTATGTCTTCTCTTGTTTCCACATATTTATCTATTTTTAAAAAAGTAAATTATCCTCATGCACATTTTAGATTTATGCCTTTCATTCCAGCTTTATTATTTTCATCTGGTCCCAATTGCCTTATTACATTTTTGTGTTGCTCTTGCCATCGAGCTGTTGGTGGTGATTACCACTTCAAAAGTTAATATTCATCCTGGAAGAGATGGATATTAAGCTTCAGTTTTGGTGAAGTCCCCAGTACCAACTTCCGAAGAAAATGCCATCACCATGAACAGGAATTTGACAGTGAAGGCACACTTCAAACATTATCTTTAATATCTGGAGGCCAGGACTGGAAAAAAAAGTCCTTAACTGTCTACATCTGACTCCAGCACTTGCTCTAAGGTGAGTACTGCATGCCCTGACTCCTCGCATTTCCCAAAGGTGTTCTTTTTAAATTCTCTTGAATGTCTGCGATGCTGCAGGCACATCTGGACAGACCAGTGTGGGAGTTACAGGCAGGATAAGCCTTTCCATATGGTCAGGTCTTTGTGTGGTTAAGAAGCTACTGAGCTGCAGTAAGTGGCACTATGAGGACTTATAATCTTCTTTGGGGCCAAGATATGATAAAGCCTCCCTAGATTGCATTGAAACAGGCTCTGGGTGCGTATTTACATCATGAAAGCTGGAGGATGGTGGCGGGTGAGGCAGGTGTGGAAAGTGCACAGTCACTCCAGCTACAGTGGAAGAAGCCACTCACCTCCAAACTGAGCACAACCACTTCCAAAACACTCTTGTACCCTTTGAATCAGGCCCTTTGTGAAATAAGTCACCTTTTACTCAAAGATATGTTTTTACATGCTCTGTGAGTCCATCCTTTTACCCATTCCCAGCACAAGGAGAATCTATTGTTTCTTCCTTGGCCTATAGGTTTTGCAGGCATTAAAGTGTCCATGAGCACAGGGTAAAAGCAATTAAGCATTTATACCTGGTAAATGAGATTCAAATGCTGGAACTTCAAATCAGTCACTAGTAGTCACTGATGCTTCTGTCACTCCCAGTTAGCTAAACCATTAATTTTTCTGGTATGATAAAAATCAAAATCCTGCTCCTAAACTGTAACTTGCTCCCAGGACCTGTGTGACAGAGAAAGAGAACTCAGCTGAAATCTGAGTGAATTCACACATGTGAATCTGAAAAACGTTACAGTCATCTTTCTAGAGTTAGCACATGCAAGCTAATTACAGTCCCTGAGCAGAAAAACACTTAGTATGGGTTTTAAATTAGTGTGACTACAAGTAAGAGATCAAAGTTATAGAAGCAGGCTGCAGTTTTCACAGCATATCTATGGAGTTAACACCTAAACTCCTGTTTTCTGCAGCAAAATATCAGTGTCATGTTTCTCCTTAGCAGCACATGACAGATCATGGCTGCTTCTGACTCTTTCTGGAAACCAAAAGGACCAAAGTTCTTCCTAAAGAGCACTCTACAGAGCTCTACAGAGCGTCACATGTGAGAGATTTTCATGTTTCCTACAGGCCCCTTGCACATTGGCTATGTTGTTTCCCCCTCTCTCTTGAAGTAATAAATCCTTTGGGGCTGAAGCTGCCTCTCACTGTGGTATAGCACACAATTTTGCTTCAGGTCTCAGTGGAGGCTTTTAGCTGTTACTGTAAGATAAATTATAGCAGGTAACTACAATATAGATGCTCTGTAGTCTTCAGAAGGATCACCTGTCCACAAAACTAGTGTTTCACATGTCTCAGCTAAAGTTTATTTGTTTCTTGTTTATTTATTAATTGAAAATACCTTGTGCCTAAAGGTAAAGCAATTAAAAATTATTAGCTTTCATCTGGAGGAACAGATATCATTTTAACCACAGCTTTTTTTTGTTGGCTACAGTTGGCAGACCCTCACGCAGAGGCAGAGCTTTTTGATTTGGTCAAGTAACAGATCATTAAGCACAGCACCAGGCAAACCCAGAGAACTAGGAAAATTTATAGAGAATGCCTCCAAAATACTTCAGCTTCAAGGTAGGCAGAACATACCTTTCACTTGTTCACTCTGGCCCACTGACTCAAACAGTAAATACACTGGGCAATTTAATAGGTTGATGCCAGCACCTGTGGCTGCAGATAGGAAGTGTACTTGATGCTATAAAGAGCAAAGTTGGTAAATTTGCTGTAGGATCACAGAAAGGATGTTTCTCTTTAATGATTTCTAACTGACAAACCTCTTGCAAACAAGACATTAGTCGATTTCAAACTGACAAACCTCTTACACTTTGGAAAGCCTTTCTCATTAATTCAGCATTCACAAGTGGTAACAAGATTGTCATCCCTACAACACGGATGTACAAAACACACTCCTGAAAAACTGAAACTTGAGAAAACCTCCTATTTCCCAGCAGCTCTTCCTCTCCCATCACCTTCACAAAACATTAACCTTAAGGCTCACCCAGATTTTCATTTCTCAAACTGTGAATAAAGGAGAAGCCTCAGAATCTGAGATAACAACAAGCAGAATGTAAAGGGGCAGTGCTGCGACAAGATGGGAGGTCCTGTCCTCATTAGCATCCCTCCAAAAGAGAGGTTAGGGATACCCCTCAGCCTGGAAAGTGCTTCCTAGGGAGACAGTTCTGAGTGCTACTCAGACCTACAGTAAATCTGGCTGCATTTGCACCGAAATTTGATTAGCCATTTCAAACAAAGAGAAGCATTTAGCTTGTTCTAATGTTTTATGAAACTTGCAAACCTGCAGGAGTTTTCCTGTGTGAACTGTCTCTAATTACTGCTGTTTTCTTTTAGCTTTGATCAGAACATGGAACACCTGCTTTGACGTTCATCTCAAGGTAAAATGCTGACACTATGAATGGCAACATTATCAAAATGCTCTGATATGTTTCATCATAGTTACTTTTTTATTGTCTTCTTTAAAAATATAAAGGAAAAATAAAACCACTTTAATATTTCATTTTGAAAAAATTAGGAGTTGTTCTCATGAAATAAAATTCTGACAAAAACTTTGAGGAGTCGTGTTATGCCATGATGTCCTGCAGCAATGAAGCCCATACAACTGCAGTTTATGTGCAACAAGTCCTAGTACTTATTTCTCTCTTCCAGCAAAACTCACATCCCAAAATCAGCCAAATTTGGGTAGAGGTTTTGCACACCTCTTAAGCTTGTAGATAGGCAGTGGGGTAGAAAATCCACTTCTTTTGCAGAGTGTGTTACATTTTAATGTTTTGTTGATGACATTAGTTTATTTAGGGTGAGAACATCCTGCTGTGAACTACTTTAATATGAGAAAAAAATAACTTTGTCACTGGACAATGGATGTATTTTCCAAGTTTCTTTCCACAGGTTGTTTTCCACAAACTTGTTTGTTTTTTGTCAGAGGGATGAAGTACACCAAACATCATAATAACCCAGACAGAAGAGGGATCCTGGGTTTGGAGGAGTAGAGAGCAGTCTCAGTAGTAGAGAAAAAGTTCCATATGAAGAGAGCATGATATTGCTCTACACCCCTCTGCAGATTGACAGACAGCAGTGCATTTTGGTCATAATAATCCATCACAACACAACTTCCCATCCCCTAAAATGATAAACCAAATTAAAGTTGGGTGCAAAGAAAGTGCAATTAAAACTGATTTTTTCCAAATTTCATGAGAGGTGGCCTAAGGCAGAGATCTGCACAAGAAAAAAATCTGCTCCACAGAATACAGCACTTGGCTTTGATATTTTTCTCATTAAAGGAAAAGCCCTAGGATGGGTTAAACAAGTGACAGTGCAGGAATGAGAAGCAGCAATGTCTCCCTGCAGTAAAGGGGAGCTGTACTCCCTCCTTCCATGCTGAAAAGCAAGGGAACAGACTTCATTTACCTCCTCTTCTGTTTATTTCACGCACTCTTAAAATACACATTCCTTTTGTCAATATTCACAAAAGAGGGAGCAATCAGTGAAGTAATGCATTTTGCTTAGGGAGAAATGTAAATTCTCTCACTTTGAAGCATAACCTAATTCTCACCTCCAGAAGTCAGTAGAATGTAGCCATGATATTTTCTGAAAAATCCTTTCCTTAGGATTTTTTCTCCTGAGAATCTGAGAGGCCTCAGGAACAAAATGTAAACAATGATTATCTGCTGCTGTGGAATGCAACAGGTGGATCTGTGATTGGTCTCATGTGGTTGTTTCTAATTAATGGCCAATCACAGTCCAGCTGTCTGGATTGTCTTGGTCACAAGCCTTTGTTATCATTCTTTTTCTGTTCTTAGCTAGCCATCTGATGAAATCCTTTCTTCTTCTTTTAGTATAGTTTTAATATAATATATATCATAAAATAATAAATCAAGCCTTCTGAAACATGAAGTCAACATTCTTGTCTCTTCCCTCATGCTAGGACTCCTGCAAACACCATCACAGTAGAAGACCTTTCTTAGAAAGCAAATTTTTGCACAAATGTACAGTTTCATTCTGGCTATTTCCAGATCTGAGGATAATAACTTGAAAGTAGGTAAAATATGTCAAACTGAAGGTCTGCAGAGGTCAGTATTCTCCCTCTAATTGTGAATATGGAGGCAGGCTGTTCTGTATCCTGTGAATTGTTGTTATTTTGTTATTTGTTGTCCCCTGGTATCAGCTGTTTTCCCTGTTGTTATTTTCATTTTCTCTTTTTGCACTTTCATGCCCTATAAGACCTCATTGTTTACTTAGGTTCACACCTGGCCATATGAGGAGGCTCCAGTATGAAATGGATAGAAGAGCATGGGAACAGAGCAGAGAGTCAGACTTTTCCACATGGGATGGAATCCTAGCCTTCTTCTTCCACTGTGTTTGTGGCATCTGGCTTTATTCTCTTAAGCTGCAAACCATAGGTTTTTGCTGGTCTGCATCAAAACAAGTATGAATATAGACTACAAACCGTGTCCTGAATCTATAATGGATGACTGCTTAAACTGTTCAGAGGTGCTCCATGAATATTTTAGTTAGATAGGTCAGCCTACGAGTAAAAAGTACAGTTGCCTCTTACATGGCAAATGAACAGGTGTAGAATGGTAAATCAACAGCATTTACCTCCATTTTTCCAAAGAATGCCTAAACCTTCTTTGAAACTTTTGAATACATGGAAGAATTAAGTGTCTATACTCTGATAGGGCAGCTGTCAGAGTATATACCCCACTAATTTCAGTGGGGTTGAGAGATCTTCAGGAAATCAAATGTTGCATGGGGTCTAATATTTGAAATTTTTCCTTGATGTGTGTAAACAAAAAAGCTTCATCTTAATCTACAGAAAATATATTTTCTTTTTTTTTATGGATATCATCAAAAACAAGGCTTGATTTATCAATATAAAGCAAAATTTACAAACTATATACATTGTTTCTAAAACTTAGAACAGGTGTAATATTTATTTCCTACATAGCATACATACATACTACATAGTATCACTAGTAGAGGTATCAGTGTTTGTGACTTCAGTTATTGAAAACTACAGGTAAAAAAATTTCTTCAGTACTTGAATTTTCAGTACTTCACTAGAAATTAGTGTCTGAGTGTGACAGTGGTCACAGGGGTTTTCGGGTGAGGAAAGAGATGAGAATGGTGACTCCATGTTCAGAAGGCTTGATTTATAATTTTATGATATACATATTACATTATAACTATACTAAAAAGAATAGAAGGCAAAGTCTCATCTCAGAAAGCTAGCTAAGAATAGAATGGAAAGGAATGAAAAACAAAGGTCTGTGGCTCGGACAGAGAGAGAGACCCAGCTCTGCCATGACTGGTCACTAATTCCAAACATTCACACGAGATCAGTCACGAATCCACCTGTTGCATTCCACAGCAGCAGATAACCATTGTTTACATTTTGTTTCTGAGGCCTCTTAGCTTCTCAGAAGGAAAAATCCTAAAGAAAAGGATTTTCACAAAAGATGTCTGTGACATCTGAGGAACAAAGTCGAATGTGCATCTTATGCTTGCATTCAGGAAATATTGTATATATTACTTTGAACACACTGGGGAAAAGTCTACTCTAGAGCTAAGGAACTGATGACTGAAAGAAGTTATGAATACAAACTCTTCAACTATGAATATAACAGATAAATCATATTCATAATACAGAAGAACCTCTAAAAATTAAATGGGATGAACCTCTGACTTTTATCCTTTCCCTTTTGTAGATTCGGATGTTCCCCAACGTCTTACAGAAAATATTTTTATATGGCACTATAAACCTAGGAGCAATCTTCCAGTCTATAAACTCCACATTTAATTTCTGTTGGCTTTCATTTGTCTCATCAAAATTTACTCTCTAAATTACACTCCCCAGAGTATTTTCACTGAAGATAGCAGGACAATCCCAGTAAGGACCTAGGTTATAACAGGATGTTCTTGTCAGTTGGCCCAGAGGAGTCAGGAAAGGTGGGTGAGACACAAATCTAACCTTCTGAACTGAAATCTTGCTCAAAGATTTGAGCCAGAAAGCATTCTCCAATTTTTTCTATTTGACCTTGTTATGGGTCAAATGGGAGCTTCAGACAAGCCCTGCCTTAGGCTAAGACTTTTGGCAGCAGCTTGAATTTAGGCAGTTTGCCCCTAAATCACTTCAGCCCACAAGTTGTCCAGAATGGTAGATGGGGTCATTATAAAATGCATTACTTATTGAATAGATAGAAGATTAAGAGTCAAAAGACCTTAAACAGAGTTACTTACTACACAGTATAAAAGAACCACTAGTAGATTACATGAAACTGTGCACAAGATTAGGGTACCTATATTAAAGCTAGCAAAGAAACAGTTTAGATTAGAAGTCAATGTAATTTATCACTGAAATGACAATAGTGTACATAGAGTCCATTCACTCAATCCCCAGCAGAGTAAGCACAAAGAATTGGTGTCATGACTTTGGGGAGAAAGCTCCACATGTTTCCAGGGAATGTGCAGAAGATTTCTGCTTTGTGAAAGTTTGATGTAGCTTTTAGAGTTGTAAAGTGAAGCGTCTGTCAGTCAGAAATTCCAGCTTATCTTTCTACATGTGCTTCCACAGCACGATGTCCATTGTCACCTAAAACCATCAATTCCATGGTGCTGAATTAACTCCATCAAGGCAAATTGTCTTGACTGAGTCATTGCACCAAGGCTTAGGTGAGCATATGTGAGATGCCCTGAGTTATTTCATCAGCTAATGAGCAACAGATATGCTCTCGTGTGATGGGGGAAGATGCCCTGCTACAGACCTTGCTGTGGACCTCACAAACTGAAAAAGCTAAGACAAGTAAGTGAGTTGATGATCACAGGGATGGCTTCTGTTTACTCTAAAAATGTCATGGCCAAACAATGCTACTGGTCAAATGCCAGTTTTGCATGCATTAGCAGAGGTAAAGAGATGTTTTTACATTCTGGAAATCTCAGCTGGAGGAAAAAGAGTTTAGTACCTTAACAAGAACAAACACAGTAAAGATGAGGCATTTACTTGTATAAATAAGTAAAAAATCTGCATCTTAAAGTCCATATCCCAAATGTTTCACTCAAGTCTTACTTCCATTTTCATATTCAGGAAAGCTGAAAGGACACAAGGAATAGAGGCAACCAAATGTTCAGAATTAAATAGAATCATACAATATATATCAAGTGCTAAAGCTCAGAAAAAAAATCAGGACATGCCAATGTAATTGATATTCCTGTGCATTAAGACATAGCCTTTTAAAACATGATATTACGCTGTTTTATTTAAGAACTTTTAACTCATCATTACTAGATACTTTTCTCACTAAACACCTATAAACTCCAGACTAAATTTCTTGTCTAAGGTGAATACAACACTAAAATTTCCCTGTTGGCACTCCATGCATTACTATAGAACTGCTTGGGGGAAGCCATCAAGTTCAGAAGTGGAAGGTCCAACACGAAAAATTCAGGTCTGTTTGTGAGAACATGGTGTGAGTGACTATCTGTAGGGATAACTGGCATCTCCAACATTACACTGAGATACTTTGAACGAGCAGGATAGGTCTGAGTCTGCCAGGAGAGGAACTGGTAGTGTCTGTCACTGGAAATGTTGGGGAAGGTCCAAGCAGAGGTTCTGACTGTGAGCCCATTTTGCCCCAAAGTACATGACAGACCATGCAGCAGTGGTGGCCCTCAGACAAAAACCAGCAATCCAGAAGAACTTAAATAATATCCATTTGCCATCTGACTTCCAGGAGCCAGACAACTGCCTCCATGATGGCATCTTTGAAAATCTCTACAAAGCAATCTCTCAGAAGTCTGCAGTTCCCGAGCTCCAGTGCCCCTCTTCACAATGCTAAGATGATGAAGTGCATTATTTATGGATTCAAATGGTACATTCTTCTCCCAAAATAATTGTTGTATAATTGGGATAATGTCCTTCATTGTCTGCCTAAGTGAAACTTGGGTAGGAAATAACTCCTGGCTTTCAGCCATTTGATCAGTAGTCAGAGCTGACTGAAAACTTACCATCACGGCATTCAAGAATAATTAATCTTTTCAAATAAACAAAATATGTCACAGTAGCACTCCTCTTCCTTACAATATTTTATAGTATTTTAGATTGAAATAATTTTAAAATGTCTTTTCCCCCTTCTAAAAACTCTTGCAATAATGTACAAAGCAATTATGACAATATTTTCCACCTTTTCTCCTCCTCAACCTCTTCCCATCATCAATCCTCTTGTGTAAGCAGATGACTGTCAAGATTGTGATAGGGAGTTATTACCTCCGTATAGACAATAGGTCTAGTGATCATGCCACTGCAGCCTTGGGAAGGTTTTCAGAAGGAAGTTAAGAAAAGGTCTCCAGATTCCTGAGAGCTTTACAATGTGAAACAGGGGAAACTGAATCAATTTGGCATCTAAAAGAGAGGGTAAAGACTCTGATAAATTTCCTGGATGTGTCCACAGTGCTGTAGTGGAAGTAAATATACTCAAGTACCATAGTGGGACCTCTGTAGCTGTACAGCCACAGTAACCTGTTTGGCATGTTAATTAACTCTGAGTTAATTATCCCTGAGCTAGTTAACTCAGGAGTTAACACAACTTTCAGAGCAAATTTTGCAGAGAGCACTGAGTCCTAGTTTTGCTGAACTGAAGGAGCAGAGAACTTATCTTGAGAAGTTTGAAGCCATTTGTGGCACTGGAAAGGATTTTATCCTCTTGACTTCCATGTCTAATTTGGAGAGGTTGCACTTTTGATAAATGTATGAAAACTATCCTTCTGCCTTGCACTGAAAAATAAAATTTCAAATCCTTAAAGCATCTTGCAGAACCAGGCCCAAGGGCAGGAACTGCACCTTGGAAATATCATCAATTACGATATATGGAATACGTGTGAAACAACAGGTCAGCATCAACACATCAACAATCCACACCAGCACTAAACACCTGTGTGAGGGCAAAGATTCAGACACCTGTGAATGCATACAGATATACTTCTTCAGGCTCACCATCTCAGGCACCCTTGGAATATAACAAATCACTGCCTCTCACTGCAGGATTTACTTAATAGCGAGCTCTCACCTCTTGGCAAATCCTGCACAGTTTCTCATTAGCAGAATTACAAAGATATTTTCCCTTAAGTATCCAGCATTTCTACTGGCAGGGCTGAGCTCCAAACAAGAGCAGAAGCATCTCCTATGAAGTTTTCAGTAACTCAAGGTCTTTAACACCTTCTGTTTTAGTACTCTTGAGCAGAGTCTGAATCTGTTGCTATTTGTCTGTGTGGGCTGTATTTCCACATTTTTAAAACATTATTACAGCAATTATTTACATCACAATGATGTGACCTGACTAGATTTCAACAGAGTGAGCAGCTTTATGTTTCAACATTTTAGGAGAGATTCTCCCAGACAAAATGGTGATTTAAGTATAGAAAGATTCAATTACCCTCAAACTTAGTTCCATATGTGACATTCAGGGGAGGCTAGAAGCTCCCTTTCTCCTCTCTTTAATATCTGAAGATGTTAAATGAGGAAGACTCAATAGGAAGTAGCTAGCAAAAGTGAAGAGAGAATTATACAAGAATCAAAATATGTGAATGGAGAGTAATTTTCTGAATCTAAACATCCACACACAGAAAATAAAATTATTCCTTGAGAAATAAATCAAGATTGGAGATAAAGTAATTTGGTGAAGAAGAAGTAGTAACAGATATCTATCTAGGTTAAGAACCTAGCTGTAGTATTATGTATCAAATGACTGATATTTTTCAGCTCAATCTTCTGATCAAACTAGGAAGATAAACAAAAGAAATAAAAAGAAAGTAAATACAATTATCTGTAGCAAAGTATTTTTGTTAGATTAGAAACTATTAGTAAGGAAGTAGAGAGAGGGAGAGGAGCTACTAATCAATGAAGTGTTGCTTTTTGCCTTACTGGTCTGCCAAGAAAAAAATCTACCTCATATGTCAGATTTAATTATTCATATACATTGAGAGTAATGATGCTGAAAATTACCATAAATCTTCCTTACTCTGATTTTTTAAAATCCATGACAAACATTTAATACATTCAAATGGCAACAATAAAGTTGTTCTAGCACGGCTGGGAGCTTGGTGATGAGCACCCTTACTCCTGGTCCCCTCCACCTCATGTAGCAAAGCTGAGAACTCCTAAGTTAATGTAATGATTGATACACAATCCTTCCTGAGCTGGGTAAAGATGGTGGAAACACTTCACTTTCTTGCATTGCATTAGACTGAGTAAAGACAGAAGAAACCTAGCCTACCAAGCAGAGGACTGGGCTCCAAGACGCTACAAGAAACATACAACAAGCAGCTCATATTCCTGCCTTTTCTCCTCACATTTTCTCTTCTCCTCCATGCTTCCTCTGCAGCAATACATCTACTCCTTAATTTTTGAGCTTATACTGATGCCTTAGAATTTTAGCTTTTATATTTTTAATTTATTTGTAATCCTGCAATGCTTTAATGTATAACTCCAAACTCCATATAAAGTGTTAGCTACTGCTTTCCCATTTTGGTCAGACACAACAATTCTTCTCTAGGCCTGGGAATCAAGGACAAGCTACTGTCTTAGGACCAGAGAAATGTAAACAAAAGTGAGTTGGAGGAAGAGCAAACTTAGGGTAAATGTCTTCATTACCCAAAGCTATAATTAGCAGATTGACCCCCAGTCTGCAAATGGACCAAACTTTTAAAAGTATCAAACCCATCACCCTTTGTCCATTTTTGGGTGTAGCCCCTGAAGGGGCATCATCAGCCCTGAATTATTTTTAAATGAGGCCTTGGCTCTAGTTACTCTTCCCTTAGTGAGATAGTTTGGTTGAGCTGCTCTTCCACAGTTAATGGAGAGCTAAATTAGCCATGTGGAGTATCAAGAGAGTGCAAATGCTCACTGCAAAAGCATCACCTGACAGCAGCCAAGAAGCCTCTCAAGCTGAGCACCTGAGTACAGCATGATGCCTGCAGGCACGGTCACAAACATAGAATTACTGATGTAAGATGTTGGAGACTTATTTCATAGTGGGGCATGTCCTGGCCTTGTCTGAAAGAGCACAGCTGTGACTAACAAAAGTGCCTCCATGTGGTTTTATATGGACTTGGAGTGTGTTCCAATCCAGTTAAATGGGATTCCACGAGCTAAGATGTCTGTCCAGCTGCTCTGACCTGGGCAGACTGAAGAAATTTGGAAAATCCCCGGAGGCTAATACCTCCAGGGTCTGACACACAGTGGAGTTACATTCCTGCATGCCCCCTGAGCTCTGGAGTCCATCCTATTTGTGCTCTTCAGCCTCAGTAAATGTCATCTGAGTCATGTCCCCTAGGAATGAAAAGCTGAGCAGTATTTGCAACCACTGTATTGCTGCCTCAAGAACCAAATGATGGCCCTCTGACTTGCTTCCCTGCTTCCAACTGCAGCAAAAATTGGATGTCTTGGGAGAAGAAGGTGGTCAGAGCAAGGAAATATGAATTATCATCTCCCAAGGGATGGTATGCAACAGTCTGCACAGACACTGATTACAGCAGTGGGCTTGGGACCCTGAACAGATGTAGAGATCCTCTCCTTCACTGATACATCTAACCAGTTTTCAGGTGTTTCCTCAAATATTAGTTCTGCTCAGGTAAGGAAACATTTCCTACTAAGAGTGACATTACCTTCACAGGCCTAGGGCTTGGTTGGCTACAGTTCCTGCATTCCATGCAGTGCTGCCATGGCTCTGCAGGCTTCTCACTGAACTCACTCAGAAACTACCAATCCTCCTGCCTTGTCACCTGACAGGCCAAAACTTAAAAGCCTCATCTACATGAAGCCAGGACAAAGTATGTCATTCACTGATAAAGTATGCTATTCACATTCAAAAAACCCCAAACAATTCAGCTTCATTGCTTTTTGTGGATCTGGGCCCCTGCTAGAGACAGTGACCATGAATTATTTCAGTGTTCTGGGGGTAAAATAACCAACTGTTCTGTTTTCTGGGCCTTTCTCATATTTGTTTTCCAAGAAAAGACATGGTCTTCTGTAGCTTAGATTTGCTCCAAGCTACAACAACCTACAGTTGATGTGCCAACTTCAACAACGTTTCAAGGCAGTCAGACTTCTTCAACTCCTCACACTTCTACTCTGGAACACTGCTGGGGATAGCTGTGAAATTTCAACTGATTTGCACTGGCACAGGATATTGCCTTGGACTTCCTCATTAATACAGAGATAAATAGGACTTACTGCAGAAAATGCAATAGATATCTAATTAAGTGGATATTTGTATTGTTCATAGCAGAATTTGGATGAAGACTGATTTGTCTCTGAGTGGTCAATATTGAGACATATCCCCAGATGGTGAAAATGCAATGAGAAAGGGGGTATGCACAAAGCAAATGTATGGAATCAGACTGTGTACTATTTCCACAGCCATGTGATATTTCACTGTCAGAAAGTCTGATGTTTACTCTTGGCCTGTTGCTATGCCTAATTGCTAAGTATTTATTGGAACAAATTATTAGAAAAATAAGCCAAACAGGAAAAGAATAAAGACTCATTTATGTGGAGGAAAAAAAAAAAAAGCTTCTCCCCACATCTGATAAATAGCCAGGCAGGCATAGCTGAAGGATCTCCATGTCAAATGAATATTTGAGGTACTGAAAAATAAATTTCAGTGAATTACAGGAAGTTTACCTAAAAGGATGCTAAATGTAGCTTCATTTTTTATTCCTACTGGGCATGAAAAAAGTTTATACACAATGAAATCACTTGGTGAAACTACAACATGTATGTGACTTCAGCTTATTAACTTGCCTTTCTGTTGGTTTTCCCAATTTTGATAAAACAGATTAATCACTGTAGAGTTCCTCCTTATTTGGAATAAAAGGGCTCGATATCCAGTCATTTTTATGTCCTGATTTCTCATATTTGTCTTGTTAAACGAGCTCAGTTGTTTGTAACCTTACCCCACTGATGTCATGGCAAATATCTATCAGGCAATCACTTTTCCACAGAACTGCTCAGCCCGCAAGATTAATAAAGGCAGACCACACAGATATCCAACACCCATTTCCTGGCACTCTAAAAAACCTCCTGCCACAAGACACCCTCCAGTTACTTCCTTTGTCTTCCTCCACTATTACTTTTTCTCCATTTCTGAGCATCATCTTAGCTCACACATGTTGGTTTTCCCCTATGACTTTCCTGTGACTTCTTATGGTGGGATCATTCTCCTCCTTTTATAGGTGGGAGCACTGCAGCGTAATATGGTATCAAGATGAGGAAAAGTATAGGCAGCTGTGGCCTCTTCCATAGTACAGGAGGAAGAGGATGACAAACATTAAGATACAACAGAAATTAGGAAATAAACCAAAACAAAACAAAAACCAAAACAAACAAAACCCAAAACAAAGAAAAAACCATCTAATTTGGCTAGGGCATTTGAGGAATCTAATGCTTTGAATACTTTCAGGGCATAAAAACCATAAACTGTATAGTCATTATTAATAGCTTTTCTGACATCTTAGTCCTTCATGTTGAAGCTGTGTTTTAATTCACTAAATAGTCACCACAGAAACCTGAAATCAAACAAAAAAGAGGTGTCAGTGATAGAAGCATGGTGATATGGCACAGAGTGATACTCTCTGCCTTTGTTATCTGTGACCTCCAGAAATACAGACAGGAAGAGAGAGAACACAAGGGTTGCTTTAAGATGTGTATTAACTCTCAGGCTGTCAAAGCACAACACCAGAAATATATCTGCAGCAAACTCCTGAAACAAAGAATTACCTTATGCAACAGCTTCAGAGGATGAAACTGCATTTTTGTCTCCATAAATATAGCTTCATAATTTAGTCTCTCCTAAATGCTGTCAGTAGAGAGAAGGCTCTAGAAAATAAGTAGCTTTATGTGGTGAGTAGTCTGCAAGCTGCATGTACTTCTTGTGACAGTGCCTAGCATATACACAAGAGTCACCCAAAACAAGCCCTCCTGATGCCACAGCTAGCTGGAAAATACAGAAGAGCCATGTGTTTAGTGTATTCCTGAACCTCTACTCACACAAATACAAACTTTTTTGTCCACTCATACATCAAACCTTTAGAGATAAAACCACCCAGATTTTTGCTGCTTTCTGGAGACAAGAAACACAACCAGTGTAAGGGTTGCACGATAATTTTGTTTAGAGAAATCTTGATCCTTTTGCACATCTCTAATTTGGAATAGGACAGTCACCAACATGAGCTATACTAAATAGCCACAAAGAAGTGTTTGTAACCTGGTTAACTTTCCATGCAGAGAGATTTACTTCTGTAACAGAGAGATTTCTCTTGCAGAGAGAAATCTTCTTAAATAGACAGATAATTCAGAGAAGCACTTTGAACTCATGATTTCATGGCTCCTGCACTCTCTCTTAGTGACACCTAAATTTCCCTGTATGTGCAGCACGGGAGGTGGTATCTATTCACACACTTTTGAAGTAAACAACTCAAATATTATAAAGTCTAGAGTACCCTTAAAAAGCCACCCTTGGTCAAGAGCCATCACACAGTTGTTACATTTATTCTAGTTTGGTCAGTTTTGGTTGGGTTTGGTTTTGTTGCTTTTTTTAAATATAAATTTATTTTCAGCATAAAATGTCTCCACTTTAATAAATTTTATCCATTTTCAATTTACCTAATTTTGCATTTCACTCCTGCCTTGCAGCACTCCATCTCATTTCAGGGATAATCTTACCCGATTTCTTTATCCCTTCTCTCCAGACACAGTAATTATCAGCTCTGAGAAATCAAGAGGGCAGCTTCTCACAGAAACCTTAATAATAAGTGTTTTAAAAATTGTTTAACAAACTATTCTAGATATAATAATTAAATTTCCCCCTGAAATATAAGGTTTTGGAGCTGAACATTTCTTTTATACTGTTGAATAAAAATGAGTTTCTTCTAAAGAAAGTGCTCTGACAGATATGCTACAGATTTCTGCTGAAGTGATTTCAGCTGGCAGTGCATCTCATTGCTTCTTATTTTCTTTTCTCATTTCATACCCAGCCAAGATGACCAAAGTATAAAATCTTAAAGTAAGTTTTCTCCAACACATGGCCTTAACATGTGGTTCAGATAGACACAGAATGTTTTTGGAAAACCCCTTTTTCCTGATGCAAGATGAAATGTCACATTAATGGGGATCGCTGCAACTTAATGGGAATAAACACTACATCTGTGATAACCAATAACTTAACCAATGAATGGCTAAAATGCGTTTTAGCTTCTAATCTTTGACCTACTGTTTAGGCTCCCATCAATCTCAGGGATTTTTTTTCCCTACAGCTGAATAGAAAAAAATATTTTTCTATTGAAAAATCTAATTTTACATAGGTAAAAAATTTGCTCTGTTCTTTTTTTCCTCTTTGGGAGTTTTCAAATGATGAAATCTTTCCTCTGTATCCCTCAGCCAAGGGAACAGAAGTGACATGACGCTGATACATATTAGAACAAGGCATTTGGAAGGGTGGGTGCTGATATCAGCTGCCAAAATTGCCTCCCATGGAAAAGTCAAATCACTGGAAGGGTTGGAAGCACAGGGCAGGAAGACAGTGCACTGCTGGAGAAGCTCAAGCTGATTTCACCCTGATTCAGGGTGTTTTTCAGTTCAAAGGCAAAGCAGTTGGAAGGAAGCAACTTGGTTTTGAGAAGCTCATCACAGACTCCAAGAAAAGATGGATGTTTTGAGAATAAATTGCATCATCAATAAGCAAAAGGATTTGTTTTCTAATTTTACACTTAGTTTTACAGAACTTTCAGACAAGCTGCTCAGTACTTATATATCAGTATTTCAAATTACATGGACATTGACTTTCCAGAAAGTCCATGAAACTCACTGATGTGTTCAGCAGCAGGGCTGCTGAGCATCCCTGCAGTGAAGACTTGTTCAACCACTGGCCTCAGCCTCTTGAGAGCCTATAGACAACCAGATACTGAAATCTGCTAAAATAAAGCAACTTTAGGCAAAAATAATTGCTTTAGTTGCAAAGTTTGAGATGTCACCTGCAATTCAGTTTCAAAAGAGTAGAAATCTTTTTAAAACCCTGTTCTGGCTTGGCCCTGACAGATTGAAAGGGAAGCCAAGAGTGGGGTTACCCTTTGCACAGTGCATGACATCACTGACTACAACAGTAAGTCACAGGAAAGGAAGCAAACCCACCCAGTCAGGTTTCATGTAACTTTTTATTAAAATATAACTTACAAATAACACATCTTATGAAATTAAAGAGTCCAATTGTAATTCCTGAATTTTACAGCTCAGCATGAATATTGCCATATATTTACAAATGCTGTAAAACAAGTACATTGGGATCTTTAACACAAAATAAACTTGTTTGATGGAAAAAACTATTTTATATATCTATACAGAAAGGAACTTTTTCCAAACAAGAGCTACAATTAAAACTAGCCACTACCTTAAACTAACTACTAACTAAAGCTTCAAAACATAGGAATGGCTTCACATTAAACTAATCCATGAGAAATAGACCTAACATATGTTACTATATATTGCTACTATATTTTGTAATATTATTTATGTTAGTTATATTATATTATATTATATTATATTATATTATATTATATTGTATTGTATTGCATTATATTGTATTATAAACATATATTACCACTGCATTGCATTAATATTGTATAATAACATCTATTAGAAGAAAGGTCTATTAGGTGGATTGCAGCTGGTTCCGTGTTTTAACATTAAACAGTTGCAGCACTGGAAAACCCATAATAAAAGTTCATATTTAAAATTTTCAGTTTCCTTTAGGAATCCAGATGAGCTCTTTTCTTTGGCGGTGTCTCATCATCTTCATCATCAGGATAACCAAATACTTCAAATAGACCTCTCTGCTAATTAGAAAAAGATAAAAAAATTAAATTCCCACATTGAAAAAATACATGCTGCATATCTGTTTTGCCCCCAAGTCTTAGGAGTGAGCAATAAAATTCTTGCCACAGTTTTCTGTAGCTGCTCAGAAGCTAAGATTCAAATAATTCTCAGCTGTAAAAGGCACAAAAGAGGTATCACTTCCTGCATTTTGTCTGCTTAACAACACTTATAAATTCCCTGATGGGCAATAGATTCCAAAAAAGGCAATCTTATCGGTGTATCACACACACAGGGCACCAGCTGGGCAGGGAAGAAAGCCAAGGAATAAGTTCAATCATGCAGAAGAGGCAAAATTAACCTGTGCCCACCAAATGAACAACAGACTCCAGTCCCACCTTATCCTCCTTGAACCTTACCCCAGACTAATCAGGGTTTCACTCTTAGTGAAACTAGTCCGAGATTTGGGTGAATTTGTCCCTAACTAAGGCACCCTGTACAAGGCTTTTGCTGACTGTTCCACATTATACCCAGTAAAGTTCCACGATGCTGCTCTACTGTCCTATGTAAGGACAGAAGCTTTCATAAAAGTTCTCTCCCACCTTGGGGGCTGTCACCACTGTTGTCAGGGTTGTATATGTTGGATAGGAGCCATTGGAGCTTGCTGGTGATGTTGGAGCTGCCTTCTCTTCACCTTCACTGAACTGCACATCTTCATCCACCTGTGAGACTGCTGCTTTGACAAATGTCTCACCAGGCAACATGGAGGAGACACTGCAAGAGACATAGGACAAGTGATTGAAGCTTTGCCTGATGTTTCATACTCAGACAGGTCATAAATGGCTTCCAAAGCTTTAGAATTAATTGACTTGGAAAAGGTAATCCAGCTCCAGCCCTGCTTCCACCTGCACCAGAAGCTTCACAAATACCCAGGCAGACTGATAATGAGGCAGACTGAATCCTAACTCAGAAGAACAAAGCAAGATTATGCTTTTCATAAACTGAGAGTTTTCTGAACAGAACATTTAATCTACTGAGCACATCAGCTCTGCTCAAAGAAAGGTAGATGGGGGTTTACTCTAACTCAAGGAGTTTTCAGCAAGAATGAAATCCAACCCCAATCCCAGCCACCTGCTTCTGCTGCTCTTTGGGAAATTAAAAACTAACCAGCAGGCCTGCAGAATGGCAGTCACTGGCAGTCTCCTAAGACAGAAACTGGGCCATACCTGTTCAGTTTCTCATTTTGCTGGTATTTTTCTTGCTCATATTTTGTCTTCAGTCCCTGGAATGTGTGAATGTTTTTGACAGATTCCAGTGCATCAGAGAAGTTCTCAACTATATGTGCAATAAGGAAGTGAATACCCTCCTGAGTAAAAACATATACAGGGTTTCAGTCTCAAATGTTCACATACAGAAAGTCAGAAAGCTTTTAACTTTTTATTTTGGAAAGTAACTGCTTCCTTGTCCAGAACCAAAATATTGTTGTCAAGAGCAAGCAGGAAGCAATCAGATTTATTCTTTGGAAAAAAGCTGAGATCTAGAAAGAATTATTAAACTTCCCTTAGAAATAGACGATAGACTCAGCAATGTCCCAGTTCCATTTATGACTCTTCCAGCAAAACAAGATGTTTGCTATCTTGGAAAAGTCTGCCTCTTGCCCTGCGAGGTCATGGATGTGTTGGTGCTAAGGCTGCTGCTGAACTCACCTTTCGGATGAATTCAAACAGCTCCATTGAAGCAGACTTGAGCAAGTTGCACTTATTCCGGTTGTCCAACACAGCATTTACAACTGGTTCAAACAGGTTTCCCAGAGTGATGTAATGGTTATAAAGTTCATCTTTCAGGCCAATTATCTTCCTCATAAAGCGAAGAGCACCTGTGTGAAGAAAGATATTCAAGCATTCAAAAACCACATGCCAGGCTCTCATCTTCTTGTGGAAGAATTTAAAAACCTGGTGTTACCCCAAGAGGAAGATGCACCCCAAAGTGCAGAAGCAGATTTGTTGACTGGTCACCTTTTCAGGAACCATGGATTTCTTTCTCAAGTCCAGCAGCAATGCATTCCAGCATGCATAAAGTTCATATATTAACTCCCCACTGTGCTTTTGTCCTTGTTCCCCTCCCAGAACAAGCCCTAAGTCTTTAAAGATCCTGGTTCACAGAATTTCACTCACTCTCCACAAGGAGAACCAGATTTAGGACATTATTAAGAAAGGACACCATTTCCACTGAAATGAGGTAGGAAATCTGATTACAAAGGATCCTGCCATGAAGATTTGAAAGAATCTCTGTAGAGATTTGAAGATTTGAAAGGAGACAACAATCCTCTTCCCACAAGAAACTGCATTGGTCTGTACTTACAGACAGCTTCTACCTCATTTTTTCCAAATTACTTAATTGTAGCCTGTAAAACCCAGCAAATGAACTGGAATTCTGAATTCAAGTGTACATTGGTACTGGTACACCTTCCACACAGGACACACAAAGCCTTGAAAAAGGAAATCATGACAGTTCCATACTCACACAAGGCCAGAAATTTGTGTTTGGATTTCATCAAGACCAGTGTTCTTCTTAGGAGATCTTTCTTGATAATGAAAATCTTCATGTGATACTTGTGCCGTTCCACACAAAAAGACAACAGCTGCAAAACTGAGGCAAGTATTTCTGCTGTTTGATAATTATCTACAAGAAAAAGTAATGCCATAAGTTGTACAAAGAAAAAAAAAATGTACTGTCAAAATACACTGAGCTCAGTTGCTATTGGAGTTCCTGACATATTTTTAGTGGGCTTTTTATTTTACTGGATTGCTTTAGGAAGCAGGACATTGGGTCAGAGCAAAACAACAAACACAACTGTGGCTTTTTTGCCTTTACAGTAAATATTCTTTAAAATTAGACTAGTAAAACTATGGCATTATTCTCAATATACATGAAGGAAGCACATCTTTACAAAGTAGACCATCAAGCTATGTCAGCATTCACAGCTTCAGGAAAGGGCTATGAAACATCCTGCCCCAAGAATCCCTGTCCCTGGAGGAACAGCAGCTTGCTGGCACGCATAACAGGTCTATTGCTGTTATCAGGACTGTAAGGCCCTTCAAAGGGAAAAAAATTTAAATTGTCATTACCTATTTCATACCATTCTTCTGATGTATCAGCCAGAAGCGGCGCTGTAAGAACATGAATGTAACGGTCGTAGAAGATATCGAGAAATTCAAATATTTCTAAATTCTAAAACAACAATAACTTCATTAAACACTCGCATTCACATACAACCTTTTAAATGAAAGAGTAGTAACAGAAGAAACATCCTACAAAGAATTCTACTGAGTTCTTTGAATCTGCAGCACTGTCTTCACACGAGATCAATTTCTTCATTTTGGGACAAACTTTTGTTTCTTGTGTCTCCAAACAACCTAGCTATCACTAAAAGAATTCCCAGCATGGATGCAAATATATACTGGGAAGAACATCAGTGACTCAAAGTGCTTGACAAAGTGTACTCAAACCATTCTGAAGTGCACATAGTTTTGCTCAGAAGAACCTGTAAACCATTTTTACAGTTTTACAGGTATTCTGGTACATAACAATGTATTAAAATCTTTCAGGCTTTATCATCCAGATGAGAGAGCTATGGTCAGACAGTACTACGGCACTGACACATGCGATTGTGTGGTTTAATACTGGCGCGATGACCCAGACACATACCTTTCATCAGAAAATTAGCTTATCTTTTGCTTATTTAAAGTCACTATCAGACCACAGTACACTCAATTAAAGAAATTTTTTATATATAATTTTTTTATCCTCTGCCCACAATAATAGCAATAGAGAATATCAGGCTTTTAAGTTTACCAAGACAGTATCATATTTTCTGCTATTCACGTTCTCTTACACTAGCTATGGCCAGCATTTTTTCTGGATCAATCAGAGCACACAAAATCTCCATCAACTGATTATCTCCTCCAAACTCAGGGTTTGGACTACAGATTATCTGCTCAATGACCTCAGTGATGAGTTGGGTATCCTGCAAAAAAAATCCAAAGAAAGAAATGACAAAATAATTACTCACAAGAATAGAATGAGTTCCCCACTTTCTGCAATTTTTTTAAAATTAAGAATTAAAACAAAACGCAGAAATTTAGGTTTTATTTTTCTGCTTATTTTCCTGTTTGCCCTAGAACTGGTATATTCAACAAACTCCAAACCACTTTTACTTACATTCTCACTCCGCTGGGCTTCTTGCATTACAAATTGTTGGATGGTGGCTGGACTAAATTCTACTAGATAAGACAATATATCCGTAGCAGCAGCTCTAACTTGCAGATTACCCATTCCCTAACAAAGAAAAAAAAAAGTTTAATTTGTTAGAGTAAATAAAGTTTGGTACTTATTATCATGTGAAGCTGCAAAGAGGAGGCAGTTTAAAAACTGGAGAATATTTTGTTACAAAAATTTTCATGACAAACACAGTAATATGGTTACAGAAAAACAGTAAGGAACCAGGCAAATCCTTTTCCTACTATTTTCCTCCTTTAGAAAGGGCACAAGGCTTTCTGTGTATTTGAGAGCCCTAACTTAGGCTAGAAACATTACAACATGCTTCAATATCTAACTTTATTGATATTCTATGCCTGCTATCCACAATTTATTAATTTTATACTAAAGGACCAACTGTACAAATCAAGGTGTACCACAGTTTCTGTGCCTATTTACAGGCAACAAGAATCCAAAACTTTCTTTGAAGGATGCGATTTTCTCTGATTAAAAAAAACAACAATCAAGCTTCGACATGAAAAAGTCTTTTTCACCTTTTGACTACCTTGTCACAGGGGCTTCACAGCCCTCAGACTTTTTCATCATGAAGTCTGAAAAGTAAAAATAGTAAGAGCAGTGAAGCCAGGCTGCTCCAGAGCAGAACTGTGGGCAGCTTCTGGATTCTGGACATTACCAGAAAACTCCACTCTCAGCAGAGCAATACTCTCCAATCAGACTTATGAAAAAGTGCTCAGCAGATAAAAAAAAAGAAAAAAAAAAAAAAGAAAAAAAAGAAGGAGAAAGGCTACATGGCTGTGGGCTTTTCTCATTTTTCTCGTTTTATTAAAACCCATTCTAAGTTTTCACTTACCATTAACCTTTCAAGAGTTGGAAGAAATCCCAACTTTGCCAAAGTTTGAAGAAATTCATCTCTTTTCTCAGGTAATGTGAAAGAAAAGGCACAGAATTCCTTGAAAAACTTCATCTGGTGCATGGGAAAAAAGAAAAGGTCTTATGTATTTGAGTCAGAAAACTCTCTGAAAGGAGGAAACAGTTACAATTTGCACTGGAGGCGTACTGCCTCTTAGAAATACTTCTAAGACTGCAGAACTCTAAGGACAGTTTCACTTTCTACTTCATCCCTCTCATTTAAAGTCTTTGAGGAGCCACTGAGACTGCTGACTTACCAATTCACATTGTTGCTCGCCAGCAGTAGCTTCATTTGTTAATTGTGCAAAAACTTCAGGCAAAAATTCCTCATCTTTCTGTAAAGCATGCAAAAAGAACACAAATTACACAGGGCCTTTTGGAAAGTGAAAATATGATCTTTCTAGGATCACACACATCTCCAGGACACCAGAGCCACAGGTAAAGCTGGGCACAGGGGATGATCCCTAAAGCTGATCCCTAAATTTGTCTCTACAGTGTGGCATTTCCTTTCTTTCTCTGCTGTGCCACCCCTATGCTTTGCAGTTCTGCCAAAGCCCACAGACTCCCTGTGGGATTTGCTACACCCACACACACATCAAAAAGACAGAGACGGACAGTCCTAATTTGTTTCAGACTCCCTCAGAGCACTTTGCATATCAACTTCTAGGGAAGCAACTGGAACACTTCTAACGTAAAAAGTGTTAACCAAGAGAAAACTTTGGCCCTACTGTACCTGCACCATTCATACTACACTGTGAACATCCCAAGGGGATCAGTTTCCCTCTTTTGGATCCACAACATTGCAAAGCACCTTTTCAGTCCATCTCTGTGAGGACTCCATTAACAGATTGCAATTTGGCTGCAGCCACATTCTCCTGAATCTTACTAGCAGTAAAACCAGCTCTCCCACATGCAAGCACTCTGCTTTGCCAAGATGGGAAACTTTTGTGACTATTATGTGCTTTTCAGATTCACATCCTCTACCGGTATAAGATATTTAAGGATATATAGGACAACACTACACTTCGTGTTAAGCATTTCATTCTTTACACTCCAAGAAACCCAGGAACGTCATAATCTCTCAAGTGTTTTGGCACTTTCTGCCATATCTGTCCACCCATTTCTCTGAACCCTTTTACATGGAAAACAGTATAATAAATGTCCCTGGAATGAAATACTGGAAGTTGCATGTTCTTTAAATACTTATATAAAACCAGTTTCAAAGGTTTTTTGGCAATCAAAGAGAAGGACTTTATTTTGTTACAGCCAATAAAAAGTATTAAGATATTAACCTGAAATTTATCATTTTGAAAATACAAAAAATCCAAGGTATCAGAAAGAAGGGAACGCATTCAAAACATTGTGCCTGTGATTAACTTACACAGTGTTCACCAGCTTTAAACCATTTCCAAACTACAGCCAGAGGGATCTCTACAGATCCCATCTAAGCCACATTAAAAAACACTTACCTGCAATGCCTGTAAAATCTCCTCTTTGCTGCAGCTGATGAAGGAATTGAGGGTAGAAAGAAAACCCGCTTCAAAATCTGATGGATTAGGCATGATGATGGCGTGAATGTACTGTGCCCTAGATGTCTGGCGGATTTTTTGCCTGAGTTCAGGGTCTCTGATAGGAATAACCTCCTGAAGCTTTGCTGTTTTGGTTAAGAATTCCCTGTGCCATGCTGGCTGAGCCAAACAAGGATCATATTCAAGGCATCCGACGACACCCAGAATACACTCATCAGAAAACATCACCTCAAACAGAATGGCTTTGTCCAGGTACAAAATTCCTCTCACAATGTCAAACAGAAGATGCAATCCTTCAGTGTTCTTTACACTCTCACAGACTTGGAAAAGCTGTAGCAGCTTTGGAATATAGCCTTCATTCTTCAAGGCCAGTGCTAGCTTTTGCTTACGGATGCGTGAGAGGCGAACAGAAGTCACTAGGTCTGCAATCTCTCCAAGTTTGTGGAGTTCACAGGTGGGAAGGTCTATCAAATGACTAATTCTACTCATTTCTTTAGGCATTCCTCTTCTGACTCAAGAAGGTCCTGGGTAACTTCCAGAGAATGACACCAATACCCAAAGGAGACAAGAGGGAAGCAAGACAGGAGCCCACTCTGCACTGTCCTCCTGATGCTCTGCCCCTCCAACTGCCTCAGGTGTTCTTCAGTCATTGTGATGTCACTTGGATCGGAGCCTGCTGATTGGTCCATTCCTCTAACTCCCAGACTCCAGAATGTTGGGCTCATGACTGTCCAGGGTCACGGTAAGTGACCAGTGGCTGTTGTCTGTTGGTGACCTTTTAGAACTTCTAGAGCCCCTTCCAGTACCTGCTGGGGGCCTATAAGAAGGCTGGAGGGCAGCCTTCTTACAGGCTTTTAGAGCCTCTTTCCAAGGGCACGCAGGGAAGAGGGGGAATAGCCTTAAGCTGTTTCTATTGGATATTAGGAAGAAATGCTGGACAATAAAAGTGGTGAGGCATTGCCAAAGGTTGCCCAGAGAGGTTGTGGCTGCCCCATCCCTGGAAGTGTTGAAGGCCAGGCTTGATGGGGCTTTGAGCTACATGGTCTAGTAGATGTCCCTGCCTATTGCAGGGGCGTTGGAACCAGATGAGCTTTTAGGTCCCTTCCAAACCTAGCTATGATCAAATCGTCATCATGGAAGCAAGCTGGGACACTTCCCCAACTGCACTACAGCTGAGGGCTATGGGCTTTTCAGAAGAAAGAGGCTAGGAAGTGTTAAAGAAACTTCCCTGTCCAGCTACCCAAGAGCCACTCTGGAGTCACTCTCACATCACCTCATGTGGGACCAAAGGCTTTCACAGCTGTATCCTCCACTCTCATGCAGTCAGACTAGGTTTCCTTACCTGCTTAACTCTGGGTTTCCCATAGCAGAGCCTCAGATGTCCAGATCCTCAAAATAGTTTAATCATGATTCAGTAACTAAATAACAAAATAACAACTCAAGCTGGCACCTCAGAGGAGTAACCTTAAATAAAGAAACTCCTGTGCTTTTATCCCCTCACTGTACAAGGTCATGAATGTCTGGGCTCATCAACTCCTACTGTGTCTCTGAGTCCCCTGCTGCCCCACAGGTCCCTGTGCCGTTTGTAATGCAAAGGGCAGTTCATGGCCTCTTGCCTTGGGCTTGGGCTCCTGCCCCCCCCCGCCCAGAGCTCAACCTGCATCTTGTACTGCAGCTGCATCCTGAGTTACCTGCACTGAATGTATTCTTTAACACCTACCTCACCAACATCTACTGAAAAAGGAATACAGCTGGCTGCAAGCAACCAAGGGCACTGGAACGTGCAGAGGACAACTTCCTTATCCAGGCATTAGATGATCCACCCCTGGAAGTGTTGAAGGCCAGGCTGGATGGGGCTCTGAGCAATTATGTCCAGTGAGAAGCATCCCTGCTCCTGGCAGAGGGGTTGGAACAGGATAATCTCTAAGGTGCCTTCCCACGAAAGCCATTCTATGATCCTATGATTTGGAAGAGACTTAAAATCAGTAATAACTGTACCTCTTACCCCATGTTGGCTTCTTAATAGCAGCTGCTTTTGTCTTTTCAGTAAGTGCAAAGAATAATTCATGTTTGTGCAACATCTTGGAAATGTTCTCTTCCTGTCAATTACTTTAAAGCTGCTACATGTTCCTTCATACCACATTCACTAAGGGTGTCACTGGCCCTTCCAGAAACAGGACAGATGCTGCAATATAGGGAGACATCAGTGACAATGAACAATTCCACTAGCCTATGAGAGCTGGAAAGCCTTTTGAAAGCAGATGACAATGAACAGGTCCAGTGTTTCACAATTAAGGGCTTGTCCCAGCTTTTTCTACCCATGGTGATTCCTTGAAAAACCTATAAATTAAACAACACACACTTTCAAGATAATATTAGCATAGAAGGTAATATAAAGGCTGGTGTTTATTGGAGGTGTCCAGGGGCAGATATGGAAAATGGCCACAAAATGCACCTCTCCCCCCCCCCCCACCCACCAGGGTAAATGCAGTTTTGTAAGTTTAGCAAATTAGCATAATCACCAATTAGAGACATAACTGGTGAGGCAATTTTCCCCAGTTAAACCCTTCCCTGATTCCCACTTCCCCTTTTTAGGGACTAAACCGTTCTTGATGAAAATGCATAAATGTATCTCAAAGAGCTGGTTTTGACCTTGGCTCTGAGGGAGAACCAGGATAGGATAGGGGCCTTGTAACCCCTGGGACTTGGAGCTCTGGAATATATTTTGTCTTTCTGTCCAGGCAAAAAGGTAAGGAAAAGCACTGGTAGAATGAATACACTAATGTTATGAACAGGCAAAATGAAGCCAAGATCTTCTAAAAGGCTCGGACCTGTTTACTGAAAGTCAAGACAACCAAAGAGGAGACCCCAGGGTAAGCCTGGGGCCTATGCAGCAAGTCAGAGTTACAAACTAACAAAACTGTGTGCTACACAGAGTGTTTCCTTGGACACCGGCTCTGCAGAAAGACCCAGGTGCTCAGCACCCAGGGGTTTTAAAGTCTCTTAAAGTGTCAGGGTTGGTGCACTCTCAATCGGTTGGTCCATAACATGGTGCATTTCTGGCCAATCATTCTAGAGTTCTGAGGCTTCCTTGGCTGGTTAGTCTTCCAATCATATTTCATATTAACGTCATCATCTCATGAGGTAGTTTTCTAGAAAATTCCCTCGCCCAGATCTCACCACCCCCCCCTCTAGTGGGCACACATTCCTATTACAGCACATTTAACTCCATAACTTATTACTCCATAACTTATTACATAAATTAAGCACAAGAATTTATTATATTAATGGACAATTCATAACCTTACCTACAAAAGCTAACTTTATTTATAGCACTAATAGGCTACAAATACATCTGTAAAGAATACAGAGAACATGTAAGAAAAAAAGGCAAAAATCAATTCAGCATCAATGGAAAAATGCATCTGAAATAGGCATGGAATGAGTCCCATGGAAAACAACACACAATTTTCAGGAGGTCTTTAGAAAACAGTAGACTATATGCAGGAAAAAATTGTGATACTTTTTCTAGTCAGAATCACTTTAATATAAAGTTTTTACTGGAAGATGTTGATTTATTTTCAGTAAAATAATGATGGTAGAAGTCAGTTTTGAGGAATTTCTTGTTTGAGCTTTATGCTATGTATCTTCTTTTCATAGTTCTGATGTTCTGATAGTTCTGATACTCTGCTTCCTTTTGTCTTTGAAAATACTTTTCTAAAAAAAGAGAAAGCAAGTGTAATAAATGAGAGAGATTAGAATTAAAATGCTTCAAGCCTAGTCACATATTTTTAATTTTCATTTTATGAAAATGCTGAGCTCTGGATTTTCACTTCAATTAAAATGTCATAAACCAAGAAAAATATTTCTACCTACTCCATCAAAACACGCAAAAGTACTTTGTGAAATATGAATTGAAGGATATTTGGTCTCCAATGAACCAGAGATCTGTCTTCCCATTTGTGGAGATGGTGGGGAGGAGGAAGTGATGAAAGCATTTCATAAAAAACATCAATTTGAAATGGAAAATAAAGGACTTTTTAAAAGACTGGCTAAAGTTTACAGATATTAGCTATGAAGTGACAATTTTAAAACCAAGTATTTAGTCAGCTAGGAATAATTCCCACTTTTTAAAATTCTGGTTTTATAAAGATCAGCTCAGCTCCATTCACAGAGGCGGTGGTGTGCAGGCAGCTTCTCTCACAAGACTGTGGATGATTTTTTTTATTTTTAAGTGAGCCACAGAGGAACAAGATTTGCAAGTGTGACAAACACTTTTCCCACTAGGCTGTTAATCTGACTGGGTAACTCCTCCATGCAGCACTGCAGACCTGAGGAGATTCCCAGGTTGGTGCATCCATGCAGACTGTGTCTTAGTTCTCCATACATCGCAGGGGCAGAAATAATCACGCTGCAACACTACAGCATCTTCTTTAGCCTCAAAATGCTGGTGCCTGCTGAAGACCAGCACCAGCTCTGAAAGCCAGAGGCAGGACTTGGGGCACAGAAAGTTCCCAGCTTGTGCTGTGACAGATGCTTTGTTCACCAATGCCTTTAGTAGTTAAAGATGGATTCATCTGGGACTGTTGGGGCATAGGGTGTGTGGTACAATTTTTGTTTGTTGGTTTAGAATGGGTTTACTTATTTCTTGAGTTTTCATTAAAAACCTAGGTATGTTTCACATTATCAGAGTTGGCTCTTGAGAGTGTCTTAGTCCTGCCCTGCCTAGATATCCAGGGTATCGTTCAGTGACAACCTAATCAATATGTCATTAAGATACACTTGGCAATTAAGGACCTCAGATGTCCTTGTCAGAACCAGAGGCACACCCTGGATCCCACTGATTGTCAGTGCATTCTGGGAGTTCTTAATGGCTTTGCTGTTTTTTTAAATCAATTAAGAGCCTGAAGAACAGATATGCTTTGGAAACAATAAATAAATATGAAGACTAGAGGCATGCCCAGATGCCCAAGCATTGGCAAAGACAGTTCCCAACAAGGAACAGCCTGGTCATTATCTGCTCCATGCTGTCTTGGGGTGATTTTATGATGATACTGTTTTCCCTAATCATCTGCTCTATGCCCAGAAATTGTTGATGTAGTTTTAAGGCAGTTCTGGGGGCGGAGGTTGAGCCTTGGGGTTCAGGTTGAGCCTGGGGGCTCTTGTGCAGGCTTTTATCAAAGCCTCACTCCTGGGCATCCATGGTTCCCTGCAGACAGGCAGACTTTGTTGCTTAGCTAGCTTGGTTTTTGGTTAGCTTAGGCACTAAGTTTCTTTTCCTTTCCCTGTCCTTGGAGGCTTGGACAGCAAACCTTCCACAGTTTTTTAGGTTTTTTTTCCTGAACTGTTCAGTTTGGTTTTGGTCTGAGATCAGTGCGGTGATGGGAGAAGCAGAGGACTAGCAGGGAGCCAAGGAGCTGCTCCATCCTGGCACCAGACCTCAGAAAAGCTGAACTCACAAGAGAAACTACATCAAATACACCAGCCTAATCTGTGAGGAGGAGATCAACATTAGAGATTCACCAGGTTCCTATGTGTTTGGTTTTTCTTCCATGAGTTATTGTGTGAACCTTTTGGGTTTTTTCTTCCCTGAGAAGCCAGGTGCCATTTTGTTCCTCCCCACCATGGTCAGATGTTGTTTTTCTCTTTCCCTAGCATTTTGAGGTTTTCTTTTGTTAGAGTATGAGAGTGTGTATGGGGAGGTGTTGTTGTTTATCTTGGTTTTTAGTTAAAAAAAAAAAAAAAATCCATCAGTTACAAAAGTGATTCCCTGCAAGGACCTTAGCAGCTTCCTTTGGATCTGACAAAAATAATCAGTGGCTAGTTTCGAATATTGACACATTATTAATCCACTGAAAAAGCCAGATGTGCATCGTGAATACACATGTAAAGGCGAACAAAGCCCGGGAGGTTCTTTTCTTCTTCCGGCCTTGAACAGGTGACGAGATGCAGCCAGGGCCGGGCCCGCTTGGCTGCAGCCTGCACGGATCGGCAGGGAGGGGCCAGGCCGCGCCGGGCCGGGCCTCAGCGGCTGCTCGGCAGGGGAAGGGGAGGGCATCGGCTGCTGAGATCCTGACTGCCACCCCTCTCTTCCCCAGCACGGCTGCCAGAAAAAACCCCTCCACTATGAACAACTCCAGCACCAGATGCCGAGTCATCTGGCCGAGGGGCTGTCCCAGCGCCGCAGGAAATCATGCAGCTGAAATCAGAGGCGGCTCTGCAGCCTGTGCAACCCAGCGAGGGCCAGGCCCCTTCCCGGGGAGCCTGTCAGGCTCTGTCCTGGCAGGGCCAGGCCATGCTCTGATGTAGCGCTTGCCAAGCCGGGTCTCTTCCCCCTCTAGCACGGCAAGACCGGCCTGTGGCTTGGCTGAAATTCTGCCACTACTGAGTTTCACCAGGAGCTGCCGGAAATAGGGAGAAGCCATCAGCCCACAGCTGAAATTGAGCACAACAGAAAACAAAAGAAAACACAGAAAACAGAAAACAAAAGACCAGCCCGAGCAGCCGTTGCCCTTCTGGCCCAGGCCTCCTGAGATTCTGACACAGGCGCCGCCTTCCCCCCCCCCCTCCGCTCTTCCCAGTGCGGCCTGAAATCTATCATCGTAAATGCTCTGGCCATCACCCGTCAGGGGTGACATGATCATCTGTGCAGGCTCTGGGCAAGATATTAACTCTTTAAATGAGACCTGTAGACCTCAATTCTCTTTCAAATGAGAGAAAAGGTCAGAGAGAAGACACGTAGAGAAACAACAAGAAGACATCAAGGTCTGTAAAGAAGGAGTCAAGTCCCATATGGAAGGAGAATGAGGAGATGCCTTAGTTTTAGACTGAAATTCTTTTGGTAAGGCCATGCGGATGGACGGTGATACACTAGAATATCTCTTTAATTCATAAAAAAACCCATGGGGGATGGAGTATTCAAACTGTAGACATGAACAATGGCATCTGTACTGAAGCAAGCAATCTCATGCAGCTTTGATCCCCTGAGAAGTTTGAACAGAGAAATAAGAGTGAAGACCCTTTGACCCCAGGGAAAGAAGAAAATCTCTCTTCCCAGAGATGAAGATGATCTCAGACACCGATGAAGAGAACCTTTGCTTTTGAACAGCTCATCCTTAAAATAGTACTCCATAAGTTTGACATGGTCTGTCAATGCAGCTCTGGTAAGGCTGCATGAGATGGGAAGGGACTTGACAATTGCAGATTTCCAGGTGGCTGCTATTTGTGGAAAGCTGCAAAAAGAACTTTTTCTTGTGGAGAAGTCACAAAAGAACTTTTTCTTGTGAAGAAGTCTTTATGGCATGGCAAAAGAGACTCCTCTCCCTAAGAAACTGAACAAAGACTATTTTAGAGGTGGTAAACTGACTGAAAGTCACAGTAGGAAAGAAGTTGTCAGTAGGAAAGAAAAGAAGGTGTGGGGGGGGAGGAGAAGTCTTTGACAGGTTTATGCTGATTTCTTACCATTTTTCTTTTCATTCTGTTAAAAAATTTTCTTTATACCCTTCAAAGTTTGAGCCTGCTTTGCCTTCCTCCTAATCCTTTCTCACAGCAGGAAATGAGTAAATAATTCTAGTGGGTGCACTTATGATTTGGCCAGCACTGAACCCACCACAGGAGGGCAAGGTATGACAATTCAATATCCAGCATTTTTTCCCAATTTTTTTCCCATGCCATGTTGGCACTCTGTCAATAAACAGTTGGGTTTTTTTCACTTTCATCTGCTAGTGTTGATCTGCTTAGTACAATGGTGACATTAGTTTTGCAAACTGCAACCCCCCCCTTTTTTTTTTTTGTTTTTTTGCCAGCATTTAACCCTTAAAACACTGTTTAAATCCCCATCACCACAACCCAGAGTGGAGATGAGAGAGATAAGCATTCCTGGGCTATGTAGGTTTTATATACCTCCAGGAATTTGGAGTCTCTGTCTGAAGTTCACACGAAGTGGAGGAGCTACAGGCTTAGCAGCAGTTCATAGGAAATGCTAACTGTGGAGATGCATTAGAAAACACCTCTCCTCAGGAAGGAGAGCTTTGGTGCCTGACCTCAGTGCCCTGATCTCTGGAGGATGTAAGACCCCAAACCTTACCCTGAGAGAGAAACAAGAACTGGAGTTAGGATTTTCAGCAGCCCTGGCATTTTCCACTCTGGCAAAGAACTTTCAGTTCTGCTTATGGGAAAATATATACTTCACTCAAGCACGGGTTGCAATTTAAAAGGTACTTCAGCACCCAGCAGTCCAACTGCAAGACATAGTCTGATCATTCCATTCCCAGGTACCTGTTTAATGTCACAGTCTGTTCTGTCCAAAATCATGGTGCTATTGTCTTCTGGGACATCAGGGCCTATTCCATCCACCAGACTTTAATGTGTAATTAGAGAATTAAACAAGTAAGTGACTTCTCCAGAGTCCATTCCCCAGTTCTTGCATGTACTAATAGTCATGGAACTCTTCATTGGTGGAAACCAAGAGTACTGTAGAGAATACATTGTTAAAGGAGTTGATAAGAAGGTCATTGTTAAAAGAGTTAATATAAAGTTCCAATGTTGGTTGAATGTTCCATAGTTATGTAAATCCCCCTTAATTGTTTGTTGAATATTCTGTGGTTGTATTGTTTGTTAGATGTTTTGCTTGTTAGATATCTTGCTTGTTTGTTAGATGTTTTGTAGTTATGTGAATCCTCCTTGCCGTTGGGTATTGCACCTGCTGCTCCCACTGTTATCTAAAATGGCGAACCACCCGAGACAATAAGGAAGAAGATTATGTCACCTAATAAGCAAATATGAAACTCCCATAATACTTAGCAGAAGAGGTTACCTAGCAAAAACCCCTAGAACAATGAACCACTGTGCAAATAAAGAATTAAACTAACACCTCTGACCAGAGAAAACATAAGCCAACATTAAGACCCTGGTCAGAACTTTTCGCCTTCATCACTCTAACCAGAGCGAGCCAAGAGGAGTATAAAAACTATGAACCTGAAAACAAATGGCGTCTACTCAGAGACTCTCATGAAGAGAGAAGACTCAGCTCTGCCGGATGGAGCTGACATCCTCCTCTTCCACGCTATCTTGGGAGCAGCAGTGGTGTGCAAACACCCCCATGGGTCTCCTACCTAGACTGTTTCCAATAAAGCTGAAATCACTAGAGCTGGTCGTGTGCCATTCAAAACAGTCTTGGGGACTTGTCCAGGGTAGGCCGCACCCAAAGAGCACACTGCTATAAACAACATAGAAATGTGCCGCTAAAAAAAATCTTAGATTTTAAGGTCAGCTTTAGCTGAGCAGAGGATACTCTAGCTATTCAGTGGATAAGTACTAATGTAATTTTTTTCTTGATCCTCTGCAGCTAGGTAACAAGCAGGGCTGGTGTGTCTTCTGCTAGGGTAGAGAAGTAAATACAAACTGAATACCCTCAGTAGTTTCAAAGCTAACTTATAGGAAAAACATGATAGAGCTTTACACATCCAGTAAGTATATACTCATTGTGTGCTTGTAAGTCAGAAATAGATTTTTTTTCTAATTGAAATATTTTAAATGTGTTTTGAAACAAGAATTGTTTAATTTCTCAAAGGGAAAGAAATGCAAGACCACAGAATGCACAGTTGTTTTCTTACTGTCAAATGAACTGCTTCCCCGGCTATGCTCAAGGGATTTTGCTGCATGAGATTGGTGGGAAGTGGAGCAGTGGCATTTTTTTGGTGAAGAGAGATTAAGGACATTATGCAGGAGATAAAGAGATATACTGCCCTTTATTGCAATAGCTCTAAAAGCTCTGATGTTGGGGTGCATGTTTTTGATTGTAATTCGGTCTTAGTAGTCAGTTTTATAACCGTCCCCCCTGAAATAAACAGGGCCAGGAGACTTCTTCTCCTTTTTAATGCCTTTATTAAAAGTGATCAGCTCAGGATTGGGCAGCTCGGCAGGGCTGCAGTCCCCGTCGTGTCTCCCACGGCGACTCAGAGGAGGAGGATATGCACGGCCCTGTCCACTAGGGGCAGAGCTGGGGGATCCAGTCCCCGTGGGAGCCTTTAGGGCGTGGTGATCCCTGTCAGATCTTCTTACTCCTCCTGGCCCAGTCAGCATGGTCTCACCGCTGGGGGCGACTCCCATGGTCAGGGCGAGAGGCTCCAAAGGTGTTCCGCATCTCTGCAGGCTCAGCACTTGGCTCCTCAGGTCCAGACATCACTCCAGTCTCTCAACTCTTATTTGGCTCATTGTTTTTGGGGTTTTCTCTGTGAGTTTGGAGGCGGGGTCCCACAAAGAATGCTGGTCTTGGAGTCACTTTGCATAACCCCCTCACCTTCTCAGGTGTCTTCACTATTCTGGGAAAGGTACAACTTAGCCTCAGGCAAGGCTCTGCTAATACAAAAGGAGTGATTAGCCTCAACGACCCGTGATTACAATAACAAAACACGCAGAACTTGGGCAGGGACAGTGATCTGGCTGCCTTTTTGTAACTTTTTCTCACAAAAAAATATTAACCGAATTTTTGTTCATAACAGTCCCCCCTCTTTTTCTTTGATCGAGCTTAAATTCTAAGCTCGCATCAACTCACAATTTTTTTTGTTTTGAATCTACTATAAATCTCTTGGGCACTTTGGTAATCATGGTTACTTAACCTTGTTACTTTTCTTGGTTTCTTCAGTTTGGTCTGCACGGCCAGTACTATTTTACTAAAACAGATAAATAAGCATAGTAAAAAGAGCAATCCTCCAAGTACACACACAGCGAGAAAAACTACCTTTTCCCATACATCCTTTTTGAAAATCTCTAGGTTCTCCCACCCACTGGGATCAAGTGTAGGAGTTTCATCTTGATTATTTACACATGCTAATTGAAATAAACAGGGCCAGGAGACTTCTTCTCGTTTTTAATGCCTTTATTAAAAGTGATCAGCTCAGGATTGGGCGGCTCAACGGTCTCTCCCAAGGCGACTCAGAGGAGGAGGATATGCGCAGCTCTGTCCACAAGGGGCAGAGCTGGGGGAATCCAGTCCTTGTGGGAGCCTTTAGGGCGTGATGTCCCCGTCAGATGGTGCCCCTCCCACTCAGTCGGCCTGGTCTCACCGCCGGGGTCGACTCCCATGGTCAGGGCGAGAGGGTCCGAAGGTGTTCCGCATCTCTGCAGGCTCAGCACTTGGCTCCTCACGTCCAGACATCATTCCAGTCTCTCAACTCTTATTTGGCTCATTGTTTTTGGGGTTTCTCTGTGAGTTTGGAGTCGGGGGTCCCACAAAGCATTCTGATCTTGGGAGTCACTTTGCATAACCCCCCCTCACCTTCTCAGGTCTCTTCCCTATTCTGAGAAAGGTAAAACTTAGCCTCAGGCAAGGCTCTGCTAATACAAAAGGAGCGATTAGCCTCAACGACCCGTGATTACAATAACAAAACACACCGAACTTGGGCAGGGCCAGTGATCTGGCTGCCTCTTTGTAACTTTTCTCACAAAAAAATATTAACCGAATTTTTGGTCATAACACTAATCTTTTTATTTCGTTTGAAATCTTCCTAATAATTGAATTCTTTATTTTTAATACTGCCTGGAGCCGGATAACTTTGTTTAACATAGATATTGGGATCTGAACTTGGCTTTTACAATTTTGGATTTTCTCCATTTCTATTTCACTTTGCCTGTTTTGTTTAATTCCCAAATCATTATATATAGGAACTCCCAAACTTGATCCAGTTTCTTTGGGTAATAAGAAAATTGGTTTTATCACTCTAGCAATGCAGCTGCCAGACGAGATCAAACCTAGGGTTTTAGAGCTCCCCTGAAATGTGTTCCAAAAGGGGTTCATCTCTTTTCCAGTACACTCATATAAATACTTGTAACAAACAATTTTTCTTACCATTTTCACCATTTCTTTGCTTTTTACTAGTTCTGCTGAGCTTGTTTCAGCAGCATCACATTCAAAGCACAACCAGGCTTCCCCTATAGGGCACTCTCCTAGGAGTGGCTGCCTAAAAGTGGCAGTATTGTATGCTATCCAATACACTCTCTTATTTTTCTGATAAAGGACCAATTGGGAGAGGTTAACACAACCAGGGTTAGAACTGATGTGGACTCTCGACAAGGAGCTCACTTCCTCTTCATAGAGGGGTTGGTAGCACTCACTGCACGGCTCAGCTGGGCTTCCCAGAGCACCACCAGCAATCAGAGCCATCATTGCTACCCTTCCCAAGAGTCCGGTATGGGTCATCTTGCAGAGCCTGCCCACCCGGCCTTGCCTCTTGGGGAATTTTACTGAGGAAAAGCTTTCAAGCTCTTCAGAGTCCCTTCTACCCGCTTCTCTGGTTAAACCTCTCTTGGTCTGTTCCCTACCAATTTTGGTTTCCCCCAAGGGAGTGTTCTGTAGAGGACTGACTTGGAGTCTTTAGAATTAAATTGAGGAACTTAAACCAGAATTACTTATTTACAGTTTTAAACTTTTTACCAACATAGTTTACACAGAACAGTCTTGAAACATTTTAAGCAATATTAGAACTCTGATACCAGTTTTTTCCCACACAGTTCAGTCTTTTTGACTCTTCCTTCTGAGAGTCAACTTTAAATCACAGTATATTCAGGTGAATTAACTTGTGATGTGGATGAATCCTTATCCAGTGCCTGGAGGTGAGTGGTGTGGACTCTGGCCCAATGCCAGAAGGAAAAACTGGGATTCTGGCCCAATGCCAGAAGGAGAAAGGGGTGGAGTCCAGTCCAATGCCAGAATGCCAGAGGGAAAAAAACTTGATGTTGAATCCTGGTCCAATGCCAGGGGGAGAATGGGGTGCAGTCCAGTCCAATGCCAGAATGCCAGAGGGAAAAAAAACCTGATGTTGAATCCTGGTCCAATGCCAGGGGGTGAGAGTGGTGTGAGTCCAACCTTTTTCTTTTGGTCTGCACAGTCGAATTAGTAATGAAGAGTACCTGAAACGGGCTTTCAAACACAGGCATTAATGGTCTGCAATGTTATGATTCTATCAAAACTCAGTCTCTCTGTTTAATGTTATTGGTTAACTTCTCTTTTTCCATAGCTTGCATGTTTCTCTCATCAACTTCTGCATACTCTGTATTTTGCAAGGAGTTGTATTTCTCAGCTAACTTAACTCTCAAAGTATTTTTATTCCCCTGTTTTTTCTGTGTATTTAATTCACTGGTTTTCTGTTCTATTTTTAAGATCTTATTTGTTTATCTCTTGCTTCTGTTTCTTACTTTCACTTAGAGCCTAAATACTTCTTTCAACCCCTTACACTTAAATTTTTTTTCTTACACCATTCTTCTACACAATACACTTCCCTCTAAGGAGATGTGGTAAAACTTATAATGCACGATCTACATTACCTCTATTCTAATTTGTCTATATTCACTCTCACACATTCCTTCACACCCTCAAGACACAAACTGGATCCTTATTGCTAGATAATCACGGGTCCCTGTAGCCCCCCTCACCCTGGGGTTGGCCCGCAGGTCTCAGTATCTCTGGGCCTCTTGGAAGGGCCCTGACTATGGTTGCCTCTGGTGCACATTCACCTGTGAGGCTGTCTGTGTGTCACTCACGCTCTTACAGCTACAGCTCCCTCACACATCTGGGGAGCACTAGTCTGGTTTTCAGGTCACACACACACACACACACACACACACACACACACACACTTTGGTCACAGCCCCCACCCGCCTGGGGAACAGTATCCTGGTTTGCAGGTCACACACACACTTCCACTGGCCCCTTCCCACCTGCCTGGGAAGTTGAGGCTGACTTTGCTTGTGACTCACTCTCACACACACAACAAGACAACAATAAGGTACCTTTTACTTTCACATCACTTATTACAAGTTAAGTATTACTGGCCAATTTTGGTGCTATTGGATATCCTTTCTACCTAGCTGTTTTTGTCTAACTTCAGATGTTTTTTCACTATACTATACTATACTATACTATACTATACTATACTATACTTCTTTTTTAATACTTTGTTGAGACAGGACTTATCTGCTCCTGTATCTATTCAAAAATTCAAATTCTTCATTTAGGGGGCCCACCTCAAAGTTTACCAAGGGCTCTTCTAGATGTTGCATTGGGTCCCCTATAGTGTAAAGCCCCTGACCCTCTAATCGTCACCTTTAAGGATCTTCCCTAAATTATCTTGTTCCCTGGCTATTGCCGCATCAAGACTGAGCTTTGTACAAAACCTCCTGACGTGTCCTGGCTCTCCACAGTAATACCAATGTCGCTCTCTCAAAGGGCCTTGAGGTGTCTCCATCCCTCTTGTACCTGACAGTACTGGCCTATCCTTGCCTCCTCCTGGTTGGTGGACCCGCCCCCCCTGCACTTTCTCTGGCTACAGCAATCATGACCTTAGCCTTGGCCTTTGCTTTTTCTTCCTTCCTCCTTAAATACACCTTCAATGCCTCTCTTAATAACTCATTAATGTCCTTCTCTTATCAATCTTCCATCTTTTCCAATTTTCTCCGTATGTCAGGACAAGATCTGGTAACAAATTGGAGTTTTAGTAGCATTTGACCTTCTGGGGTGTCTGAGTCTATTCTAGAGTACAACTGGAAGTTCCGCCTTAGGCGATTAAGCCAGGCAGCAGGAGCTTCATCTTTCTCCTGTGTACCCTCAAATGCCAACTGGGTGTTAGTTCCTTTGGGAACTGACTCTTTGATCCCCCGTATTATCAAAGACCTATATTCCCTCATGGCCTTCCTCCCCTCCTCCTGGTTAGGGTTCCAGCTGGGATCCGTTAGTGGCAATTTATGTTCACCTGATGGCACCTGGGGTCCTGGACTGTTATCTTTCTCCCAGATTTTTATGCCAGCCGCCCTAATCATCTGGACCTCTTCTGGGGAAAATAGTATACTCAGGATGGAATTCATCTCTCCCCAGGTGTAGATATTTGGACCTAGAAATTGATCCACTTGGTTGGCTATGCCCACTGGGTCCTCCACTAAATGCCCCAACTCTTTCTTGAATCCTCTCACCTCAGAAGCAGTTAGGGGAGCATTCACAAAGCCAACACCTCCCGCTACTCCTCCCATAGGAACCTCTCTGAGGGGAAAGAGTCTCTCCGCCTTGGAGGTCTTGGATCTGGTGCTACAGTACGGCTCATCTTCAGATGCCAAACTACTTTGAGGGATGTCTGGGTTATCCTGAACTTTCTGCCCATCAGCAGGTGTATTTGCTGATAGCTGTTTATCGGGCGAGGAGACATTTGTGCCCCAACTAGGAGGGGGCAAAGGGACAGCAATAGGAGGGGGAGAAGAGCCTGAGTGAATATTAAGTGGAGCTGGAGACGGGGTGGAGAATGCAGCAGGTGGAGTAAGCGCTTGTGGTGACGCAGAAGGAACTGGAGGAGATACTGGGTTTGTCATAGCGGAAGCTGAAGAGGTAGGAGGAGGAGTTTAAGCAGGTGGTAATGAGATGGCAGCCGGGGGAAGAACCGGACCTGCCATTTGAGGTGCTTGAAGAAGAGGATTATAAGGTGGAGGGGCAGAAGGAGACAAATAATCCAGGGGATGCCATCTTTTACTAGTCCTATCATCCCCTCCTTCATTTCCCTCTTTCTTCCTCTGTACCTTACAAATTCGCATTCCTTCATCCCCAACAGTGCTCTTTAACCAGCAAGATACATACAGTAATTGCTCAGGATCAGTATCGCCTCGAGCTGTCAGATAATTATTTAATTGTTGGCACATCCACTTATCCTTTGTCCCACACCAAGGCCATCCTCCTTGCACCTCTAATTCTGGCCACTTCCATACAATAATGGATCATTTTCACTTTATCTAATCCCTCCGTGGCCTCTATAGAATCCCATTTTACTAACAGTTCTCCTAAGGGACTGCTGGGAGGTATATCCCTCAGTCTCTTGCCGGTCTTTTTACTATTACACCCTCCCATTTTCCAGGTCTCAACAGTAAAAAGTCCCAAAGGTGCCTTTACTGGCCGGTAATTTCAAAAAAACCCTTCTTTGAGGAGCTTCAGCCTTCTCCACTGAACTTCAAATTTCTGCCTGATGCTCAGGACTTTATACTGAAACAACTGCCCGATCTCTTGATTGCCCAACTTCCAAACGTCAGGTCTTACATCTATCGGGACTTGAACACACGAACCTTCGGCCTTAAGAAACCGGGTCGTGCCTGACTCCCTCAGTCAGGAAAAACAACTGCCTGATTTTTAGTTTGCCTAACCCGCCAATTTTTAGGCTTCACCGTATCAGGACTTAAAAGCAAACCACAGCCTCCTTTGCTGGGGTTTGTGCCTGACTCCTTTGTCAGGACTTACTTTGCCTGCAGGGCTTGTGGGCTAACCGAATCCTTCTCGGGACTGACAAATCTTACTCGAATCCTTCTCGAGACTTACAAATCTGCCTGACTTCCCTCTGTCAGGACTTACTTTGGGTGCGTGCCACTCATACAAATATTCCCTCCGCACGCCCGGAGGGGGGGGGCCCTTTATTCCCCCTTGGGAGACGACTCACTCACACTAATTCCAAGCACCACCCCCTGTTTCCGGCTGGCCCCTTCGCAGGAGCCTGGAAACGCGATACTAATGGGTCCACTCTCAGGTCGAGGGTCCGGCTGCTGGCCTCGTCTCACTCACACACACATGCGCACGTCTCCCACTCCCGCCACCGGATTTCTCACCAGTCTGGTGCTCCGGTGCTCCTCTGCGTTGCTGCTCCTGAGCCGATCCCTCTGGTCCTGATAGCCAGCTGTCCTCTGAAGATCCAGGATGGCCAGTCCTGAGTCCTCTTGCGGCGTGGCTATCCCGGACGAGCGCCCCAGCTGAAATAAACAGAGCCAGGAGACTTCTTCTCCTTTTTAATGCCTTTATTAAAAGTGATCAGCTCAGGATTGGGCGGCTCGGCAGGGCTGCAGTCCCCGTCGTGTCTCCCACGGCGACTCAGAGGAGGAGGATATGCGCGGCCCTGTCCACTAGGGGCAGAGCTGGGGGATCCAGTCCTCGTGGGAGCCTTTAGGGCGTGGTGATCCCTGTCAGATCTTCTTACTCCTCCTGGCCCAGTCAGCTTGGTCTCACCGCTGGGGGCGACTCCCATGGTCGGGGCGAGAGGCTCCAAAGGTGTTCCGCATCTCTGCAGGCTCAGCACTTGGCTCCTCACGTCCAGACATCACTCCAGTCTCTCAACTCTTATTTGGCTCATTGTTTTTGGGGTTTTCTCCGTGAGTTTGGAGTCGGGGTCCCACAAAGAATGCTGGTCTTGGAGTCACTTTGCATAACCCCCTCACCTTCTCAGGTGTCTTCACTATTCTGGGAAAGGTACAACTTAGCCTCAGGCAAGGCTCTGCTAATACAAAAGGAGTGATTAGCCTCAACGACCCGTGATTACAATAACAAAACACGCAGAATTTGGGCAGGGACAGTGATCTGGCTGCCTTTTTGTAACTTTTTCTCACAAAAAAATATTAACTGAATTTTTCTTCATAACACCCCCATTTTGTATTGTTACAGCATATTTTATTACCAATGGGCTGTTCCTTTCCCCCCGTGTTGTTGGCTTTGCCCTAGTCGTCCATCTCCCCAAAGACCTGCCCTTTTGTTCCTGTTCCTCCTTCCATTGAGTGTCCCTCCCCAAGCCTGCCCCTTTCGTTAGAAACTTCTCTATAAATTTTGTATCCTTTGAAACCCCATTGGTTTGTTTAAGTTGTTCTCCTCCCCTGTAGTTTCTACGCTGAAATCCTTATTGATTTAATCTGTTGGATCTAAAGTTTCTTCCTCTGCATTTTTGCAAAATTATAACAAAACAGAGTTGACAGAAAAAGACACAGGAAGCAAATGTTGGGGTGGGTACTCATTCAGGTGCATTCAGGCAGAAAACCCTCTCACTCCAATCTAGTGAGATTTCTAGCACAGAAACCTGTGGAAAGGCTGGATAAGACCAGTAATGTTGCAGTGTGTCTTAAGCTTCCGGGTCCCTTCCCCAGGTGTGCCAATACCTCCCTCTCCCTTCCCCCTCGCCCCTTGCTGAGTGAGTCCTGTCAATCAGGTTTAACATTCCAGCAAGGCGTCGTGTGGTTGGTCAAGTTCAAAGGATGCCCCTCAGGCCCAGGGGTCATTGGCCTGTCTAGGTGTCATCCCCCCCTGAGACCCTGCCCCTCTCACCTGGTTGGGTGGCTCACCTGTCCCCTCCCCTCCCCCTGTCCCTGAGCTTAAAAGGTGAATCAGACCATGCGGCCGGGATTCTGTTGTAGCAGTTGCTCACATTCAGACCTCTGTAACCATGGAATAAACCTCTGGATATTAAACCCTCCAGCAGAATCCATCTCCTTTTTCTCTTCACCATCGCCTGAAGCTCCTCTCCTGAGGTAAACGGAGTTCCTAACAAGCCTGGACTTGTTCAGTGCCCAGCTGCAACCACCAGCAAGCCAAGGTATCTCTGGGGTGATTACACCACAATTGCTGCCTTTGGCCCAGCAGCGAGGGTCAGACTGGCCCAGGCACAATATAACTGGTAATGTTGGGATTCATATTCCAATACAGTAAAGCTCATTATTTTGTATTAAACCATAGTACAATCAAGTTTACTTTCTTGCAAAAGACTGAGCATGTCAAGGTCCTGAACTGGCACAGAAGAATGGGTGGAAGTTACTGATATACTAGAAAGTAAAGTTAAGGAATGTGTACATTGCCAGAAAATTGTAGTTATCAATTTTGCCACTAGCCTCAATTACAGTGGTTAAAAGCTTTCCTGGGTCTGCTGGGGAAGAGGTTGGAATTTAAAAAAAATATTCAGCCTTGAAGCACCACTGTGTGTTGGAGTCAAATGACAGGATAGCCTTTGAGTATTAAACAGATTGAGAGGTTTTAAAGGTGGCATTTTTGGACAACCTGCCTGTCACACTTTCTGCCTATTGTATTTGAGTGGCACCTAGGAGCAGACTGAGGATGAAAATGCTTTAGTTTTAAAATAATCTTAATGCATCTCCAGGGTTTTCAGGCTCTCCCTGACCCCAGCTGCCGTGGGTGTCCCAGGGAGCGAAGTCCAGTTAAGCACAACCTGTCTGGGCCCCTCAGGCAGGCTTCAGAGCCACAGGCAATCTTAGCAAGCTGCTCAGCTCTTGAGATCGGCTCTTTTGTGATTTTCAGCTCATTAGTGATTTCAGCTCTTTGCTTGCTAAGTGCCTTGGCAGACACAGGTACAGAGAGGAAAAGCACTGTATGAAGTTCCACAGAGATGTCTTTATTGATATCTTCTGTGAAGGGTCCCAGTGACAGCTCTTCTGCCAAACTGGGCAGAAATAGGAGTTTATATAGGGTATAGGAGTTTTGGGAAACAGTCCAATAGTATGGGTCAAGGCGAAAATTACCTCTAGTTTTACAGAGAAATAACAAGGGCCTGAGGGCAAAAGAGAGGTTTCTTAGGTCCAGTCATCATGACTAGGCATTTCTTATCTTAAACAACTGGCTGGCAGAGAGGCCTGGCAGGCCCTCTGCCTGCTACATAATCTATTTCAGCTTCATGGCTCCCTAGGAGAAGCAATATCCTCCTTAGAAATGAAATATTTCACTTTCAGGTCATTACATTTCAGGTATCTTCCTCCCACTCTGCAAACACCTCCTTATGTTGCTGCTTTTTAATGGCTGCTGCCTGTGTGACCACCCGTCCCAGCTAAGGAGCCACTAATACTGCAAATATCACTATATTGCCATCAATGGAACATACAGTAAGGTGCCCAAACAGCTGAAATTACTTCTTCCAAACTGTCATCTCTTGTGTTTATTGGCTATGGACTTGAAAGACACTTGCTGTTGTGCTGCTGGTTCATTGCTCCCAAGAAAGACCATCCTGGTTAAACCTTTCCCCTTAGAATATTTTTCCAGAAAATTATTTTTTTTTATCTTCCACCATTCCACTACTCCTTTTTTCTTCTCTCCTAATACTCATGTGTAAGGAATTAATGTCAAGATCATTGCCTAAAGGAAAGGTCGGGTCTGTGGTGAATGGACAGCAAAAGTGCAGAAATCTGATTTCTGTCACTGCACTATCACAAGGAACTACAGGAAGTCAGCATAAGTCACCTGAATTTTTCCATAAAATGAGGGAAAATGTTTCATACTTTGATCCCAGAGGTCTTCTGGGAATCCCTCCAAGGAAAGTTTCAGTTCTAGAAGATGTTTTTTTAAAAAGCAATTTTTCAGAAATAAACACCCAAAACATGACCATGGAGAGAGATCAGGATGATTAGAACTATCAGGATGTCACGGTTTGACATTGGTGCAATGCCAGTGCCCCCATGAAAATATATGCTCTCTGGTGTCTGCTGTGAGATGTGACCAGGAATAGAGCAAAGCAGGCTCCAACTTAAAATAAAGAAGAGGAACTTTATCAACCTACAACTATATATAAAAAGAAACACATACAGAACTCAGAATGGAAACCTTCCAAAAACATTCCTCCTCCCCCCACCAAGTTTCCAATACATCCATCCCTCAGATCATCAACTCTCAGTCCATAACCACCCTTTAGATAATCAATTCTCAGTTCATCAAGAGGAGAGGAGTCCCTCTTGTGCCATAGGCTTCCCCAGGAAACACAGTTGAGACCTCATGTGTTTCCATGTCACTTGTGGCACCTCCCAGAGAATATCTTCCTTCCATGCCCAGTACTCTCACCACTGCACATGGACCAGAGCTTCTTCTAGGGTTCCCCTTTAAAGGATGCTTTGCCCAGTTCCAAAAAAAGCACAGTCTCTCACTTTTGGGACACCAGTCCCCCCCAGATTCACCCCCTGGGGCCGAGGGGGCCTCAAGAACAGAGGTCTTCTTCTTCACTGAAGATCGCGGGCACCACCACTCTCCTCACCTGTCATCTCTGTTCACGCACTCCTTCACATAACATCACTGCACTCTCTTGGCTCCAAGCCATTGCCTCCCCCTAAATGTGTCACATGAAAAATGGTTCTGTCCGTGGCTATACAAGAAAAGTCCAGCCAAAGGCCACTACATCATCCCTCTCACCTAAGATTCTTCTCCACTTCTCTCATGGCCCATTTCCTCTTATCTCATCTCTATCTCTCCTCTCATTCAACTCCAGGAGGATCAGCATTCGTAAGGTTTCCATCATCCAAGAAAAGGGTTAAAAATCTCAGGCTCTGCCTGTCCAGAACTCCTACGGCTGTCCTGCCAGGCACCTTCTCGCCGCACCCCCTCCTTCTCCTTCTCGGCTGGCTGTGCTATCAAATTTCAAGGTGGCACAACACAGACACCATGTCTCTCTCTCTCTCTCTCTCTCTGTCTCTCTCCCTGTCCCCGGGCGGGGTAGGGGGGGAGGTAGCTGCCCGATGCCTCTCAGTGTTCCTCCACCTTCCATCCCATAGGGGCCTTCCCGTCCCTTCTCTGTCCAAGGCCCGGCCTACCTCACCCGGCCGCATGGCTTCCCCTCGCCGCCCAGGCCGCAGCCGGGCAGGGCAGCTCTGACCTCTTTCACCGACAGAACCCAAGAGAGGTTCTCCCTGGGAGTTCTCTGCTTTTAACCCTCTGTGTTCTCAGAGGCCACACCAGGTGCCAGTATTCAAATCTGAGCACCTATTGGTTTGACCACAGCATCCCAAAAAACTCACTTCTTTTTGAAACCAGGACACAGGATCAAAACATCTTTACTTCTGGGTTATTTTGCCAAAGAGTACTGATGTTCTTGTCCTGAGCTTCCATGGGTATCTTCCACTGTGGTGCTGATGAAGGACACAGAATTCCTCACAAGCACAATGTGGCACAGGCAACTTCCATGAACTGAGTGACATTTGGTACATGCAGAGCTTTGTATAATGAAGTCCTTCAAACAATACAATTGAAATATACAGAATAAAGAATGGGAGTAAAGGTGACTATTAAGATTTAAGGTGCTGATACTGCAGCTCTGAAATGGCTTCTAAAACAAGGTAATTTCAATGTGCCTGAATCCAGAGTAACATATCAAAAAAAGGTTTTGATTTGAAGGAGATTAGGACGGTATTCATGCAGGAGCAGACCTCCTGCGTGTTTTAAGTGCGCTATGCATTCTGGAGGAATGGCTTCACTCTGGCAATGCAGCTGTCATTTTATTTACATAAACATGCATTCAGCCCAAACAATAATGTTTTCTTCCAAAAGTTGCTAAACATCTCCACAAAGTGGATTAAAATTACACAATCAGCAGTTTTCCTTGATTGTTGACAAAACTCCAAAGTTGAGAGAACAATCAGCAGTTAAAGCACTGCAATATGTTTATGTGTGAAATTTGTGAAATCAGGGAGTATAGAAACAAAGTCTTCAAAATTCAGTACTGTTTTGACTTTTGTTGATGGATGATGATGCTCAGAAGAATTTGCATAGCTCCCCAGGAGCAGCTCCGATGTGCTGGTTCTCTGAGAGTCAGCTCATTACATCCATAACAGTGAATGTCACTGATTTCCTTTCTCCAAAATTAAGAATTGAGAAATATGAATGAAATTAACTGAAATGCTGTGGGAAAGATGACAAAAATCAATGAAAAATCTATGAAAATTATTGTTCTGTATTCACTTTAAAAAAAAATTTGAATACTTACAAAACGCTCTGGCCAGCTGCTGTTATTCGACATAAAGTGGTTATCACTGTTATCACTGTTGTTATGATGAAAATGAAAACAAGCTCCCTGATGTCAATACAAGGCTCAAAATCTTCTGAAGTATACAAAAAGCCTTGAATAAATATTTCTCTCTTTAAATAAAAAGCCATTGTATATGAATAGATAAAAAAATATGTTGTAAATAGATCTGTGTCTTAGTCATACAAAATATTGGATCAATTTTGCAAATGTAAAGGTTTAAAGATTTTAATTCATATAAAATAGTAACAGAGGTGCTTTGGTGCAAGCATAAGAAGTGGACATATGTTTAATATCAGCATGAAAGAATGTTTAGAAAATAGAGATCAAATGCATAAAATTACTGGAAAAATGAAAAACATTTATTGCCTGAAGTTTGTTGCTTGTTTTTACTTCACTCTCTGTATCTGCTGTACCGGGTGGTGACTGTTCATATCATTAAGTTCAAGACAAAAGCGAACTTCAACTCCTTTACACGTATCTCAGTAAATGTACTTTATTCTCTCAGGTATGTCGGAAATTACTAAAACAATATTACTGGGCTTTGGATTTCTAGGGTTCTCTTTGTTCAGGGAGTGTTCAGTGGTTATCATTCTGCATTGCTCTGCAATTAAATTTATCTCAGTATACATTTAAAAAAACAAAAAACCCCAACTTTGCAAATTTGGAGTGTAGGGACTCAGGTTTAACCTAGCAGCAGTCAAGCTGCCACAGCAGAAACCAGGGAAGTGGTACCCAGGGAGAAGCATTGATCAGGGTAATAAGAAAATAACTACAGTACTTGTAAGTTGCTTTCACTAAAAATAAAGGCTGATTCCAACCATATAGAAAAGCACTTTCTACAGGCACTCAAAGGTTTATGTAACTACCAAAAACCAGCTGATAGCAACATATTTTTTTGCCTTTTTGCAACGGGTTTCCAATCCTTAGCCTGTTTGCAGGGGTGGCAACTTTATCCAAATAGAAATAAACCTCAGCTGGTTTGCTTTTTAATCCCTTATTTTGCCAGCTAGTCTGAAGGATTCCTCCACTTAAACCCTTCAGCTTTACAGTGTCCACTCAAGTAACATCCCAAAAGCCAAACATTGGTCCTAACCACGGCCAACAAAGCACAAGGATAGGAAGAAATTCTGCAACACACAAGACCACTCAAAGCCAATTTTGAGTAGTAACTGGTACCACCACTGCATACACTTTCCTATCTTCTCTGCAGGACAAGGCATATTCAGTTGTGAGCACAGGCTTTGGATATCTAGAAAGCAGGGATTACCACACTGAGTTTTCCAAACTTGATTCTACTATTTTCCAGTCCTCTATGCTAGAAAATTACTTTTTCAAAGAACTGCACAGGCCCAGCAAAAGGCAGAGGACTGCAGGATGTGGGCTGCTATGGTAGAGGCTGTGAGAATCCATTCTCAGTAGTAAAAAAACCCCAAAAAACAAACAAACCAAAATCCTTCTAAATGACTACACAAATTTGAAGATAAGACAAGATTCTCTTTTAGTTATAGCAACTTAATCCCACTAACAGCAGAACAAAATTGATTCACCTTTACAACCTAGCCTTTTTATGGCAATCCATCAAAATGAGGTAGTAATTTATAAAGGCCCTTTATAATACTGTAGTAGCAGAGTCCCTAGGTCCTGAGAATCAGATGTCATGCACATACAAATAAGCACAAAATCCCCTCAAGTGCCAACATCCTTTTTTATCATCCAAGTGTACAAAGAGATAGCAGGGCTGAGTAAAAATAAAACCATGATCAGCCTACAGCTGTCCATCCTGCTCATGGGTTTTTATCAGAAAAGTAACTGAGGTGCCTGAATATTTTTAAGAACTGACATGTAATCTTGATATATATGTGAGAGTTGAAAGCAGAATTGGAACAAACTTGATTTTGGCAACGGGACGTGTTCAACGATGGAAAATTTAATATTTGTGAACTTAAGTTGCACGGGGTTGTCTTTAGACTAAAATATGCTATGGCCCTACAGGCTATGTTTTTTGAGAATTAAATTCATCATTGAAGTAGTATTTTCATATAAGCTTTTTGAAGAAGGATAATGAATATATTTTGTTAAATTATTAATCATAGAAATAATTTGTCTTTTTACTTGAATACAGGGTTACATGGAATGGTACTACCTGAGTTTTAGCCAGCTTTCAGAACTCCTCCCACATCCAGTGAGCAGTCAGGCAAGGCCATATGACTGAAAAGAGCCAACACAGAGTCAACACTTGGCAAAAGAATCTACTAGTGGTAGATTCAGGCAAATTATCTACGGGCCACACCTTATTCCAAAGGGAAAAACTGCTAGGACAGATAGCCTAGCTGTTACACATCACCCAAACCGTGCTAAACCTGCAGGGGTCAGAGCTGGCCCTATGGCAGAAAGAGGAATTATGAAATGGCACATATTTTATAACTGGGTTTGTTCCCAAGTGATGTACACAGAGCAGCACAGACAACTTGGTAATTTTTTTTCCTTTTATTTGCTATAAATCATAATTACACCATCCTTTGATTTATGTTGTTGTTGGTGGGGTTTTTTTGGTTTTGTTTTAGTTTTGGTGTCTTGGGTCTTGGGAGGTTTTCCTGTTTTCTTGTTGCTGTTGTTGAGGTTTTGGGGTTTTTGGTTTATTTTGGGTTTTTTTTTGAAACAAGAATGCAGAAGGCTGAGAAGGAATATGAAGAACTTGTTTCTATGAAATAATATTATCTAATCAGAGGAATGAAAGGAAGTCCAGAGCAAATGAACAATTTAGTGATTTCTTATTAAGGTCACAGAAATTTTCTTCATGTGGCATAATACTGACTGCAAGGAAGCCTTGCAGTAACCTATTAAATTCAGTATTATTACAGTGCTGCCACCCAAGTATCCTAATACTGAGTTTATCAGCTGTTCCTGGTGGTCCAGGACCCCAGCCAGTGGCTGAACCGTGATCCTGCCTGCCGATGGCAGAGGTGGGGCGTGGCCACTCCTGACACATGTGCCAATGGTCTCCTGCAATCAGGACGCAAAGTCTTCGGCTTTGTGAATATGCCAGTGGCTGGGAAGGATCCAACTGGGGTACCCTGGGTGTTGGGAGGAGGCACTCCCACAGTTTAGGGAAGGCACAGCATGCAACATTCCCATAATCCCTTGCTCCCTTGCTGCCTTCCCCATTACCTAGAATCACAAAATGATGGGCACTGCGTGGCTTGTTCCCATCTTGTGGTTCTCCTTCTACTTTCCATAATCCCTTTCTCCCTTGTTCCCTTCCCCTGTCCCAAAACCCTCAATTGTGCTCTGGCTTTTCCTCTTCCAATCCTCAAAATACCCTAGCATTGCCCCTGTATCTCCCTCTGCTCCTCCCCTGATCAAACCACTGCCCCTATTGATGCTTCTGCTCCCTGCCTTGGCTCTGCCCCTCACCCTTCGGGGCCATCCCTCCAACCTCCGGTTTCCCACACTGCTCCCTCCAGTTCCCACAGTACTGTGGAAAAAAGGAAGGACAAAGTGGAAGACCAGATGTTGGACGACAGCAACCCAGTCATCTTTGCAGCACCTGTTTCTTACAGTGCTAGGGGCAAGTGTCCCAAGTGGGCACCTTTTCCCTACAACAACATCAAAGAATTATTCAGAACCCAGAAGGAGGTTGATCGGTCAAGTGAATATTTTAAAGTCTTTATAAATACCACCCTTTTAGCAAATGTCCTAGTTCCTGGGGATCTGAAAGAAATATTTTCCAGACTATGTGGTCCATCAGAATATAGGCTGTGGATGAAAGCCTGGCGGGAACAGCTCGCCAACCTCCTTCCGACTTTATGGGGCGATGAACAAATGGCAAATGACAAAGATGACAAACCCCTTTGTATAGGACATCTTGTGGGGGAAGGTGAGTGGGAGCAACCCACAGCTCAGGCTGAAAAAATTCCTAAAGCAGTCTTAGAAATAATTAAAGAAGAGGCAGAAAAAGCTTTTAATCTCCTACCCACTAAAGATCCTTTGCCCATTCTTGTCTCTTTAAAACAGAGACCCGATTAAGCATTTCTAGATTTTGTAGACAGGGTCAGAGAAGTTGTAGGAAGGAGAATTCCCAGATCAAATGCTGAAGATGACATCATCATAGACCTCGTAACCAAAGGTGCATGTGAAGACTGCAAAAGAGTCATCCTCAGCCTTCCTTCATCCCTACCACCATCACTACACTTAATCACGGAAGAATGCACCAGGAGGGCAAGACTTCCTTAAGTAGAAGTGCTGTAAAGTCACCATCTGAGAATGGGCAACAGCAGTAGCAGACACTCAGCTACCTCCCATCTCACCACAAGTGTCAAGACTATATGCCTGCTTTCACTGCAAGCAGAAGGGACATTTTATAAGGGACTGTCCCTATCTGGGGAAAGCCCCCCCAATTCCACCAAGAAGGAGGGGGGAAATGAGCATGAGGAAAATAGCCAATAAAAAAACTAGAGCATGAGTGCGGTACTGCTCCATGCAATAAAATAAATGGGGCAGGGTGTGGGGATGATGATTGTGAACAATATATTAATAGCCCCTTTGGCTTGTTTTCCACCCAGGACGTGACCGAGTCTTTTAGGCTATACCTTACCCAATCTGTGACTTTTACCAACTCAAACTGAAAAGAACTTTACGTGGACAAGGAGCTGAAAATCACATTCTGCAAACAGGTCCAGTGTTGCTACGGGCAGGGATGTGAGTACCTTGTCGTAGGGGACACAAAGCATACACCCTGTGAGATCGAGATTGCACTGGGACTTCTACCACCTATCCTGGAGTGTCTTGTTCTCGTGGCGCGCTGTGTCCATCCCCTCCTCTTCCTACCAAAAGGCCAGGTCATCACCCAGGCCATTCCAGTGCCACAATGTTTATGGGATGACTTGGACCTTTCAGTTTTACTATACTGAAGTGGTAGGAGAGGAGAAACCCCTTATATGGTACAGCCTTAAAAGCAAGAGGCACAACATCCAACTTCAAGGGATGATAAACACTGGGGCAGACATGATAGTCATTTCACTGCAAAAATGGCCATCACAGTGGGAACTGCAGGACGTAGACTGCAAGATTTTAGGTGTAGGGGGAACACAATTTGGAAAACAATCAAAAAGCATCATGCAAATTATGGGGCCCAATGGGCAATTAGCAAATATATGCCTATTTGTATTGAACACCAAGTTTACCCTATGGCGGAGAAATTACATGTCCCAATGAGGGGCCAAATTAAAACTGTCAACCCCTCAGGATTTTTAACTGCCTCCACGGAGAAAGAGCACCCTACTCAGAAGTTAAATTGGCTAACTGAAACACCAGTCTGGGTAGATCAGCGGCTACTCAATAAACAGAAATTAAAAGCGCTCAATCAACTTGTTGAGGAACAGTTGGTCAAAGGACACATTGTAGAGACCAACAGCACTTGGAACTCCCCGGTATTCATTATCAAACACCTGGGGAAGTACAAGTGGCAGCTCCTTCATGATTTGAGAAAAATTAATTATGTAATTGAAGACATGGGGTGTCTCCAGCCGGGTATGCTATCCCCATCGATGCTCCCTCAAAATTGACAATTGGCAGTCATTGACATCAAAGATTGCTTTTTTAAAATTCCCCTACACCCAGTGGGTGTGCCACATTTTGCCTTCTCGCTTCCTTCCATCAACTGAGAGGTCCAGTGCGATGCTACCATTGGTGTGTTCTTCTTGAAGGAAGGAAGAACTCACCAACCATCTGCCAATTGTATGTTGCCCCAGTGCATGCCAAAGCAGGAGAGTGCATCATCTATCATTACATGGATGATGTACTTGTATGTGCCCTCAATGACAACACACACAGGTTCTTGATGATACTGTTACTGCTTTGTCAGTGGCAGGATTTGAGTTAAATTGTGAAAAAGTGCAGAGGCTGCTGCCCTGGAGATATTTAGGCCTAGAAATCACCAGCCGCACTATAACACCACAGCAGTTGGTGATCAAAGATGAGCGTAAAACCCTGAGACATCTCCAGCAACTGTGTGGAACCTTAACTGGCTGAGGCCTTGGTTGGGCCTAACGATGGGTGATCTATGTCCTCTTCAATTTGTTAAAAGGAGGGGAGGAGATGGATGCCCTGAGGACATTAACCCAGGAGGCACGAGCTGCATTAGAAAGGATCCAGTTAGCATTGGAAAATTGGCAGGCCCACTGCTGCCAGTGTGAACTCCCTTTCAATTTCATCATTTTAGGGAAATGGCTGCACTAGCATGCATTGATTTTTCAGTGAGACAGAGGTCAGAGGGACCCCCTCTTGATCATAGAGTAGATGTTCCTTGGGCCCAGTCTGTCCATGAGCATCACTTGGCTGCAAGAACTGATGGTTCAGCTGGTTTGTAAGGCGAGGGCTCGTGTGCGGTTTCTTGCGGGGTGTGATTTTGCATGCATTCACGTACCAATTTGGCTGTCTGTATGCTGGCAGTTTATATACAGACACAAACAGGATGGGACAACTAGAATCAGCGTCGTGAGCAGTTTATTTCAACACCAGTCTCATTACATTGTTATGACAATGGAGACGGAAGATGTGAACAGCTCGCTGACCCAAACAGCATGCTAAGGAGACTTAATGTTACAACATTCCATGAGACAGTCTCAGTCTAAGTTTCAGCCAATCACATAGGGCAAAAGTATATTGACAGTAGTTCTATCCAACCATATGAAGCACACGCAGCTGTGGTTAAAACAATAGCAACCTATTCTCTCATACAATGGTTCGTTTATAAAAGACAAAGCACAGAGCTCTATTCATAATTAACCTTCGAAAATATACACTAAATAAACTTGTTGCAACTTAGAAAGCCCATCTACATAGCTCTTATTGTTCTATTTCCCATGTCTTCGCTACAGCTTAGAAAACTTTTCTGCTGCCTTAGCACTGTTCACAAATCTGCTGTCTGAGGCCTGTCTTTTTTACCACTTTCCTAAAACCTTCTGATTTTATAGATTCCCACACTGTCCACCGGAAGATTAAATAATGAGACTTTGAAACATCTACTGAAAGAGAATGAGAACCTCCAGTTTGCCCTAGAAGTTACCTTGGGAAATTGACTATTCACCAACCTGGTCATAAACTGTTTAATAGTGAATTCCATCTAGTGCCAAAAGAAATTCAAAGTCGTAAGATACTTAAGGCTCTAACCATTTTCACCCACGTGTCCAGGGGTTCCCACAAGTCTGTAATGACTTGGAAGGACCCCCAGACTCAGTGGTGGGAAACCGATGTCAAGATCATTGAAGGCTCCCCTCATGTAGCTGAGTTGGACATTGTCATTAGAGTCTTTGAAAAATTTCCCAAACCTATTAACAGCATAACTTACTTCGGCTTACATGGCAGGGGTGGTGTTTAGGGCCGAGCATGCAGTGCTCAAAGAAGTCTCTAACCTGGTGATTTACAAATTACTTTCAAGATGAGTACAGCTGGTTTTCACTGAGAGCAACCTTTTTACATCATGCATGTGAGATCACACTCTGATCTCCCAGGTTTCATTGCAGAGGGCAACCGCAGAGCCTTGGCCTGCACCATTGCAGCTGGCTGACCAAGGCAACACCTTCCATCAGGCCAAACTTAGCCATCAGCAGTTCATCAGAATGTGCCTGGTCTGGTTCCGCCAATTACATCTATCATGTGACCAGGCCAGAGCGATTGTGGCCACATGCCCACAATGCCAGGAGGCCTGCATTACCATCACTGGAGGCAGGGGTAAACCCCAGAGGTCTCCAAAATTGGGAAATCTGGCAGACTGATGTAACCCATGTGCCCCAATTTGCCAGATCTAAATATATTCTTGTTAGTGTGGATACCTTTTCTGGTACAGTCAATGCCTCAGCCCACACATGGGAGAAGGCAATGGATGCACAGAAACACCTAATACAGGCCTTCTCCATGTGTGGGGTTCCAAAAGTCATTAAGATTGACAATGGGCCAGACTATGTCTCCAGAGCATTCAGTGATTTTCTGCTTGAATGGGGAATTGAACATTGAACCGGAATTCCATACTCCCCCAGCATCCAAGGAATAATAGAGAGAATTCATCAGAACCTGAAACGAACCCTAGAACAGAACCCTAGAACACCAGAGGGCTGATGCCAAAGTATTATCCCCCCAGCTCAGGCCTTCAAAGGCACTGCTCAGCCTCAGCTTCTTGAACTGTTCCTTTGAAAGTCTAAACCTGCCAGTAGTGAGACACTTTAACCAAAAACACATGTTAGAGTTCAAAGAAAAACCGTGTGTTAATAAAAGGTCCTGAGTCACAGCAAATCCAAGGGCCCTTCAACCTGATCACTTGGGGGAGTGGATACACTTGGGTGTCCACCCCCTCTGGTACAAAGTGGATCCCGTGCAAGTGGGTCAGGCCGTACCTGTTAGCAGAGAAAGAAAAAGACCACCACACTATCACCCCATCGCCATTGGAGGACCCAGCTGATGTGGATGTAGCCTCCAAATGAAAGAAGAAAAAGGAACAAGAAAACTCAGAACTCCATATTTCTTTTCTTTATTCCCTAATGAAAGTTATTGTTAAGTTTCCCTAATATGTTTTCCTTCTTTTATGTTCAAGTGACGTCTGTACCGGACAACATGTAGAAAAAAATGGGATTTGTCCAGATGGATGTCATCTGTCATCAAAGACATTTGTTTGGTTGTTTTAATTCTGTTTTTAATTTCTGTTGTTACTGGTGTTTGCAAAAAACTGTTTGTTAAAGGTGTTACCAACTCCAAAAACCCTCTCCCCCTCAGCAATAGTGAGAAGAATCTGAAGTTTAATTAACTGCCATTGCCATCATCCCCTTAACGCTATCATAAAAATTAAATAAAAAAGGAGGAATTATGGCAGTGGGGATTTGGAGAGGTTTAGTCTCTCCCTGCCTATAGCAGTGGGGATTTGAAGATCATATGTTTAGTCTGTGCCAAAAGTTGTTTCCCACCTGCCTCCCCATGGCAGTTATAATATCTTCAGATTTTTCCCTGTCTATCTTCAAAAATCCTGCCCCTGTGGCTTGTCTGTCATGATTTTTTACACCCTTTTATCCAGAAAATTCACTGTCAGTTATGATTTTTCCTTTCTGCCACTGGTATGTGACTTTCCCACTCCATGTTATGTTTACATTTGTCCCCATAGACCCCTCCTATCTAGCCATTGATTTGTTAGACCATCTCCTCCCGGGATTCCACCCCCCCCCCCCCCCCCCCCCCATAAAAGCCACTGTTTTTCTCTGTTTTTTGCTCTTTGCCACTGTCACCTGTTTGAGCCACCGGCCCCCACGTCCCACTGGCGTCTAGCAGCGCAGCTCAGCAGTTTGCAGCCTCAGCAAACACTCGTGTGGTGTAGCATCAGCTGCCTTGCTCCTGCTGCTGCCCGTGTGGCTCCTGCCACAGGGAACATCACCTGCACTGCTGCTACTGCTGCCACTGCCAGCCCTGGCACAGGCACTGCCCGCTTGGTGTTGTGTCACCTGCCTCGCTTTGGCGCTGCTCCTGCCGTGGGAAAGAATAACACCCATGCGGAGACACCGATTCCACGCGGCGCCGCCCCAGCACTGCTCCTGCGCAGGAAAGAAATAAAGTGGCTCGAAGAAGCAAGCAAAGAGTCCTTCATTTTCCTTTACCCTGATCCTTCAGCGTGGGTCCACGTTTATCGGCCATTCCTGGCGGTCCGGAACCCCAGCCAGTGGCTGAACTGCAATCCTGCCTGCCAGCGGCAGAGGTGGGGCCCAGGCCGCTCCTGGTGCATGTGCCGATCGTCTCCCATGATTGGGATGCAACATCACATAAATGTAAGAATCACAGGATAATTTAGGTTGGAAGGGACATCAGACCAATCCACTAGCCAAAGCAAGATGGTTTAAACCTAACTTGTAAGAGTTCTCTTAGATACATTGTTGAAGGGATACAAGAATAAAAACAGAAGCAGGATTTTGCCTTTTCTCACCTCAGAGAAACACTTGTATAAACCTTTACCATCCACTTTGTCAAAATCCATGTGCTGCTGTTACTAGACACACTTACAGAATTTCTTTTTTTCACACAGATGTTCATTTAAAAAGTGTAATTAGCATTTCTATATAAGCATTCAATTCACAATTATATTCTCAAATCTTTTGCTAAAACTATTATTCTTTCACTTGGAAGTAGAAATAAATTCAGTCAATCTATCTGATAACTCACAATATAAAATATCAAGTCTTGGAAAGACAATGGTACAGCCTATGTACAAGTCAGATGTGCAAACTTGGAAGCGCTTAGATAAAATCTATTCACCCACCACCAGCACATGGAAGAGGCCTTTACTTCCCTTTTGAGTACAAGTAAAGCCTGACAATGTATCTCATATCCACTTTTACATCTCTGTATGTATTACTTGCAATAATTCACACTGGCTGAAATGAGGATGAATCAAAATTTTCGTTGGTGCTTCTTTGATGAGCGTCTTACAGATTTCCCCCTTTAAATGCACTCAGCCTTAGAAAGGCATGACTCATCAAACAAATTGAAGACTACTACTACATAAGTAATGGCAATTACAAAGCAAAGGGGGAAAAACCATTCCTGTTTCAGTACATTTTGGTATCATGTAAAAAGAACCCTCACACTACTAGAAACCTCCAGTAAATGAGAAGTACCAAGTGTTTTGGCCTAGACGCCTGGAAATTACAATTTTTTTTGTTGAGATTTGAGCAATTTTTTGTAAAACAACATTAACACATCATTGAATCTCTTCATTACTTATTAGAACCATGCTTGCATTTTTCACTGGAAATACAGGCACTTCAGGATATAATAAATTATTTGCTGAAAGGACAAAGACACCCCAACCAACCAATCTTACCTTCTTTTCAAAGGCTATGCCAATAATCTTGCCTGCAAAGTCTCTTTGTTTCAGTGCTTCCCACAACTGTTTCTTGAGTGACTGCTTGGCACTGAGCGTTTGCTCTGGACCTGGACTTCAGCTGTGTTGCCCTTTGCAGTTTTTCTGCTTTAATTCCACATGTGCACAGTAGGAACTCCTCAAGGCTGATTTTAAAATAACAGGTAGCTTTTTCCAGCATTTCTTCTATATAGACACAAGAGAAATAATGAAAATGGTGAGTTGTACTACTGTCACTCAGACAGTGGAGGTGGTAGTGAGAAAAACAATGCCAACAATTAATGTTTACAGTGCAAAAAATGACATCAAGTTGACTTTTAATGGTCTGCTGTAGCATTATTTCTAAATGGCATCTCACTATGTAATTAAATGATCATGCAGCATACTTGAGCAATAATGCAAAACTAGATAGTTTATGGGAGAAAAAATACTAGATTGGGTAAACACCATGCAATACATGTGGTCTGCACTGAAGTTTGCCACATCTCATTCATTGTTTTAAAAATTCCTGAAATGTGCCCATTGTTACTGCCCAATTATAGGGCTGCCCCCCAGAAACCATCAGCCTTTCTGCCTCTGCACTTGAACAGCTCCTGCCCTGAGGGGCTTTTCATAGCAGCTATTCAATGAAAAAATCCCAAACAAATAAAACCACACATTCATGTGTTCACATGTGTACCTCTGCCGTAATAAAAACTCTACCAAGGTTTGTCCTTCTTCAGCACAACGCTTTCTAACTGATCTCTCACAAAGTACCTGTAATGGCAGCTGAAGACATCAGAAACAGACCTTGCCCATGATTTTTCTGTACAGAATTTATCCATATAAAGATGGTACAGAAAGACTTTATCTGAAGAGTAGGATTCCCTGGTTTGTCAAGCTATAATTTGGACTCCTCCTCTGCAAAGATCTCCATGCTATCAAAACCCCCCAAGTGTTGTTAATAAAAGTGTCTGCTGAGAAACGAAACTGCTTTGAACCTGTATTTTTTCCCCTGAGTTTCTGCTTCCTCTCTGCTTCCCACCCTGCCTCCTGCCTCCTCATGAGTCTAAAAACTCATGAGCTGAACAGAGGGCATAAGTTGTCTTCATCTAAATGCAGGATGCAAGTGCTCCTGAAGTTCATGTGTGTTTCACAGTCATGAACTGCAGAGAAGACAAAACTTCAATAAAATAGCCTTAAATGTTCTCAGCATTGTCCTATGGTAACTCTTTGTCATGATGATAAAAGGACATTAATTACGCAGTCAAATAACTGCATTATATAATTCTCAATAAAAAGGACATAAAGACTGAAATTCTTGGAAATAGCAGGACACCTACCATGAAGCTCATGCATCATTCCAACATTATTCATTCCAAATTGTAAGAGTTTCAGATTGAGGTGCTTCAGTGTGTTGAATGCAAGCATCCTATAAATCCAGACAAAAGTTTGTGATACACTCCTCCCAGTCTGTCCTCACTAGTGACAATACAATATGGGGACTGAAGAGAAAAACTATTGTGGGAATAATTAAAAAAAAAAATGTCTGTAACACCGGCAATTCTCAGTTTTAAAATCAAAATTTTGCTAATAATTAGAAAGTCACTGGGAGTTACATTGTGCCACTGGATTTTCTTAGGCATTCCTAGGAAGAAGAGTTCCCTCAGGGCTGAGAATATTTTCTTTGCTTTCTTCCTAATTAAGAAAAAAGAAAATAACTTTTAAGACTGAATGTGCACTATGGCAGACTTTGCTGCTTAGAAAATCCTCATGTCTGAATTTCCGATGGGCAAGACCTGAAATATCTTTTTTGTCAAAGTCAGGATCCATGGAGAGTATTCTGTGCTCTGCAGAAGAGGCTCCTCAGGGCACAGGATCTGACTGACAACAATCTGTGAGGCACAATAACATCCCAGGAACTTGGAGCATTTCAGTCAGGTGTTTTTTTCCAGGGAAAGCTACTTGTAGCAATTATGCAACACCCTGTAACACCTGCAAAAGAGTCCTAAACACAAATATGAAAGCTCAAAATTTCAAGGGTTTAAGGGTATATTTGAAAACATCTTTTCTTTCCCTTCACCCTATGAAGAAGCGCACCCACAGGAAACTCACAATTCCTCCCAGTCTCCCTCATTAAACAGCTCATCCTCCTGGTGCTTGTGTCCACAGTATATAAAAATCTCAAAAGACAAATGCCAATTTGTCTGGCACAGACATAACTTCAAGGCTCTCTGCTTCTGAGTATCAGATTATGTGAAAATTTAAGCGTCTGTTCTCACCTCAGGGAAAAACAGATGTCTTTTCCAAATGCACAGGTTATAGTTATTAGTATTTGTATCCTTTGTGACAATCACAAGTAATGACAGCAATCAGATCAGTACAAGAAAGTGAGCTGGGTAAATAGGAAGTGCTGAGCTTCAGCCTCCCCAGGAAAAACAAAGACACGTTACCATTCATTTTGGGTGTTGTCTGTATGAAAACAAATTATTCACCACCAATATACAGCATTTGTATGGATTAAAGAGGAGTAAACACTGAATACTAACTTTTCATTTCTGCACAATTCTTTGGAGACAAGAGTGGCAAATAAACTCCTAGAGTATCTATTTAATAATGTATCCTCATATAATTAAGTATATTCTAGTCATAAGCCTTCAGCTCTTAGACTTTTGAAACAATTTTCAGAATAATTATCTATTATTCATGGTCCAATTTGGACCATGCAGCCAGCACGGATTTTATTTTGTTTTTTTAAACTTATGACTGAATAATTGAATTCTTATTTGATCAGGGCAAAATTATTTCTGAAACTTAAGAGTACTAAACTATCATGGTTTTCACTACAGATTTCTTCACTAACTAAAACCTCACATTTCTACAGCCACATGATTGTTTCTTTTACCAGGAAACTGACCTTAGCGATTCACTTCTTTTTTCTCAAGTTTTGCAGAGCATACACTTGACAACAGTTGGAAATGTCATCCAATTAAAAATGCCAAAACAAAGGCCAGTTCCTGGGGCTTTGACAGTAATGGAAAGACAGAAGAAACCATTGATGCAATGCCTGTGAGGCAGGTGTTCTGCTACTCCAGTGGCACTCATACATCCACAGTTATGATGCTAATGTGTGTGCTGCCTTCCCCTTCTCCTAACACTACTGCTGCTCCCTCAAATAGCCAGATTTCTCCTCCTACCTTGCAATCCCATCAGCAGTAACAGGACTAGTGAATATAGCAGACAGAGAAACCAAGCATGGAAAAGGTGTTATTGAGAAAGTTGTCTACAGATTGAATTACCGCCTCTTTCAACAACATCCTAGTTAAATTCACAGAGTCTAGCAGAAAAATGGGAATACTGGTGAAACATGCTTGTTCCAACATTAACTATCTTAGACCACATTAACTGGTTTTCGTAAATGTATTACCCCTTCAGTTTCAAATTATTTCAGGTAATAATCTGCAGGGCTTTCCATGCCTAAAGTACAAGCAATCCACATCAGCGGGCTTCAAAGAACATCTTTATGAATGCCTTCATATATGCCAACAAATGAAAGGTGATTTTCTTGCAACCAGACAAATCCACAGTAGGCAAATTTCAATTTATTTTCATTATTTTTATCACAAAACTGGCGCTTTGGAGCATGAGATGTTTATTGCTCTGCTCAGCCAAGTGGCAATTACTTAGAAGTGGCTCAGAGAGCCTGCGCTGATGCCACCTCCCAAGTACCCATGTGATTCCTAGGCCAGGAGGCAGGGATTCCCCCCATTCCTACTGCAGGGCATGTCAGCCAGTCAAAGCTGCAGCAGCGCCCTGCCCACGGACACAGGAGCTATCCTGCAGGCTGCACAGATGACAGAAATGCTAACAGAGTGTGTTGTGCCTATATCCAGCTGTGAAAATGTTCCATCTGCACATCCTTTGCAATTTTCCACATCAGAAGAAAAGCAGATTCTAAAGTACTATCAAAGCTGTTCATAAAAATAACTCTTCTAACATGCAGCTTGCCTGCAATTTTATTTCCCCTCTAGCTTGTAGCTTAAGCATTACCATGGACAGAGAACTTCTTTCCTGCTACTTTGATGAATGAGAGAGACTCACTGGCAGGACAAATGCTATTGAAAAGCGATGTTCTGCAAGTCATCTGCATTACCAGTAAACCCCAAATCTTCTTAAATAACTGCAGAATAAGGAAGACTTGTGCCCTTTGTGTCTAAAGATCTGGGTAAGCTCCAATATTCTCTTTTATATCACAGAGAAGTCTGTTTTCCGAAGAAAACGAGAAGGCTCAGAAAACTTAGGCCTGCCTTGAGTGCTGGTGCCCAACAATCACAATGCCCATGAAGCCTTAAGAACCTAAAAATGAGACAACACACACTTTCAAGACAATATTAGTATAAGAGGTAATATAAAGGTTGATCTTTATTGGAGGCTTCCAGGGGTAGATATGAAAAATGTCCGCAAAAGCCCACCCCCACAGGGGCAAATACAGTTTTATAGGTTTGGCAAATTAGCATATTTGACAAAAATCACCAATTAGGAACACAAGTCGTGATGTAATTTCCCCTGCCAGTCCAAGCCCCTTCTAAATCCTCCCCCCTCAGATAGACCTAAGCATTCTTGATGAAAATGTATCTCAAAAAGCTGGTTTTTCGCCTTGGTTCCTAGGGAGAACCAAGACAGGATAGAGGCTTTGGAATGTTTTGTCTTTTTGCATATCAGGGTAGGGAAAAGTAGTAGGAAAACTAGCTATGAGTGAAATAATAGCCTACAAAGCTACAAATATATGTGTGAAGAATACAGTGAATATATAAAAGAAAAAAGGACTGTGGTAGACAGGGAGAGGCATTCGGAAGATCTCGCGATGTGACGGAAAGGCAGGACCCTCTGTTCCCCTTAGATAAGACCCTCTGTTCCCCATAGATAAGAAATTAACATAGGAATGTAGCCTCCCTTAACCGAATACCAGTAACTTTCCATCCCCTACCCAGTAACTTTCCACTCCTTACTAACCATAGATGGTAAAGACAGACCCCACTGTGACGTAGAGACCCCCAAAACTATAAAACCCCAAGAGATGAGATAATAAAGGCCTTTGGACCGTCCACCACGTTGGTGTCTGCGTGTGTTCTTGGCCCGAGCGACCCTGGAGAGTTTGGGTCGCCGTGCCGTTTCCTCAGAACCAGGTCGCCGTGCCGTTTCCTCAGAACCAGGTCGCCTTGCCTTTTACCAGAAGGCAACAAGGACAAAAATCATAAAGCATCACCCTGAGCTGTCACTTCTCACCACTGAATTCAACCCCTGCCAGGGAGGTCTTTAGCAACGAGGCTGCAGAAGGAGAAGTGGTGAAGTTAATTCAATTTTCTGTGCTACATCTCTGCAGCAGTGCAGAGATGCAGTGCTGCATTTCCACCAAAGACTACTTCTTTGGTAGATATGGTGCCAACTGTGAGGCAGATAGAGAAGAGCAAAAAACTTGGTGATATTTAGATTCACAAGTAATAACCAGTAAGATCATGAACACTAAGCTATTAAAATACAACTACTGGCCAGCCATCCATAGGAAGATGTGTTGGCGTACAGATAAGAGGAACTTAGGTACAAAGACCTTATTTCAGAGCCAGTTAAAAAGTAGCTCAGCTATGGCCAGTGTTGAGATGAAGCTGGTGAATCCTTTGTCTTCCTGCCAGATGGCTTCTGAGAGACTGGATAAGAGAATTTAGGAGTTAGAAACAGGTGTTACTGGGACTCTCCTGTGGTCATGCAGGAAACTGAGGGATGCACTTCTATTTAATGATCTTTCATCAACAGACTCACAAATGTAAGCCTCTCACATGCCGATCCTTAAAATTTGGGGGCAAAATCACAATCCAGCTTCCCAGCTGTTCTGTTCCTGCTTGTCTTGGTTTCAAAAGACAGGTGTCTGCTAAGGAAGGCAGGAGCCTCCCCTAAAATGGAAAATGTAAACCTCCTCCCTCCAAATTGCTATAAATTTTAAATTAAGGGGCTCTCAGGCAAAACATATGGGAGCAGGAATAACAGTTCTTTACTAGGGAAGAAAATAAAAATATAAAATAAACAACGCGGTACACTAAAACAACACTGACAGAGTCAGAACACAACCTGACACCCTGTTGGTCAGGGTGTTGGTAGCAGTCCAATTGGAATTGTGGCTGCAGTCCTCCTGGAGTGCCAGGTGTGGTTCTGCCAGGGCAGTGATCCTGTAGAAAGGTGTAGTCTTCCTCTGAAGATCCAGTGGAAGAGGTAGCTGTTCCTCTGGGAAAATCCAGTGGGGAAAGCCATGCTGGTGTTCCAGAATCTCAGGTAGAATGCTTGACTCTCCCCTCTCTGCGGAGCATCTCACAATGGGATGCTATATTTCTTATCAGCCATGCAGTGACATTCAATAGCCTGTTATCAGCAGATGTCTCTCTGGAGGGAGAGTGGTTGTGGAAGAGATAAGGAAAACTGTCTACTTAACAGAAGACAACTGCCATACAGAGGGCAAATAGAATACAATTTGCTTGACAATCCAGGACACTGCTCCTCCCTACATCCTGTAGGAGTGACAATGTAGGCACAGAATTTCAGCCCTACTGTATCTATTTGGCAGTGGAAAGCCAAGTTTCAAACCTAATCAGCAACGTCAAACTCCTCTCACCAAGGAATCTGCTATGCAGAAGAGATGGAAATTTCAATGAGAGCTTGTCTGAAGTGCAGATCTTTGATTTTATTTTCAGGTAATATGGAACAGCACACAAAGCTAAACTCCAAACATGCTGCTTTGTCCTTTCAATTTGAGCAAGGCTATAACATCTGTATTATAAGTTTAGGGTGTAAGAACAGAACACTGAAATAATTTATCACCAGTTATTTCTTTTAATAAAGATTGTATTTCTAATTGTTTCCTACCATTTTAAAGCAATTGGTCTTTCACTGAACTTCAACAAATGAGAGCTTTGAAAACACAGCTATTAAGAGAGATTAATAACAGCTTCTCATCCCTTATCCAGGAGCCCAAGATATTCTCCCATTATTGCTATTCCTCTCAACATGCAGAATTAAAGAAAAGGGCATGAGGACATGGAAGCCATTAGCAGTTTCCAATTGTAAAGATATGGCAAGACAGGCAATAACATTTTGTTTCAAAGCAGAGCCCATTTAGTCCAATTGTTTTAGCCTCTAAAATCATAAATCCACTTATAACTAGAGGTCACTAAGCATATAAGCTGCCATGCAGCACTAGTACTGTCAGGTGCCTTCTGACACTTGCAAAGCTCAGTGTTAACAGATATGCTCTCTAGTGCTTATGTCTGGTTTCAATGCTCTCTTTTGAAATAGGAGCCTCCTCAAGCCAGGTCTTATAAGCTCTTGGAGGTCTATTTCACACCCAAGATAGTTCCGCTACCTTTGGAGGCATAAAATCAGCAGGATGGCTTCTGTTGCAGTGTTGGAAACAAAAAAGTTTTAATAAAAGGCAAAATAACAAACTCTTTACAGAGAAAAACCAATCCATGTGCAAGAGGCCCTCCTGCCCCTGGTAAAACACCTCACAAAAGCCATTAGTTTCTTTGTTCTCTTCTTTTTCTAGTAAATTGCCCAGGTGGGACTTTTTGGCTCCTGTCCAGTTAGCTATCCTTAAGTTTGAGATAAAGTCCCCCAGGCCTGTGAGATGCCTTTCTCACCTAATCGAGAGAGAAACTTCTGGGCTTATTTCCTTTTTAAGGGGACAAAGGATAGTTTTGTCGCTCCGTAACAGGGAGGATATTCCTACACTCTTTCATGAGTATTTATTACTAACAAATATATTCCCTCTATACTGCTTGTGTAGCTACAGTATTTCGCGTAATCAGAGAGTTAGAATTTCCAAGTAAGATTCCTTCAGAGCTAGGTCACAATAGTGCTAACACAGCATAATTGCCCTGAATATATACAACTTCTTGCTGAATCTATAGAGCTTCCTTTTATTGAGGAAGATAGACTGTGAGCAGTTATCAAACACCTGTATCAGATATTCCCGTGTGAGATAAATACTGAGACTTAAATGGAGCCAGCTATCTGTTTTGGAGGCTACTTGATTTTTACACTATAAAGGAGAATGTTCAAAGCAAATTATCTCTTTGGTAACATAACTGCTTGTTATAAATCAAGACAAGGTTGTCACCTCTTTTGGATCAAGGTTAATCAACTCATAGTCATTAAATTCACACAAATGCATTACCAAGGATCTCTTTTACAGCTTCACACTCTAATAATTTGAAGCATTACCAGCTGAACATGACATTTTTTATCACAGATGCAGAAAAGCCAGAAAGGATTTGTACTGTTATGTCTAGCTTCCAGGCTATGCATTGAGCTGTTCAGGAACAAGATCAGTACGAAATTTTAGCAATACAGCAAGGCAAAGCTATAAAAACATGGGAAACCAAGGAAGATTGGCCCACTGTTGGGTTTTTTCCCCCGGCAGATGATGGAGAATATTTCTGCACAGCAACGGTGTTAACCTAGCACCTCCAAAACCCTAGATAAAAGGTGACCAAGCTAAGCCTCACCATGCCCAAAGGCTAGAAATTATTGCATGATGAAACCCAGCCCATATTCTCCTTGCTAAAAAGCTAAAGTTTTATTCTATTGAAAAGATTTTGTTGCATTAAGTGACACATCTCTAATAAAAAGATACCACGTTTCAGTGTGAAAAATCCTGAACCTCAAGGGAAAACCAGAGCCCTATTCCACTGTTCATATTTCCAGGAATCCCCTACAAAAAAACTAGCAGGAATAAAAACCATATGTTTTGGTAAGAGTGGACAGGTTTGACTTTGCAAACTGAACAAATCAACACAGTTTTACACCACTTGAAGATTTATCCCTCTTTCTCCACCTTGTATGCTGCAAACAGCTGGGCACTGCAAATTTCTGAAAGCTCAAATGTCTAAGCAAGAGTAATGATAAACACAAGGTAAATGCAGACTTGAAAACTGTTTCCTCCACAATCAAAGAGGACTGCTTTCAGGCATATGAAACCCAGGGTAAGAGCATTTAATGACCCACTAGCATTTGCTGCCAAAACCATCTGGATTTGAAATGTTAGCCTCAGCTTTGATTAACTATCTAGTAATTTATGAGGGCAGCTGTTCTAAGACACTAAACAGATGTATCTCTAAAAATAAATAGAAAGAAAAGTGTTTCCTCTGATTAAGTTTTGAAAAAAACTTGACATACACTTTTGCAAACAGTTGAGAGGTAACAAATATAGAGATCAGACTATCAGGAGATGAGGCACTGCTTTTTTTACAGCAGGAGTAAGCACTGAATTTTAGACTAATTATCCTACTTTAATGTTACCAGAGGTATTACTGGTGCTTGACTAAACTCAAAGCAGTGGCACGTTTAGTATACACAGTGCATTACTGAAGGGAAAGCCAAAGAGGCTGAGCAGTTGATTTTACATGTAATGAAACTCACAAGATCCTCCAAGATCCATCCTGCATGAAATGGCTGTACTGATTACATGAACATTCCCTGAGAGCACTCGTGTGGATGCAGAATGAACAGACAGGCAATGAAATCACAGCACCAGGCCCTTGGAAACTGAAATGTGCCTTTCACAAAAAATCCACTAAATCAGATTTAAAATAGGTTATAAAGAAGATTTCAGAGAATTAGAAGTTCTGTGAGTTCATCCATTGACATGTGCTTTCCAAAGTGGCTTTTTCACAGATTAAAGCAGTGTCATCCTCTTTATATAACAAGAGGCATGATTACCTGGCAGCAAATTATGTATTTTTGTTAAGGAAGATGACTGAGGCTTTTTATGAAGACCAGCATAGGCACCACACAGGGATGAAGGTTAAGTTTCTTAGATTCACAGTGAAAAACAATAGCACAATCAAACATTCCGCATAATGCCTCATTTCACACAGCCAAAAGACACAGAATTTCCTCACAGGGATCTTGTGAACACAAACCCCCAGAAGAGATGAGGGAGAGCAAGTGCTGATCCTGGGAAAGCATGTGGGAGAACACATGGTCTCTGCACAGCTCGGATCTTCAGAAAGGCTTCTCTTCCCAAGGAGGTTCTGCCCCTGCTTCTTTCCTTCTGACAGAAGACACTAAAGGGACATGATTTGGAACTGCGCTTTCAGCCAAACTCCAACAAATTACAGCCTATTTGTAAGAACTGAAACTATATGGAACATGTAACCCACATACCTGGCTTCCTTTTTGTAGTAGCTTTTCTGACATAATGGACACTTTCCTGATAAGAAGTCCTGCTGTTTTCAAACTAGAGAAGATTGACATTGGTTTCAAAAGACTCGCTGGGGCAATTTTTCCACAATTTCTCAATGCAAAATTTCTCCTGCACACTTTCTCTGCCAGTTGTGTGTTCATGGCACAGTCTTAACCAGCTCATACTTTGGTGAAAGGACAACTGCAACAAAAAATATCCATCATTTAATGCAAATAGTCACAGGGGTGACCAAGGCCATCAGATCTGTCCAGGTACTGTGGCAATGTCTGTTCTTGTAACAGACTGGATCTCAAAAAATCGGTGGTACTTCCACCCACATCTCTGCTGAGTGACTAATTAGGCTGGGCTATGGGAATAAATGCCAAGCTCAAAAGAGTTTCATGGAGCTTTCCCTTCCAGTGGCATTTATCTTAAAAATGAAGGGAGTATCTACTGAAATTCTACTCCCAGGCCAGAAAATGAGCAGTGTCTAAGTGCAAATAGAGGTAAAGGCATCTGGAACAGCCATCTGGAACTCCTCAGCATCAGGTCAGTCAACATAACAGAGCTCTTACTGCCTGACAGTGTGTTAAGAACAGCCATATTCTCTTTCAAGATTTATCTTTAAAAGGATCCAAGTGTAGCCTGAAGTGAACTGCAGCACAAGTGTGCTGATGAAGCTGAGGCAGGGATGAGAGCAGCAAGCTTTTCAGCCAGGAGGAAAAGACATAGCTGCACAGCCAGATGCCAGTAAGAACACCACAGTCACAATCAGGACACATGGTCATCACTGGCCAGCTAGATGTCTAAGCAGTATGGAAAACACTTCATGAAAATAATCGTGTTATCAAAAGAGCACAATTTTTTTTTTCTGTTTATCCTCATGAACTGGTTTGATGGCAAACCAGCAGGAGGAATTAACTCTGCACAAATATATTGTGAAAGATGCCAAGTCAGAACTACAATTTAATAGGAAAATTACAATAAAGGCAATAGCACAGAAACAGTGGCTTATACCAACAAAATCAGAGTATGGCCCAACACCCTGTTGGTCACAGTGGTGGCAGCAGTCCCATTGGAGTGATGGATGTGGTCCTGTTGAAGCGGTGATTCTGGAGAAAGGTCTGGTCCTTTTCTGGAGGTGCAGTGGCGGTTATTGAGAGCTCTTCTCCTCTGGGAATTCAGTGGTGGTATTGTGGTGTCCCAAGCCCCAGATTATATACAGGTAGGAATGTTTGGTTCCTCTCCCAGGGCAGGGCATCTCACAATGGGATGATACAATTTTATGAGAAATTCTGGGAAGCCTTGATGGCCCATTAGCGGAGATGGTCCCCCCAGGTTGGCTGCTGCTTGCCCAGAGGGAGTTATCAGGGCTGAGTCATACAGAAGGTAAAGAATACTGGTCCCCAGCTCATGTAGATGGCAGTAGAATATGTACTTTTAGTTACATTGTAACCCAAGACACCACATTTGCTTTGACCTTCATGAAGCTTTCTGAGCTGGCATTTATGCATACCCTAACCTCTTTTAGTATCTAAGGGAATTTTAACCCTTCTTGCTGAAATAGGCAAAGGAAGGTCAGATCTTCAGCACAGTGAATGCTCCCCTTATTTCCATATCTCTATACCAACTATTTCAATCAGCCAGGCCCTCCTACAACATTCCTAATCACTGCTGCGTGTTCAGAGTCAAAACATATTGATGTCAGAATCTGAAGGTAATTTAGGTTGGAGAGAAGTAAAGTATTTTAAAAGACCAAAATAATGATGAGGGGTTAAATACCATTATCTATCAATATTATCGTAATTTTATGAAGTGCACACATAGGCACTGTAAGAATCCCTTTGCCTTTGGAAAGGATTGTAACTTGCTTTAACATTACAAGGATTTGCTTAGTCTTCCCTCAAAGTGTGGAAAAATCCTAAAAATTTCCTGACTTATATTGCAAATTAATTCTGCAAATACTACTCTAGAGGCTAGTTCTCCCTATGCTTCTACTCTCTTAATTTTACTCAAGGAATAGCAGTAGCAGCTGAGGACAGAACACTGCTGTTCTCTGCCAGGGAAGTGTTCACCATTCCTGCCAGCAGCAGTGAGTATGCCAAGACAAATGGGATCCAGCTGTTTTAACACACACCCACAAACCAGCTGGATAGGGCACTGCAAGTGGAGTGGCAGATCCAGATACTTTTGTTCTCTAGATATTTCTAAATCTTGGAATAACTCATGGAGAAGAGGCAAATGTTGTTAGGTACCCCAGTTTGTCTGACAATTTGGAGCTTGGCAGAAACCCACATGACTAAAAGCTACAATCAGCAGCTTGGCATTGGACCATCCAGTCATTACATCTAGGCCCATCAGACACTATTCCTGTGAGAAAGCTATGGGCACTGTAGAAGGCCATAGCGTCTTTTATGATGCAAATTTCGAAGTCACCAGAAGTTTTAATTGAAGAAAACTTCTGTTGCAGGTCATCTGCCTCAATGGGGTTCCAGGTCTTCAGGCTGATTTGTGGTCTGTCCCATTTCCATCATAAACAAACTTTTCAATTGTCCACACTTATGTCCTGTGCAATACCCCTACAAACAAATCACCCTTTAATATTAGTGATGGTTAAACAACTTTCTGTCTACCTGCTCCCAAAAAAAGCAGATGACTGAATTTCTTCCATGTATTCAGATTTTTTGGCTGCTTGGCTCCAATGAAGCCTTTTACAGTCACCTATAATTTTGCTTGTTTGGCAGTCCAGAGGACAGATGTGTGCTAATGTCTTTACAAATACATTGATGTGTGAAGGTATGGCTGTTACATCTTTGAAATGGGTCTTAATGTCTCTGATGACTTTGGGCAGCAGGTTTGTTAGAGAGCCCAGACATCTTGGCTCCTGAAAGAGATAAGGGGGTCTGCACAAGGCTAAACTTCGGGATAAAACAGTAGGTTCAGGGAGGATATGTGATAGGTGGTTTGGGACTTTAGGATAAAAGGAGGCTGCACCCTCCCAAACCCTGAGAGAGAAAAGTCTGTGGGCATGTGCCCTGGTGGACTCTCGCTTTATTCGAATGAAGGACTCCTCTGTCTCCTTTTTAGACATATACCTCTGGTATTTGTGGATTTTCCTGACAATTACAATAGCTGCCATTCTGCTTTTGGGTTTTTTAATTGACTGGATGGCTGCTGAAAACATTTTTAGCTTAAGTTCTTTGCCTGATAAAAAGCATAAGATGAAACTCTGAAATGCACAGTTTGCTTTTTTTTCTGCCCCCTAAATAAAAATAATTTGCTGTCAATACTCTTTTCCCAAAAGAAAAGAAAGCCCAACAAAGAATTTAGATCTTGTGATAAATGAGTAATGAAGTAGTTGACTCTCACAATGAAAGGGCAAATATTATGTATATGCTAAGAGAAGTTTTATAGATTTATAGTTATGTTTCCCCCTTTTGCATTGTTCTCATGGGATGGCTGGGGAAGCTAGGGCATTGGGAGGGCCAGCTCATTACTATGGCAACACCTGACCTCCAATCAAGATGTCAGGAAGTGATCGCCACCACTGGACAGCAAAGAAGGAGTTGATGGACAGAACTTTAGGAGGGGCCAAAGAGTTAAAAGGATGAATATCCATTGTGGACATGAGCACCTGGTGGGAAAAATCCTCTGTTCCCAGCACCATAATATTTTCTCTATTCAGTCTTCTATTGTATTTTTGATGAGGTTTTAATAAACCTTTTAAATTTTTTGAAAGGGAGTATAATTTCTTGCAGTCTGAAATGTGAAAGCACAGCAACATATTTTGGAAAGGCATTTTTCTTACAGTGAGTAAATTAATATGAAGTGTTCTCTTGGAGTAAGTGTATTCCATGATTCTGTGTATTCTTGGATAGTGTATTCCACAACCATCTGCTTTGTGCCCAAAAAATGGTTATTGTATCTTAAAGGCCAGGGACCAGTGTGTGTGGGGCCAAGGAGTGCATTTTGAAGCATCACTGCCCCGGGTATTTCATGTCTCTGGGCAACGTGTGTTTTGCTTGACTGAAGTTTTTTTTTGGCCCAAGCTTTTCCTTGCCTTGGTGCACAGAGGCTGCAGTGACGAGCCTTAAACTGCCCTGAGGTGAACAGAGCAGCTGCTGTGTAGGAGATTTGGGACTCTGCGCAGGCAGGAGCAAAGCGGCACCTCTCTGGTCCAAAGCCCTGCAAGCTGGGCCAAGAAAACACACTGGGCCTTAAGCCCAGCTGTTTCTGTAGAGCCCTGCCATGGGGAGGAGATCAACACTGGCCTTACATCTGCTTTGTCATAGCCCCTGGTTGGTTTTTTCCTTTCCTTGAGAGAAAGGCCCCATCTTGTACCATGTGTTGTGAGTGGGCATTTCTCTGGCCTTTTGGGTCTTTTTCCCAAGTGTTCACGCATGAGGTAAGGTCTGACAGCTTAATATCTAACAGTTATTTGCCTTTTTTTTTCCCTTGGCCTGTGAGCATTCTGTTTCTTAATAAAGCATTGGGGTTTTTTTCATTTTCATTTTCATTTGTTGGTATTCCTTTCCTACTGGTGGAAAGGGATTATTAGAACCCTGTAGAGGAGATGACACTCATTCCAATGTCCTCATTTAAATTGTCTCTCAAACTCAGACAAGTGTAAAATTCAGAACAGAATTTAGCCCCAGCCACTAGCTCCTGTTTGCTCAGTTTTCTCCTGGGGACAGTTGTAGCTCTCCTGTCAGCCAAATTCCTACAGCTCTTTTGCAGATGACTAATTTAATTTCTATGGTATTTTTAAAAGCTTCATGTGAAGCTTTTAAAAAGAATAATCAGGGGTTTGGGGGGTGTGGGGGAAGATTATCTTATGTGTGGACAATACAGTTGAACCATATTCTTCTAGATCAGTATGTCCTTGTGTCACATTTTCAGCCCTGGCTTTTAATTCACGTTGTTGCTGTCTTCTCCAATAATTGTTCTAGAATTACATTATCAAATCATTGGCATTTACATCAGAGAATCTCATCAACTTATCATGCTACCAGGGGTTGAACAATGTTTCCTCTAAAAGTATCCTGTCATTGCTTCACAGCTCATTTAGGCTCATTGCAGAAGTCACTCATAGTTTCCTTAAGAAATTTCTTTCAAGACCTATTTCAATAGAAAAATATCATTTGAAGCTTTGAAGGGCCATGAAGAACTTAAAGAAAACAGCTTATGCAAATTTCCTTCCACAGTCTTTCAAAAGAAAAAGCAGTTACTTCTGCATATTGTGGGAACTGAACTCAATCTCAAGGACAGAATACTGTGTTATTATCCCAGGCAAAATAATTTTAGAGGGAAAAATACCTGAAACATTTGGAATCGTACAATCAATTTCCTGAGTTGGAAAGGATCCACAGGGCTTTTCAAAGTCCCAGATCCTGGCTCTGCACTTCAGTCCCAACAATCCAACCCTGTGCCTGAGAGTGCTGTCCAAACGCTTCTTGAACTCTGTCAGTCTTGGTGCTGTAACCACTTCCCTGGGGAACCTGTTGCAGTGTGCAACCACCCTCTTGAATGAAGCAGCTACTCCTGATATCCTATTTAAACTCCTCCTAACACAACTTCAGGCTATTCTCTAGGGCCTTGTCACTGGACACAGAGATCAGTGCCTTCCCCTCACAGGAAGTTGTAACTGCAATGAGGTCTTCCCTCAGTCTCCTCCAGGCTGAAGAGATCAAGTGGCCTCAGCTGCTCCTCACGTAGCTTCCCCTCCAGACCCTTCACCACCTGCTATGGTGCCAAACTATTAGAAAATAAATGTTAAATCAATTTCAATGCTTGCTTCTGGTATACGATCCAGGAATTGCCAAGTGTCCTGGGCTGACTATATGATGCTTTTATCCCCAATCGTCTTGTTCTGTTTATGCTGAATAATAAGTTTTGCACCTTTAAGCCTTGTTTCAGAGAGTGAAGTGGGCAGAGAAGAAGCACGCACTTTGTTTTCAGACACTGCACTCGCTCCTCCACATTCCTGCTCCTGGACTGTGTTGTCTGCGGATGGGCAGACAGCGGGACAGAGCTCTCCTTTGCTTTTTGTTAGTTTGGCTAGCTGAGGCAGAGAAGTTCCCTGGACTGTGTTTTTCTTCCATTTTCTTTGGACCTCTTGAAGCCTGCTCTGGACTGAACACCCACGGGAGCCCCAGCAGCTGCACCTGTGGCCCACTGGGCCGGGCCTGGCCTGCGACATTTCCAGCACCAGAGGGACTGATAAGAGACTGAGTTGAGCCGCAGCCCGGGGAGGGACTTTCTCAGTTTGTCATCTCTTTTGGAGCGGCAAGGGGTTTTATTGTTTGATATTGTTTAGGTTTTATTGTTTAATAAACTGATTTTTTCTACTTTTCTCCAAGGAGGTGGTTTCTCCCGGACTGGTTGAGGGGAGGGGCCAATTGGATCAGCTTTCCTAGAGGAGCTCCTTTGGGGATTCTCTTCCAAATTTGCTCTGAACCAGGACACCAAGCTAAGAGTTTACTCACAGATTCCTGTGTTGATCAGTGTTGGTCTGATTCAGGATATCATCCAACAATTTATACCTCCCTCTGTGATACTCCAGATTCAAAACTGTGATACTCCAATCCAAAAACTTCATTTGAATGTTGGTCTCTCCTAGACATTGCAAAATTTGACTTTGTTTCACTTAAGTCACTACTCCCCAGCTCATCTCTGGTGTCCTGTGGGTAATGGAAGTCAACCAGTAGCCATCTGCACTCACACCAGACCAAGGGTTACTCAGACCTCCCTTATTTTCCTCCACTAGCCACTGACATGTAATGCAATTACCTAAGGTTCCACGTTATTGTTGCTGCCTTCCCAATGCAAATTGGTCAGGCTCATTTGCTCTCTAAACCCTGAACCTGTAAACCTCTCAGTTTTAAATATTACCACCACTGGAATGATCCTTGCATTTCAAAGTGAGAAAGAAGTGAAGTGTGTAAGTTAACCACAATTACCCACTGAGTAAATAGCTAAGTCAACAGAAAAGACTTCTTTTAATTCCCGTCCCAAACTTTACATATGAGAACTCAGAGACTGTTGAAAATATAATTTTTGCAACCTTTAAATTCTAATACTAACAGCATAAATAACAGCATGGCCATCTGAGCCTCTTTTCTATGCCCTTGACCAGATACTGGTCAAGACACAAGAGTAACATAATCAAGACACAAAGTAGCAGATTTTTCTAAAATTCCCCTTTCTTGTTGTGCAGACTTTGGAATTGATTTAGGAGAAATTTTTGTCTCACAGCAAAATTACATGCCAGATTACAAAAACATCAAGAAATTTTGTACTACTGAGCTTCCTTCAAGATTTAATAATGGGGTTTTTATATCTATCTTGAGACTAACTATCAATTTTCAAGCATCACAATTCTCCCATCAGAGACTTTTGTTACCTACCTATCTACCTATTTTAATAGCATTCCTAAATCCAGCACATGTATATGATTTCACATTTGCTTATCATTGTAGACATCAGACCAGAGACCATAAGAAACTGCTTAGAAACTAAGTACTTGACATTTTCTTGAGCCTGCAGACAATGGAATCCAAATAAAGTCTACCTTTTCAAAGCACACTTCTCAAAGCAAATGTTTTAGCAAGGGTGGTTTGCTAGACAAAAACTCAGGTCCATCCCAGAGAAGGAGAGAGAGATCCTAAAGAAGGTCTGGAAATTTGTATTTAATATACAGTGGAAGTTTAGAATTTTTCTGTCATTTATGTACAGTTCCTGAAATAATTTATCAGGAATTAAGTGGTATTATCACATATAAAATAAAATTTCACCTTTAGGAAATAGACTTAAATCTTTGATCCAGTATTGACATCTTGCAAAAACTTACAGAAAATTCAAAGGCTTGGAGTTTTTTTACCCTTTATATATTTGGTCACATGTAAAACATCTGAATCACTCCTGAAATCCATTGCTTGATATTTACTGGAAAAGAGTAGAAATGAATCTTCTCTAAATTCTAAAACACATAATTTTTTTTTTAAGACAGATCTTGTCTCTTCCTGTGAATAGGCACTGTGTGAAGCTGTCATTGACAGACAGTGAGACCTTCAATATGGTTTTAAACACATCACTCCATAATATAAATTTAACTGCAACAGACATTATGAGTGCTTCAAACACAAGAGCCCCTTTCCACCTCCCTCTACCCCACCCATCTTAACAATGACTTTTGTCTGCCAGTGTGAGTTCTAGAGAGTTTTATCATCTCTGAGTGACCCCGGGCCATCCAATCAATATGATTAATTTTTAATCTTTTCCAATAGTTCAACTTTACAAAGCAGAAAACATCAGTTTTAATGACTGGCAATTTCTACTGCCTGCCATTTAAATTGCAGGATTTGTTTCAAACTCTTGCCTGTCAGCATCAAGGCTAAAGCCTTAGACCCCCCCATCAGCACCAGGAGATGTTCTTTTAAAACCAGCAGGTCAAGACAATCTTAGGGTGCTTTGTTCTGAACAGACTTAAAGAATAAGAAGTGGCTCTGGTTTTAAGACCAGTTATCGGTAGAGCTGAGGGTTCTCGATATTTTCTTGTCATCTCCTGCTGCCTTGCCAGCCGTACCTGCAGACTTTCCTATGGCTGATACAAATACAACTGAGGAGGTGCTTCCATTCCAGAGAGCAGACTTGGCACACTTCCATCTGCCTGGTGTTAAATTTCCTGACTTAAATCTCTTTAGTCAAGTGTACAGTGGCTGGAGGATGCTGCGTCTTACTGTAAAAAAATGCACACCCTGAAGACAACAGACAAAGTCTTCTGAGTAGCACTGGTTCTTTGAGTTTCAGAGCATGTTTTGGAATTGCCCTTTCTTAGCAGGGGACACAAGCAGGTTCCTTGTATCCTAAAGGTAGCCTTTCACACCATCATGTTGGTATCTTTCTCACTGAGTGGGCTAAAACAAATTTACACATGTGCTAGTTTTCTGTGGGCTTTAGCAAATAACCTCTTAATCAGCCAAACAGAACAAAACACAAGCAAAAAATGTTCCTTTGCCCAAGAAACCAATGCAGAAAGCTAAAAAAAAATCCATTTGCCCTGGCAGAAAGAGCACTGCCGTGAGTCCGTGGAGTACTAGGAAGTGGGTGACCTTTCCTCATTATCTTTCTTTAAAGGCTGTCTCAAGTTCAACAGGGGCTACAGATCATGGAGATGCAGCTGGCTCCACAAGCTGCAAAAGAAAACAGTAAAATGGTAAAGATCTCCAGTGGAGTAAAGTAATGGATCAGCTATTAGATAGAAAAGAATCTGACATGATTTCAGATTGCATTTGCATGAGAAGTGAGAAAAAACCTTCTGAATAGTACTCAAATATCCTAATAAATCAAATATACTCATATAGTAAATATATGAGTCAGTCATCCTTTTCTCTTCCAAGTGAACTCCCTACAGCAAAATTACCTAAATTAGGGTACTGGGAAACCATAATTTTTTTAATCTAGTGTCTGTACAAGTGCATTTCCTGATGACTAATGAAAACAAATCAGTTAATAAAGAATTTCATTTTAAAAAGCCAGTTGGGCTCTGATTAAGTATTTCTTCTGGGAGAATTTTGGTCTTAAAATTCCAAGCTCATTTAAATACAAGTTTTCTCAGAATAGTGGGAAAAAGCAGGCCATCCTACTGCATCCCATGGCCTGGGAGCTAACTCCCAGTCTGGAAGGGGTGATCTCCCTTGCCTCCTTCTGCAGTCATGTGGACAGAAACACCCCCAAAGGGTCTCTCATAGCAGTTCAGTTATGCTCTGGTTCACAAACAGCATAAGATCCACTATCCTGGCCTTTGGGCATTATATGCCACGGGATGACTTTTTCCAAGGCAAGGGGAGGGGAGATACAAATGACCTCTGAACAGCTAAATTTCTTCCTAAAAAATTCTGGAGATTGTATTCTAGCTGATTCATCCATTATCCTGATTTTGGCTGGGATAGAGCTCGTTTTCATCTTAGCACCTGGTACACGGCTCTGTTTTGGATTGGGAGAGAATAATGTTGATAACATACTGTTTTGGTTGTTGCTGAGCATTGCTTGCACTAAGTCAAGGACTTCTCAGTGTCTCCTGCTCAGCCAGTGAGGAGCAGCTCAAGTGAGGGAGCATGGCCAGGACAGCTGACCAGAACTGGCCAAAGGGATATTCCATGCCACAGAGCTTCATGTCCAATACATAAACTGGGGGCAGTTGGATGAGAGGGGCTGACCACTGCTCAATGACTGGATGGACTTTGGTCAGCAAGTGGTGAGTAGCTGAATTTCTTGGTATTTAGTTATCTATTCTTCTTGTTGTTGTTATTATATTTAAGTTTGCTTCCATTATTAAACTGTTCTTAAAAAAACCCACTAGGGTTTTTTTTCATTTTCTTTCTGATTCTTCTCCCCATCCATCTGGGAGGGGGCAGGCAGTAAGTGAGTGTCTGCATGGGGCTTTTTTGCCAGCTGGAGTTAAACCATGACATTCCCAATGCTGAGAGACGTGACTTTGGGCTAAACAGCTCATTCCTCCTGAGCTAGTTTTGTGGCACTGTGCCATAGCCCCTGGGGTTTTTTTAAGATCACAATTAATGGGGTCTGATTTCAAAAGGGCCATTCCCTGCCAATTTTGGTCTCTACCAAATTGAAACAATTTCTAAATAGGTCCCTTAGAAAAGGCTGGGACTTACCATGCATTTTATTTCTCAGGAGCTTTCAATTCAGGAATTGAGGGATACCTATTCCCACACAGCTCTAGCCATGCCACATTCTCCTATTGCCTCTAATTTGTCCACAGCATTTCTAAATATTCTGGGGAAAATGCCACCACTGTTTTGAACAAGGAGGTGCTAATTCATTGTGATTCCAGTAAGCAAGGCATTCAAACTTTGTAAATTATTACCTAAAATGCCTTTTAATACAGCTAATATGACAAAAAGGAGAGCATGGATAATCTTACCTGACTCAGGTGGGACCCCTGAGCTGTACCTTATTCAACGGGTCTCCAAGCACATCATCCTGATGGACATCCATAGGAAGGTTTCCACACTTTAGTGTTTTGAGCTTTAACAGGATTTTCTCAAATCCTACTCATCAATCCTATTATTGAAAAAAAGGATTTTTTACACAAGAATGTGTGGCTGCACTTTTAAAGACAAGAAACATGGGAGTATAATTGCTTGACAACTGTGACCACCAGCAGAGAGAAGGGAGGGTTTTCCTCCTCACCACTACCAAATGGTAAAGCGATTCCTTTTGCAATGTGGAGGCTTTGTCATTCCTGCCCCAAAGTATTACATCAGTCTATGTGTCACACCAAAAGGGAGGTGCTGAGCCCTTGGCTCTAACATTCATGGCTCTGAGCCGTACTCTCAGAGAAACCACTATCTGTCTCCTTTTGACCATAAATAACCCATATTCCACAGGGCCCTGAACAAGAGCCTGTTCTACCACTCTGCCAGCGACATGGTCAGCAGTTGGCTCTGGAGTGCCTGGGCGGACACAGACTCCACCACAAAACATGGATGGACATCTTCTGGCATGGATTTGCTTAATCTCCACCTAGTCTGGGGAGCATGGGCACGCATTTCATTTCCTGCCCCTTCTACAATGCTACTCTCAGACTTCAAAAATATGAGGAGGAGAAGGAAGCTGATGAAGCCCTGCACTTTTGACACCATATCAGAAGTACCACAAGGCCTTTTTTATGTTAGAAATAAAGGTGACACCATCTTTTCATGACTCATCCTGACACCAAGATTGTGTTTTCATGCTCTGGGTAGTTTCAAATGAAACCACCATTAAGCATTATTCTGTTGAATTAGAATTCAAGAAAATCTTGGAACCATTCTGCCTGCCATGCTGAAATACCAAATTGTCAATGACAAATAGCAATGGCAAATCCACCACAATATTCCAAAGAGGAGACATGAAGGAGCAGGATTCTGTCCACTGCATATGCACAGAAAGTAATGATCACTGAATACAAAGAGCAGAATAAAGATGCTGCAGTGATGATAATAACTTTGTTAACAGAGAACAGCAATGGCAAGGGAAAGTGCTGATAATTGAGCTTAAATTTGAGACTGCAGCTGGAATGAATAACACTTAATTTTTAAATTAATGCAGCATCCAGTTTTTCCTACTTAGACCACCAAAGAAATTGGCAGGTTTTTGGAAGGATCTATCTCCTACTGAGACACTTCAATTAAAAAGCTAGTTCATTTCCAAAAACATTCCACAGGTCCAAGCACCCACTAAAAGAGAAGAGAAACCAAGTGTGTCTCTGAGTAAAATCCAAAGCCAACAAAGACTGAAAATCCAAAGGAGTGACAAGCCCAAATGAGATATAGGACATACTAAGTTCCTTTTGGATATTTCTAAATTCAAAGGCTTTTGAATATGAGGTCCTTATAAACCTGTATAAACCTTGAAGAAGAGGCCAAATGCAGACTTCAGATATGGATCAGATATAGTAAAATAAGGATTTTAAAATAGGACCACTAGAATTCTATCTGAAGCATCTAAGAAACATTTAATAGTTTCATACCGAAGATATAAGCTCTACATTAAAAAACTTACTTGCCAATAGGCCACGACAGCATTTTTCACAGATTATTTGTTGTCTTAGTTTGAAAGACAGGTGCCGGCTAAGGAAGATAGGAACCTCCCTTGGAATGGAAGATATGGCCCCCTTCCCTCCAAATTATTATAATTTTGAAATTTAGGGGCGTTCAGGCAGAGATATGAGAAAATGAAAACAAGTTCTCTACCAGGATGTATAACAAGGCAAACAAACAACAGTGGCTGTGACAGCAGAACCACAAACCCTGTCCTGGCCTCCTCTGGGCCGCGGGCACTTTCCCCTTTGGTGCAGTTCCACTCCCAGCCGGCAGGGGCGCTGGTGGCTCCCGGCCGGGCAGGGCGGGTGCGATGATTCCCCTGCGCCTGCAGGGGGCGCTGTGACACGAGTTTCGGTCGTGTCTCTGCACGCAATGGTGATGATGGCCGCAGCCGGCAGGAGCGGGTGGAGAAAAGGCTTCCTTTATGAACTCACAGGGGGAGCCAATCCTGGTGCCCCTTTGGGATAGCAAAAGGAGCTGTAGCAGGAACCTTGGAGTAGCAAGCTGAGAAGGCAGGGATGAGCAAAGTCCCAGAGTGGTAGGTGAAATGTATCAGAGAGGTCCTGGCAGGGCAGGAGGTGAGTGGTTACAGTGCAGCAAAGAAACCTCAGAGAAGTGGCAGAGAAACAGTGGGGTCTGGGCAGTGGCTGGCCCCAAACAGGGCCAGCAGAGACTCCCTTGGAGGGTGAAAGGGCTTGGAGATCCCAGAGGCACCCAAGGAGATGGTGACAGGTCCTTTGTTTAGTGAGGTCAGGTGTTAATAAGGTCCCAGTGCATCGGCCACTCTTATGAGCAGAGCTCTGCTCATGATAGAAGGCAGCAGAGGACAGAACCCCACAGCGGTGGAGAATTCTTCCTACAGCGACTGCAGCCTCCTTCCCCTCTGAATGCTGAGAGACCAAGAAGGAATGCCTCCTAGCACCTGCCCCAGCCCCCTTTTCCCCACCCAAATTCTTTGGTATCTCTGCCCTTCCAAGAGAACCCCTCAGAAAAGAGAAGTGCAGCCAGTGTCCTCTTCCTCTGAGGTTGGCAATTGCTTTTATCTCTCTTAAGTTCCCTTAAGTTATTATTGTCTCCTAGCAATACATACGGGGGAAAATTCCCTGAGAGAAAGAAGCAAGAGGAAGAATCCCAAACCCCAACATTTGTGTATATATAGCACAGCCCAGGAACAGCAGTACAGATTAGACAATAATCCTGAGATTTCTTAACATTTGCCTTGCAGAGGCTGCCTGCTCAAGAGAAGGGTTTGTGCTAACAGACATTTGTTCTAAGACAGGAAGATTAAAAAAAAAAATAAACACACAAAGCCTAAAAAATACATTCAAAACCCTCAAAGGAATAGTTAATAATTAAACAAAAAGTTGAATGTTTAAAGACTGAAATATTTTTCTTGTTGTTACTCATGTCATATACTGTGGCATCAAGACTCATGCTGATTGCCCCTGTGTCACCTTGCACATGAAGTGAACCCTGAGCAGACTAGCTAAATCTTGTGTCATTCGTCTGTGAGAGCCACCTGAATGGCCTTGTCCACAGAAACCTCTGCTGCTCTGAAAGGAGAAGACTTTTTGGATGAAAGTGCCACTTCTGCTGTTCCTGCAGTGCTGACAACCATCCTGGTAGTGCGTCATTGTGGCTGTTGACAGCCTGCTTTATGGTTCTTTCGCATGCTTTATGCCTTTTCCCAAGCCACAAAGTGATATTCACTCAGTAAGGAGGCAGAAGTGATAAAAGGAAACTAACATGGTGACATAATCCAGTAGTAAAGTCCAAATTCTTCTCTACTCACTCCTTTCCAGGATTTCCACATCCCAAGTTACCATTGGAACAGCTGAGTAGGGTAGGATTCCTTCGGTGTGCCAAGTATTTTTGCCAAACTGTATCCAAAAGTCACTTTCCTCTTGTGCCACAAGGCACATTTCCATATATTAAAAAAAAATACATATACCTGACATTCTCCAGGCAAATGTAGGGTTCATTAACATCAGTTGCAGACTCTCAGACTGAGTAAAGCCCCTGGGCCAAATGGTGGGAATACTGAGCAAAAATACACATGGTTGTAATCCATGTGTGCCTGCACCATCTGTTTGCTTGTTTTCCCAGAACATCACAAGTCTGATGCTTTGTCCCACTTCACTGCCTGATTTAAATTAGTAACCTTTGGAAAACCCCAGCTATGCTTTATGCAAAGCTTAGGTAAGATTAATTACTTCACTCAGAGTCCAATTTATTTAGCAATTAGGAAAAATTAGACAGTAACTGAGTTTGCTGTTTTGAAATGAAGGGCCTGAGTCCTCAGGTCTGCTCCCAGGCTAAATGCTGGGTTTAGTACTTCATGATTTCAAAGTCTCCAAACAAGTACTTTACACTGCAATTGTTTTTGCATCATTCAGCCTCCAAATAACCTCCCTATTCAACCTGTGAGCATACTAATGATCAAAACAAATAAACAGGAATGTGAATCTTTGTCGTGATTTGATGCTGGCCAAATTCCAGACACCCACGAAAATCACTCACTCAGACCCCCCTGCCTCAGCCAGGCAGAGGAAAGAGAAAAGTTTAATGAAGGCTTCATGAATTGAGATAAGGACTGGGAGAAAACACTCCAAGGGCAAAACAGGATCAGCCAAGAGATACAAAGTGAATTTATTACTTACAAACTTACAGGAAGATAATGAGAAGCAAAATAAGCCCTTAAAACCATATTTTCTTTCCCCAGCCCCTCACTCCTTCCCACTGACAATGCAGGGAGAAAGGGCAGTTTGTCAGTTTGGTCAGTTTGTCACCCAAGATTTTCTTCCACTGCTCCAGGAGAGGAGTCCTTTCCCTGTGAGACCGTGAGGTCCCTCCCACAGGAGACACATCTCCACAAACCTCTCTGATATGGGCCCAATCACACAAGCAGCAGCCCTCCCAAAACTGCTCCAACATGGCTCTCCTCCCACGGAGCGCAGTACTCCAAGGACAGGCTGCTCCAACGAGGGAGCAGGGCCCTCGCCCTCCACTGGGTCTCCCACTGGATCACAGCCTCCTTCAACCACCCACCTGTTCTGGCATGGGCACCTCCCCCATGGATTGTGGGTGGATTTTTGCATCCCCCATGGATCCCCATGGCCTGTGGGTGGATCTCTGCATCCCCCATGGATCCCCATGGGCTGTGGGTGGATCTCTGCATCCTCCAGGGATCCCTGTGGGCTGCAAGGGCACAGCTGCCTCACCATGGCCTTCATCATGTTTTACCATGGTGTCACCACAGCCTGCAGAGGAATCTTGGCTCTGGCACCTGGAGCAGCACCTCCTCCCCCTCCTTCTCCACTGACCTTGGTGTCTCCATGTTGTTTCCTTCACATATTCTCAGAGGAAGTTCCTCCTCTTCTCTGGCAAGGAAAAAAACAAAAAAACCCCCTATGTCTCCCATTGCTTTGATTTTCTTAAATCTGTTATCACAGAGTCGTTACAATCATCTCTATTTGGCCCAGCCTTGGACAGCAGCATGTCCATCTTCAGAGCCATCAGGGATTGGCTCTGCTGGACATGGTGGAAGCTTCCAGCAGCTTCTCACAGAAGCCACCTCTGTGGCCCCCCTGCTACCAAAAACTAGACCATAGAAAACCAACACAGTATTTTCCATTATAGTTTTCAGTAGCAACTTTTCTTTCTCAGCCTGAATGTATCACACTGGTAACACTGGTCCCAGGAAATGCCTTGTGATGCTCTGTTGATTTTGTGATACCATTGGGGAATCATCAATTAATGTTATTAAGGAGAAACCTTGTCCTCTGCAGAAATCGTACACCCAAATCGTATGCATATACTTGCTGCATTTACCTCATGGCTTTAGACCCCTTAGACTACCATACTAGCCCTTGTTGCAGTGGGGCAGGGTGCTGGGACAGTCATTGAGGCTCTAGACCCACCCCGAACTTCCACTCTGCCCAAGAACAGTTCCAGCACCACTGGTTTTGTTCTCTATTCAGTGACTCCCCGTCAACAGCTACAAAGCACTGCCTTGCACAGCACATGTAAATCACATTGGTTCACAATGCTAGTGGTGTTCTCTGAGAAACAACTTGACATATATAGCACAAAAGCAGTGCACATCTGGAGTTATCAAGGTTCTGATGCCAACTTGCTTTGAGTCAATTGGGAGAGACAGTTCTGCAGCAGATGAGGTTTTGGCCTAAAGGAATATAAATATCTGGATATCATATTTCTTGATTAGCTCACTAGATAACTTCATGTGAAACAGCTGAACAAAGTCTTAAAGAGATCACGAACATTCTGAATGCAAAGCTCCCTTTAGCATATCAGCTTTTCTTCAGGGGCATTTAAGGTTTATGTGGCCCATTTTAGGGATCATTTTAATGTGGCTCTGATGTACACAGTTTCCTTTGCCTCTTTCTTCATACTTTCTATATTTACTTTTTTTTTTGTGACAGAATTTAACAGGTGGACTGGATCTGATTTCCTCATTGTTCATCTGGTTGCACCCTTTTAGGACATTAAAAATCCCTTAGTGTGTTTTCAAATTTTAAACTGGCTGTTCAAAACAAAACCAAGCAAAGTATTTGTTGTGAAATTCTTAATGCTCTCTGCTATCTGCAGACATTGGGGACTTTCCAATCTTCTTCAAGTTTTCTGAAAGGAATGCCACAGTAGTGGCTCTTTTACCCCAGACATGTTTTATATTCACAGGTTTCTTTCCTTACCTTCTTTTTCCAGAGCTAAGTGTCCACTAGCTCACAAGAGCCTTGTGAATGTGCATCGGGACACACAGTCTAAGTTTTCTGCAAACCTTCTACACCCTTCATGACCTTTGACAGCCTCTGATGGTCTCATCTGCTGGGGACTGTGTAATGTGTCCCCAAGGTGTCTATGCAGCTAAGTGAAAATGGCAGCTAAGTGAACAAGTTTGGAGGTGAAGAAGACAGGTGATGTGCCACACATTTCCTTTCCTTCTGGAGACCTGGAAAGCAAAAGAACTGCTCCCTCAAGTGTGAGTGCTTTAGAGCAGTGAGGAGACAGCATTAGCAAAGGACGCCAAGTCTTTAAGGATTCACTGCCACTTTTCTGCGCTTTCCTTCCCTGAGAGGGCAAGGAAAGCTGTCATGGGTCCTCTGATTTATGGCTATTCAGTGTGTTCCTGCTGCTGGAGCTACTGCAGCTGCACTCCAAAACACAATAGCCAGAGAGAGACACAAAGAGAAAGGCTCCCAGGAAAGCACATCACCCTCCTTCCTCCCCCTACTTTCCAGGGGGAGGTTTGTATTTTTTTTCTGTGGGACAGCATGTGCAAGCTGCTGCTGCCTAGCACAGGCAAAACCCAAAGAACAAGGGCAGACAGGGGTTTATATGTCCCATGCTCAGGCTTGCTAACAAAGACACTCTGCCGATTCCATTCCTGCATTCAGGGGGTTTAAGGCAGAGGAACCCCAAAAGGGCTGTGGTCTATTGTCTTCAGATCGTGCTGCCTCTTTAAAATCAGAAATGCACGGACAGCTTCAAGGTGCCTCCCACTGAGCAAAGGCTTTGGATGCAGGCACAGAGGCAGAGGAGCCATCCTCCCCTGAGCACAGGGATTACCTAATGGGAGAGAAAGCAGCACTCAGCGGAGTCCTTGCGCTACTTCCAGTGATCCTTTCTCTCCTCCAGCAACAGCAGCACGTGCAGAGGAGAAACCTGGCGGCTCTCTCACCAGAGAAGAAACCTGGCTCTCTCTAAGGTTGCCTGAGACCTCCAAGATGATGAGCACAACTGCAGGTACCCTTTGCTGATAGTGTTATGTCAGTTTGTAGATGGTTGTGTTGTCTGCATTTATTTTACAGATCTTTTGGTATTTAGCAGTGGAACCTGACACAGATACTGCCCCTTGCTTTCGCCAACAGATTTTGCATCCAAGAGTTTATTTAGCACTTCTCTTAAATGAATGTTTGCCTTTCCAGGCAGCTGTGGAGGTGTCTCCTGAAGCAGTCCCTTGTCAGAACTGTTTCATTTCAGGCTTTGGCTTTTTGTTATTCTGTTCTGCAATGCTCAGTTTAAAAAACAGTGTCGTGACCAAAGCTGTAAAACAGAGTTTCTGACAGATATTTGTTAAATGTCGGTACATCAGGGTCTGAGGGTGGTTCCAGGGAAAGAAGGGAGCAACAGCTCCACTATGCAGATTACCCTTTGTAGCCGTGAATGCTATTGTTCAGTAGCATTTGACACCCCGAGGACTTCCTGCTTCAGGGCAGAAGAAGCAGTAATGCTCCCTGATCCTCTGCTCAGATGAGGTTAGACTGTCCTGACAGCTAGGAGTCTGGTGTGAAGATTCCTAGATAGACCATGAGAAGATACAAGAAAATGCCCTCTCAGCATTTTGATGCAGAGAGGCAAAAGTAAGGAGTAGATTAAATGTTTTTTTCCCCTCTGTGTGGGAATTTTTTTTTTTTTTATACTTGGTACAACTGGCAGTACAAAGAGGGGAGCCTGTTCCTCCCCAGCATCAAAAATGCAAGGTACTCTGTCTTGCTTACAGAAGATTTTATCTTTCACCTTTCACTCTCTGTGGAAACACTTTCCCTGTGAATGGCAGATATGCCTTTACAGCTAAGCTCTACAAGTTCATGAGACAAAATTGTTGTCTTTGCAAATTGGCAGAGTTCTGTCAAACCTGTTTGACAGAAGTGATAATGGATTATGCTGGTGGAAAAATTTTGTCCTGTACTCAATTAATGGTTGCCACAAGGGAAGTGCTGGATTTAGTATTTTCTTGGGCCTTTGCAACTCTTACTTCAACTCTTACTCTAATTAAGAAATGTATTTAGAATCAAGAACATCAATTCTCTTCTCATTGTTCTCTATCACATCCCTGTGAAACAACCAGAATAAAGTATAAACTTTGTCCGAAAGGCACATCAAATGCTTTACAGCACACTGAGTTGTCACTTTAGTGTCTTTTACCTTGCACGATGATGACAGAACCATGGGCTTGCGGGCTGGTAGAGTTTTAAACTTGATTTTACATTCCTCCTAGGCTGTCATTTCACTGCCTGGTGAAAATTTCATTGTTGGTAAATAAAACTGTAACTGCTGTAACAAACAGTGCATGAAGCAACTAGAAGCATTTATTTTGTGAGAACAGAAGCATCCCTTCACAGGGTATTTCTTCCTTCTGTGCACATGCAGCAACAGATCTGTGGGGCAATGAGGTGGCTATTGCTTTCCTTCAAGATGAGTACTTTTGCTGTCATTTGCTTTCAGGAAACATTTTCCTCTTTTTGTTTCCACAGAAGGAGATAAGTGAGGCTGTTGTCCTATAATCTTCTGGGGACAAAGACAAGGTTACTCACTGCTCAAAAGGAAGCTTTGGGTGAGGTCTCTCACCTGCCGATCTTGTGCCCTGCCACACTGGGCTAACAACACTGAGGGCCAGCCAAGCTGCACATGCCAAAAGAAGACAGAGATGGCCATGGAGCAAACTGAACACAACCTAAATGCTACTGCCCACCTCAATTTTGCTTCAATCTACAACATCCATAATGGGGATTTCACCTCTTTGAGAAACTTCTCTTTCCCTTTCAATTTCACCTACAGTGATTATGACCTGCCACTGGACAGTGAAGATGACATGACCAAAACCCGCACCTTCTTTACAGCCAAGATTGTTATCGGCGTTGCTCTGGTTGGCATCATGCTGGTTTGTGGCATTGGCAACTTCATCTTCATTGCTGCTCTCACCCGCTATAAGAAGCTGCGAAACCTCACCAACCTGCTGATTGCCAACCTGGCCATCTCAGACTTCATCGTGGCTATTGTGTGCTGCCCCTTTGAGATGGACTACTATGTGGTGCAGCAGCTGTCCTGGGAGCACGGCCATGTCCTCTGCGCCTCAGTCAACTACCTACGAACTGTCTCCCTCTACGTTTCGACCAATGCTCTCCTGGCTATAGCTGTTGACAGGTAAGTGGGATGCTATGACTGCACAAAGATGTAGCCACAGCTTCCAAAGTTCTAAACCATGTCCTCAAGTGTCACATCCACATTTTTTGTGAACTATTCCATGGATAGAATGTTTCGATGCCTGACCACTCTTTCAGTGAATAATTTTTTTCTAATTGTGTTGCAGTCGTGAGACACTGCCTGCCTTTTACTCCAGGAATTTTAACAATTTAATTTAATTGTATCCTTTCTCAAGACTCTTCTCTGAGCCTCGTGCACCACGGACTCTGACAGACCAAGACCCTGAACATAAGTCTGGTACTGACCTAAGTCTGACATGACTGACTCACAGAAAGCCAGAGGCTGGCTCAGTAAACTCTTTACAGAAAGGCCATCATCACAAGATCTCTTTCATGTTCAAACACAATACAAATCTCTGTAGATCCTATGCACATACATATATGATTCCCACTCTTCCTTCCTCTTCTTTTCCCCAATTTCTCTCATGTGCCATTTCAAACTTTAGTGTAGTGTTGCAGTTTTCAGTCCCTGATGCAAAAGTCAGCTCAGGAATAGTTAGCCCTGCTGAGGGCTGTACAGATACAGCTTGTGTATGGCTGATTCAGTTGTTCCTGATATGAATGGAAGTCTGTGAAGAGACTCTGGAGAAGTTAGAGGTGTTTTCCTTGGTGTGGGCAAGGGGACGATCAGCTCCTACAAAACAAATCCTTAACAAGCATCTAACAGAATAGGCTTTCAACAGCAGCTGAGGACTCAGGGTAAAGCTTCTAAACACTATCATGTATGCATTACCATTTTCTATCAGTTTTTCAGCTTCTACAAGGTTTCCTTTGAAAGCTCTGCCAGTGCATCCCAGGCTGATGAAGTAACGGGTCATGGCGCCCTTATGTCTGCTAAGAAATCAGATTTATAACATATCTTCCCACACATCTTTAAAAACAAGCCCGATTAACAAGATTAATCACTGAAGCTTATTGTAAGAACACCATGTTTTGGTTTTATGGCTTTTCTTTTTTTTTTTTTTTCTTTTTTTTTTTTGCAAGCTATTGGTTTGGTAAACAGAGAGAAACCCCATTGTTTAACAATCACCTATTCCATGTTATGTCATGTGGATTGTTGACTTCTGTCTCTAAAAAGAACAGGCTCCTAACAAAAGTCTTCCCATGTTTAGATTGTTTAAAAGGAATCAGCTGTGTAAAGTGAGTAAGCCTGTCCCACTGCGGACTTTCTTTAGGGAGGGCTCTCTTTCTTCTTCGTCCATGTCTATTCACATGAAAAAACAGAATTTCACATTTTTAAGGCCACACCTACACTGGAAAAAATGCAACATTTGAAGAGGAAGAGTGCGTGGTAGGGGTCTAATATCCACACTGCAAATATTTAGCTTGGTCCTTGGACCAAACACCCATAGGCATTTGGTGTGTTTTATGTAGGAGCACAACTTCCAGGATAGTTTCATCTGAATTCAGTTTGTGAACTGCAGAACCACTGCACAGTAACAGCCGTGGTAAGCAATGACAATCAGGAAATCCACCACAAAAGCTTCCTCCAGAATCTATTGGACAGATCGATCCCATCCAGCCAAATGTTCTGCTGAGCAGATATGCACATATATGAATACATACACATACATTATGCCATAACTTACTTCCCCAGGACCTGATATAAAAATGCTAACTTTCTGCTCCACAATGAGGCTGACTCATTGCTGTCCCCTGACATTTACCCTGCACTATTAAGAGCCATGAACAATTTATCTGCTTCCAATAACTGGCTGATGAAAAGTGCTGCTGACTTTCCATTTTACTTCAGAATAACTATATCTTATGGATGCTATTCTATATATTGAATGTATACAGATGTAACAGACTCCAAAGGAATCAGAAATTCCACTTTTTGAAACAATACTTTGGGTTAAATACAGTTGTACTGGGATCTCTGATAAAAATCTCCTCCTAGCAGGAATACTACAACCTTGCAGCTTTACAGCAGTGCAAATATCTAACTCAAGTTTTCTGCTTCGCCATATTACTTAACACTGCATATTTAAGATGATTAAGCAATGGTCATCTCCAGAATACACACAAAAAGGGTTTGCATGGGCAGAAAATAGATACACATCTATTAAAATCATGTTCACCTGTAACCATACATTAGCATCACCTTCAGGTCTTTGCACCCCACAGAATAACCACAGAAATAAGAAAAACACTGTAATGTATATTTCACCTCTTTGTAAAAAGAGCTATTTAAGTAGCTCTCTGCCTAGGGAAAACATTTTCCTGATTCTACATGTCTGTGTTTTCTTCCTTGGACCTGACTAGATGTTTAATACTGCATTTTTCTAACTCTTACTCCTGTTTAAAAGGAAAAGTTGTGATACAAAATTGTAAGTCAGCTCCAGGCTGCTACTTCACAACATGTTCTTACAGATGATTATGTCCTTACAGATGAGTATGTTCAGGCTCTCTCCTCAGGAATGACAGCAATTTCCTCCTGCCCAATTCTGTTTGCTTGTATTTTGAAGTGTGTTCTGACCAGTGTTTTCAGACTTCATTTTGAATATATTTTTCTGTTCTAGGTATTTGGCCATTGTTCACCCACTGAAACCACGCATGAATTATCAAACAGCAACCATCCTCATTGCCTTGGTCTGGGTCATCTCCATACTTCTAGCTATTCCATCTGCATACTTTGCTACTGAAACTGTGTTGTTTATAGTTAAAAACCAGAAGAAATTTTTCTGTGGCCAAATTTGGCCAGTTGACCAGCAGATGTACTATAAATCATACTTTCTCTTCATCTTTGGCATTGAATTTGTCGCACCTGTGATTACAATGACCTTGTGTTATGCCAGGATCTCTCAGGAGCTTTGGTTTAAAACTGTCCCAGGATTTCAGACAAAACAAATCAGAAAGAGGCTTCAGTGCAGAAGGAAAACTGTTATGGTACTAATGTGCATTCTGACTGCCTATGTTCTCTGCTGGGCACCTTTCTATGGTTTCACAATTGTCCGGGACTTCTTCCCCACCCTTTTGGTGAAAGAGAAGCATTATCTTACTGCCTTTTACATAGTCAGGTGCATCGCCATGAGTAACAGCATGATAAACACCATGTGTTTCATAACTGTGAAAAACAACACTATGAAGTACTTCAAGAAGATAATGCTCCTCAGATGGAGGTCAACGTATAAGGGAAGCAAATCTAGCATAGATTTGGACCTGAGAACAAGTGCAATCACAGAGGAAGTAGACTGCATAAAATTACAATAAATTTTCTGAGGTTCTAATCTCAGCTTTTTTGGAGAGGGGGCAAAGAGGAAATAATACCTTGTCAGAAGCTTCTTCCTTGTCTGCGAGAATACCCTCTCACTGGTGAGAGCCCTCAAAAAAGCAGCCTACTTTGCATTCCCACCAGAATTATTCTCACTGGACTGCTGGATAATCCTTACGCTTGAAAAGATGCTGTGCTTCAGTTCATACATCCGTTAATTTGGGATGTACACACTAATTTTATAGTTGTTTAATAAGAACAAAGAAATCTATGAATACATTAGAGTGTACTACAATGGTGGAAAAGTTGAGTGCTGACCCTAGCAGTGATGCCTCTCTGTTTCTTAAGAGAAACCTCTTAACACCTTTGAGCTTATGACTTGTACCTTTAAGCTATTTGGTGTCCTTTTCTTTCTGCTCAGAAGAGAAAGGATGCCAAGAAAGCCCATTTTGCTTCCAGTCACTTTTTAACCTCTCCGTTTACCTTTCCTGATGAATCCTCTTGAAGTCTATAGACCACCAGCTTTCTACTGTCATTGGACAATATGCACAGCATGCTCTTATGAAAGGCACATGCTCTGAAAGCTAAAATCTGCTTCACAGTCAAGTGAAAACCTCAAGTTTCTTCCTGTCACACCTTGTTTAAGAATGCTTTATCAATATTCCACTCTTTAGTTTTATGGAGAGTTTTAACTCTGTTATGCATTTGGAAATGCCACAGATACATATGAAAAGGATCTACTCCCTCACCTCCAGGCACCCTGTGGCCAGCTTCTGCTACCTTGAGATGCTGAGCTCCTCACAGAATCAATCACAAAATTGTAGAACTTGAGAATAACATCTCCACATTGTCTAGCCCATCCCTCTGCCCACGTTAGCCAGGATTGTGTCCAGCTAGGCTTTGACTGACTCCAGGGAATGCTGACAGTCTCCGTGGATCACCAGTGTCAGTGTTCAACAGCTCTCACTCAGTGAAAAAGTGTTTTCTTATGTTCAGATGGAGTTTCATGTGTTTTACCTTGCTTGTCAGTGGGATCCATATAAACCTACAGCATGGTGGTGGGAAAAATCCAACCAGACATCTTACCAAGTCTGTGTGCACCTTCACGATAAAGGATAAGCAACACCAAAAGATCAAGGAGATCCTGAGATGATCCATCCATCTTTCTGGGAGCAAGACAAGCTTAGGCTTCAGTGAGCCAGCCTCTGGTTGAGTTGCAAAGCTTATTGTCTGCTCAGATATGATGTAACTCCAGATGAATTCTGCTTTTCCTTCTGCAGTGCTTCTTTTACTGTTCTGATTTAGTGAAACTCCAGTTTGGATGTTTCTTAAATGATAATTGTGACAAAGCACGTGACAGTAATACATACTCATTTCAACTACACATAAGATATAATGGACTTCTGTGTATGGTAATAAAATCTTTTCTGTTGTGATGACAAATGTGTATGTGGTTGTGCCTACTTTTGGAGTAAGTCGTTTTGGTAAGTAACTTGTCTATTTGTGAATATAAAGTGAGCAGCAAATCCTGCAAATAAAACATGACCTCAGTATAAGCATTCTGAATTATTTTTTGTCTTCTCTTAGCCATCACTTTCTTACCCAAATGAGTAATGTGAATGATCCCATTGCTGCTGAAGAAAAATTGACCAATTAAATTTAAGGGCAAAAGGATGTTCAAATCCATTAAAATGCTCAAAGCCTCTCATCATTAGCTGCTCTTAAATATATGTTGAAGAGTATTTAATCGTTTGCTGTTAGGCAAAACAATGACTGAAATCATCCTTCAAAATGTCAGTTTTGAACAGGGGTAAGTACTAAATTCATTTGTTTTCCAGCCTGCCACAGAAATTTAAAGGACCGGAGAGCTGAAGTATTTCACTATTAAAAGGCTTAATCTTGTAATCTCACCTGAAATCTCATGGTTTCTTCTGAAACCTGCCCTAGTTGTAAGGGATTAGCTAGCATTATTGCCTGTTATTAGAATGTGTGATACTCCTTCCACCTGTTTTCCCTACATGGTTTTGGTGCAACAAATTCAACTGACAATTTCCACACTAGGGAAATCTATCTAAGGCCGAGTTAATTAAAAAAAAACCCAATTTCCACCAAGAAATATAGTACTGAACAAAATCTGGGGCAAAGAATTGCTTTAAGACACTGGAAATCACCCTGAAAGCTCCAAGAGAGCTCTTGTGGTCTGGCCTAACCACTGTTCTCATTCCTGTGAATTAGGGTACTAAAGCAGCATCCTCCACAGCCCCTGCTGAGGGTTAAGGTTTTGGGACCGCTGTATTTTTGACATTTTGAGGTCCTCCAAGCAGCAAAGCAGTGTTGCTGCCTGAACCTCTAGATAGAGCAGAAGTCATGCTTTGCCCTCAACTGCATTTGTTGTGAGCTGCATCCACAGAGAGAGGGGGACTCCCACTGAGGAAGGGTGACAGTTCTGTTCCCTGGTCCAAAAATGAAGCAGTCACATTACCCTTAGCCTGTGTTGGCACCAACTCCAAACAGCCCAAAACAGGGCACTTTCAGAGACAGTATTTGCTCCCAAACTGAGATCCAGCAAGCAGAGGCCCAAGGCTTTGCAGGGGGACCAAAAGTCACTGAAAAACTATTGTGAAAACTCCTGAAGTGTGAAGGCAGTGGGAACAGGCTGTGACCCAAGTGGCACCCTCAGGCAGGGGGGAGCAGGTAGGGAAGGGTCTGAGAGAGGACCAGACGCCACATTCCCTAGGGCTTATGTGAGCTGTGCAGGGAAGAAAAGAACAAAACGCCTTTTTTGTACCCTCACAACTTACTAAAGGACAACATTTAGAGAGGGAATTGAATATGGACTGCACCTACTTAGAGCTCTGCTTGTAAACAGAGAAAGACAAGCACAAGCTGGGAAGAAGGCAGCATCTGTCTCAGAGGAGAAAGATGCTGCCTTTCCAGCACAACTCCTGCCTACTGGAAGCTGCCTACTGGAAGCTGTAGGGGAACAGCTGCAATAAAGGCTTTATCATGCAAGAATTGTGGCATGTGTCATGAATGAGGAGTGGGTGGGACCTGAGATCCTTTGGCAGCGTTTAGATCACCGTGCAGTGAAATCAACCAGATACTAGCATGTCTCGGTTCTGGTAGCTCCAATTTTTGCTGCCAAATGCAAAACTGGTGCTACCACACCAGATCACTGCTCAGCTGTCCTCCTGCAGCACAGCTCCAAAACCATAGCCTCACTTCCTTCTATAGCAGCTTCTCCAGAGGTAACTTGAGAGTAAAATCCAGTCTCTGCTCTTTCATGCTGAAAAACAGAAAGGTGGGTACACCTGGAAGCTAAAACAGTGACCTGAAATGGCTGAGAGAGCATTAGGAGAAGAAAAAGCAGTTCTTATCAGTAACAGGAACCGAGTAAACAAAGGCTGTGTCATTAAAGCAACTGTCCCTCTACAAAAGGGGGAGGGCCTGCAAGATCACAGGCCAGCATACATCAAAGTAGTCAGCACAGAAAATTTCCCTAGAGACTCACTGACTCATTCAGGAGCTAAGACTTTGCTGTGATCCTTCTTCTCTGAGCCCTTCACGTGGCAACAGCACCATCCAGCTGCTGCCTCTGCAGCAGTGTCACCACAAACTGCATCAGCTCACATCAAACACCGTGGGAATGGCGTCAAGCAGGTATTCCCAGGATTCCTATGACTCCAACAAGTACCAACAGATGCTTCAGCTTTCGAGAGCTGGGTACCCAGGCACTTATCCAATGCTTGTAGTGTCTGCATTCTCCCTCTCCCTGTGTTGGCAGGGCTGTGACAGACGCTGGGTGCTTGGGCTGTCCCCTTTCTAAATATTCTGCACCATCACTGCAGAAAAACACACACCATTGAGCAGAAAAAAGCAGAATTGAGGCAAGATAGACACTTGTCCCTCAGACTCATGGAGATCTTGCTCTTTCATACACTCTGTTAGGATCCTGTCCTATGGGCTGCACTGCAACCCACATTGCCAGGATAAGCCTTAACTCACAGACTCAATTATGTTGGAAAAGACCTCTGAGATCCTTGAGTCCAGCCTTTGGCCAAACACCACCATATCAACTAGACCATGGCACTGAGTGCCAGTCTTTCCTGAAATACCTTCAGACACGGTGACTCCACCACCTCTATTCTAATGTCTAACCCTTTTTTTGAAGGAAATTCCTCCTAATGTCCAACCAGAACCTTCCCTGGTGCAGCTTAAGACTATGTCCTCTTTTCCTGTTTCCTGGGAGAAGAGACTAACCCCCACCTGGTTACAACCTCCTTTCAGGTAGTTGTAAAGACTGATAACATCATCCCTGAGCCACATCTTCTCCAGGCCAAACACACCCAGCTCCCTCAGCTGTTCCTCAAAACCACTGACAAGGCAGGAATTCCTGCAGCTTCAAAAGTGACCTTCGTAACACCAGCTAGAACAAAAGAATGTGGAACAAATCCCAGTATAAAAGTCACCAAATACTCATGGATAGTAAGAAACATAACTGAGCATAAAGTCACTCAATGTCGCTCAAAGGGATCCTGAGGCTTGACAGGGAGAAGGGCTCCTGTGGGGCTGCAGGCTAAAGGGCTCCTGAGAAATGGCACCATGAAGGTTGACAAGGGAAAGAGGCTCCTATGGGGTGGCAAAGAACTGGCTCTTGCAGGGTATAATGAGCACAAGACAATAAAAACCCCACAATGCATACAGTGCAGAATACAATACAATACTGTACCATATGCTACAATAGCTATACAAGAAACCATGATATAATGCAGGACATACTCTGCAATACACTCAAAATATGTAAACTACAATAAACATGAATGACAGCACACAACACATCTAGGACCATAATGAAAGGAATGAGAGGGATGTGTCTTTACAGACAAACTGTGGGTCTGCTTGCAGATAAAAGTCAGATACTGATAGGTGAAAGAGGCAATGGAAGGAACCATAAATTCCAAGGAATCCCACTAATTGACACAGACTCAGTTGCTCATCCAAGACTGTGCTAAATTTCTGGACTTAGAGGAAAAGAACAGCAATACAAAGAAAAATGGGGGAACGGTGGGGGGAGGGTACACATTAAAAGGGGTTCTGTATTAGGCTATTCAGGAAGTCTGTACCTCTCAAGTACCTCAGCCAAGGTGGAAAAAAAAATGAAGCAGGGAAATGAGGATAAAGAGAAGGCTGCATCCTCCAGCAATTTGAGAGACCTCATGGGAAATGTCCCATGGCCTCTCCCTTTATTTGAATAAAGTTGCAGGACTCCTCTGTCTCCTTTTAGAACATAAACCTCTGGCATTGTGGATTAATTTTCCTAACAAAAAAATACAGTAAATACCACATGGTACAGTACACACTGAAATGCACAACCCACTTCTCAGCCTTTGAAGAAACCTGCAACTCACACTAGGCCCTCTGTGGCCAAAATACAATGTGGCCCCTTCAAATGACCTGGAGAGTTCCTGTTTCACTCAGGATCTGCATCTGTGCTTTTCTGGTCACTTTCACCTCACCCTCCCTGTGTGCCCAACAAACAAGAGACCACAAGCAGCACAAATCCCATGGCAGCTTTTCCCCAATGCCAGATGCCACCACAAGTCCCTGACATGGCACTGTACCCAAGAGGCAGACAGACAGGAATCCCTTCGCCCCACTGAGTAAATTCACCTCGTGGGAATGCCCTCCCTTTTGGCAGAGGGAAGGGGACCTGAAAGGAACCAATTTGACTTTTTTTATGTCTCAACATTTGTTATACACAGGGTGAAAAATTACTATAGGGGCTGTTAGACACGCTGGGAACATTAACATGTACCATGTGATAAGCAGAAAATGGAGGTGTCAGGAAAATTAATCCACGAGAAGTTTATGTCTTTATGGCGGGATGCCCCTGTGTCCTGGCAGTGATGCTGTCCCTGTCTTCTATATGTTCCTCTGTCTCTCTTTCTCCCTCTCTGCTCTCTTTTCTATCCCACTCTAGTTGGGTCCATACCCTTTCTTTACCAAGAAACAGTTCTCAGATTTAATATTGCCACATTGGTGCTTTATTTTTATCTGAGAAATCTGTCAAAAAGAATGCTTCCCCTTTGAGCAGAATCTGTAAGGACCAAGATGACCCTCCAAGAATGAAAGTTTCCAAGTGCCAAGGGGGTGTGTATAATGAGGCTTTTTGAGGTAGAAACGGGCAGGTTCACAAGATCCATCCCCAGTGCCCAATCTCTGAACTGCTGGGACTTGAGACTGCACAGTCCCATCTTGCATCCCATAGCCTGGAGCACATCTCTCCCGTGCCCCAGAGGAAAGTGGCTTCTCCCTCTGCCAACACCTCAATATAAGGCTGGCTCCCCCTCCTCCTCTTCCTTCAGAGAGCGCCGCTCCAGCCTGTGGCAGCTGCATGCACCTGCTTGTGGAGGCGCCTCCTGGGCAAGACTGAGACAGTTCCTCTGTGATACAGCCCAGCCCAAGCCAGGTCTGTGCTTTCCTGCATCCTGGCCATCAGGGCAGCTTCCCCTGCAGCCAGCAGCTTCCTTCACAGGGCAATTTCCCTGCCCAAGACAGCCCCAGTGTGACAGAAGCAGGAGATCTGAGGGCTGCTGAGAGCTGAGTCTGCACAAAGCTCAATGCAGCAGTGGCAAGGCCCAGGCAATGCTTGGTTTGATTCCCCCTTGGCAGTTTTTCCTGTAAGAGGAGCCTCTTCACAACAAGACAAACACACAAGCTCAGTCAAAAACCAGGGCATTAGAGTTGTAGAGGGCACATCCACAAAGTCCTCCTGAAAAGTCTGTAAAACCAGCTGGTGTGTATGTGGATGCCTACTTGGAAGCTATACTAGAATGCTTCTCTAGCTGAACTTCAGGACTTTGACCAAAAAAGGTGCCAAATTCACAGGGCTCCCGTCATGTGTCCTAAAATATAGTAAAACCTTTTAACTTGCTTTCCAGGAAGCTCAGGGGAGTGATGAACACATTGAAGGCAACATCTTCCAAGGTCTTTAGAAATCAGAGACACAGTTACATGCTTTTCCCACTGTATGATACAAGTTTAACTGTGCAAAAATATATCAAGACTTTGCTGAGAACTAGAAACTGTTCCAGTGATGAACATGGAAAGAGGTACTGTTGTAATCAGAGCAAATAATACTTGTTGTTGAGCCAATCAAGTGCTTCAATACACTGAGATCCTGCTCTCAAGTGATTTAGACAACCTGTATTTAACTATTGTACCTCAAGAGAATCAACAAAACAACATCTGGAAAAGATGGAGGCAGAATAACGAAGTTTAAAACTGCACGAACTCAACAATAAAAATGGCTTAGGCTTTCCTACCAATATTTCTTTTGAGCACAGGAAGATGAAGTTTTAACAACCTTTAAAACTGTATTTCAAAATACAAGATACCAATGGTGTTGCAAAAAAACAAAAAAAAAAAGAAAAAGGAGAGAAAAAAGAAAAAAACAAAAATTTCAGAGCTCGATCCTCTGGGTCCACAACTTAATAAAACAAAACAAAACAAAAAAACACCACACCAGCCTCAAAATAATACATACAGATAAGAAAGAGAATCCCCTCACCCCTATTACTATCTTCCTGTACTGCCTACATCATGGAGGAAAAAATTTTCAAACCAATTCCTCTCCTCTGTGCAACCATGTTTTAACACAATCACACTGGACATTTATAAGGCTGTTCTCAGCAGCTATTTCTTGAGCCTAACAAATCTACATGTTTCTTGCACAAGTGTGTCAACATCTTCATTATCCTTTTCTTCTGAACTTGGTTCCCAGTCCGAGTCTTCATCAGTAGCTTCACACTCCTCCTCCTCCTCCTCGTCATCTATAAATCGGTCATTGAGGTCATATTCATTGGTTTCACCATCATTGACACCATCCTTCTTCACTGCCCTTTTTCCTGTAGGGACAAAAATGTCATGTATCCATGACTAATAAAGGTAGAGTTCAAGATCACTCCCAGAGCCCAGATAGTAAAGCATCTCTCCTCACAAGAAAGAATCACCTAAACAGTACATCTGTCTTCCAGTTAAGCCTCTAGCTATTGCTAGATGGCTACTCTGACACTAAATTTTCTGCCCCCATCCATCCTTTGTATTCTTAGTCTTTGGAAGCTAATAGCTTCCTTCATATGAGAGAATAAAATCTTCTAGATCACTCACCTCCTATGCTCTCCACTTGCCTTCATACTGGATAGTCTGTGATTCCCTTCTGAAAGTCATTTCGTTCAGAAATGCTTTTTGACAGATGTGTTTCAACCTTGCTCTCAATATCTGTGACACTTTTTAAATTTCCAAAATTCCTAACTAGCTATGGCCTGTTAATAGTCCAATCATGTCTTATTCTATCCTTAAGTCACATCTCTGAGTAAAATCATGTTCATTCCTCAGCTTCCCTCCCAGTTTTGCATTCTTACCTTATCTAGAAATAACCATGCAATGATATCGGTCTGGCAAACTTATCTGTTGAGCAGTTGTCACCAGCTTTCATATGGAACTATTAATATGGGGGTTTTTTTTCTTTAGCTACAGACACACAGGCCAAATCCTAACTCTTTAAATTGACCATAAACAATTTTCAGCAAACTCCTGAAACCTCAGGTCAGAGCTCCAGGCACAAACACCACCACCAGTACCTCACATAGCCAGACTACAGCCTCTTTCAGTCACACTCTTCTGGGAGTGGGAACGCTCCTGTTCCAGAATTACCTTTCTTTTTATGCTTGCTGGCTTATTGTTTAAGAGACTTCAGAGGAAATTAATAATGCCATAATTGGGAGGGCACGTTCATTTCTGGATGTTTCCTCCCAATTTGTCTCAAACCAAGACACTGTGTTAGCCCATAACCAGCAGAATCACAGACTATAGTCCTTGCAGAATTGGAGAGGAGGGGTCAAAATGAAGATGCTGAATAAAGTAAAAGCAAAATCCCCCTTCTCAGACAAAGGTTACGAAAATCATAAGCCCAAGAGCTGCTTATCAAAGAAAAGCTCTTTGCCACTTTCACAGCACTGTGAGTGGTATTTTACAACAGAAGCAGGAATGCTGGCAAAATACTGATAACTTTCATATTCTTCTTACAAATGTAAGATATGCATACTATGTTCTCCCTCCTCATATATCAACACTTTGATTTGAGCAGTGAGTGATACACTTCCTTTTATGCCTTTCCTCTCCATTTCTTTCTGCTGTAGTTTAATTTAGCCCTGCGGCCCCTAAAGCTGATGATTAAGCTTAATTCAGCTTTTTCTCTAGTAGCCTATCTATAAAGATGATCTTGAAACTTTCTATGGAAGTATCTCCTTGATGTGGGAAAAAAAGCTTGCTGACTGCTCCTTCCAAAACATTCTATTTTGAAGTGAGCTTATCAGCTTTCTAGAAAACCTGCACAAAAGTATGTAGAAGAATCCATGTAGGAGAATCCATGGCTACAGGGTGTGATTCATCTCAGCAGCAACAACCTATAGAAGTCATTCAGTAGTGACAATTTAACAACAGCACAACTCTGACTTTTTTAAAAATTCCTTCCCTACAATTATTCCCCAGTAATTTGCCTCAGATTATTTTTCAGACATTCTCTACAGGCAATTCTGGTAGCAATTAGATTTGAAAGCTAAACATGTTAACTGTGACGTAGAGGGCTCCCCTCTTCTCTTGGCTCATGGAATTTAAATACCCTTGTAGCGAATTTAATCCTGCTGTGTCTAATGGTGCAGTTGTGCCCAATATGACAAAATAAAGGTTAATGGAGCTCTTACTGTCTATCTGACCCTGCAGGACGTGGTATGATAGCCTGAGGTGTGAACTTGCTGAGCACCACCTTTTATAAGCTTTGCCCTCCACAGAGCTAAGTCAACCAGTCAACAAAACATTACAATTTTTTTAAAATAGTAAATATAAACAGAACTTAATAAATTATTTCCCTTCTTTCCTGTGTGTGCAGAATATCAATTCTTCCACAGTTTGTTCTTAGTAAGAAAAGTTGAATCTGACAGACTGAATTTCACTTCTGTGTGCAAGTTTTACATGCTAAAAGAGCAGCACTTCTTCCTTCAGAGTCACCCCTGCCTGACCATCAGCTGCACACACAAGGGGCAGGGTGCACCCTACTATTTGGATAAGGAATGTACTCTTATGAGAGGCACAGCTGAAAATTAAAACCTTCAAAAATAGATTTGGACTTTTAGATATGCACACAGCCCAGCCTGCTTCATTCTAAAATCTTCAACACTCAGTGCATGCCTCAACACTCTGCAACACAAATTTCTACCATGGACCTCTGATCACGGTGGGGCTGGTACTTGTATCACAAGATACACTAAAACACACACATAACAAACATGCCTCAGAATATTCTGGTGCACAGATATAAGCATAGCAAATATTTGGTGATAGTCAAAGTGCACACAAACTGGATAAGAAATGATATGGCAAAGAAATTTCTCAGTGGAAAGTTTAAAATAACCTCCTGCATTCACATAGAACAGAAAGAGAGGTCAAAACACTTTGCCATATTGCCATACAACTATTTGCACTTTTATTTACTTTCTGTAGAAAGCAAATCTATTTTGAAGATTTCTTTAGGAAATTCCCTGCCTCTCCTTGGTGATCTCAAAGAAGACAAGCCACTTCCCACTCCCACCCAAAATGCAACAGTTCTACACCCTCCTGCCTTACTCTGGTCACTGAAAGCGAAGACTGCACAGCATTAGACTTTCAGACTGCTCTTTAAAGCTCACTTTTAATTTCAGAAAACTTAGGAACTTTCACATTTGGAAGATGAGACAAAAAAGAATCCTGGAAGCAGACCTAAGCATGTGTCCTGGGTTGTTAAGATATGTTGGTATTCTATTCCTATCTGTTAGAGGTGGGGCAGTTATCTTCTGTTATTTGGGCAGTTTTCTTTATCTGTTCCATAACCAATGCTCTCTCCAGGAAATATCTTCTGTTAGTGGGCCATTGAGTGTCACCACATGACTGATAAAATTACATCATCCTATTGTGAGAAACTCTACCTGGGGAGAGGAGTCAAACATTCCTACCTGGATATAATCTGAGACTTGGAACACCGCAGGCAGCCTTTTCCCACTGGATTCCCAGAGGAGCAGCTTCCTTCTCCACTAGATTCCCAGAGGAAGACAAGGCCCATCTATACCACCACTGGGTCTTCAGAGGAAAACTGCACCTTTCTACAGGATCACTGCTTCAAAAGAACCACACCTGTCCCTCCCGGACTGCAGCCACCATTTCAATTGTACTGCTACCACCCTCATCAACAGGGTGTCAGGTTGTATTCTGACTCTGTCAGTGTTTTTTGGTTTTAGTTTTTTTTGTTTGTTTGTTTGTTTGTACTATTGCATTTGTATTTTTAGTTTTCCTAGTAAGAAACTGCTCTTCCTATCCCCACGTCTTTGCCTGAGAGCCTTTTAATTTCAAAATTATAATATTTCAGAGGGAGCTTGTTTACATTTTCCATTTCAAGGGAGGCTCCTGCCTTCTTTAGAAGACACTTGTCTTTTCAATTGAAGACAGCATGTTTAAAACTTGAGTCTATGTGCCTCCAACATACATAAACTTCTATACTTTTATCCTAAGCCCTGAAATTTCAGTACCTCACTATATGAGTAAGGAAGTTCATCAGTACATGCACAGATTATCATCTGGAAGTTAGTTAAAGGTCAGAGGGAGTATCTGCATGTTACAGGAGCAACCATTCCTTATAAGGCAACCTTAACTAGCTGTGCATGAAATAGTGGATTCCTTTAATCCTATTATGGCTGCTGTGTAAGGAGTGAAGATGGAAGACACCATTTAGCCATATGTGTCTCTCCTTAAAATATGTTTGTTTTCTTGTCTGCTTCTAGGAAAATACAGGTGTGATTATCCAGGAAGACTGGCACAAATGCAACTGAAGGACTATTACTTGTAAGAAAACAAGAAGGATTTTACTAAAATAATGACTATTTTCTCCTCAGCTAAGTATTATCAAGCATCTCCAGCACTATTAAATGCCAAAAGAGCCACAGCAGACCAATGGTGTCCCAGGTTGATGTGCCCACTCATAACTACAGAATACACTCACCATTGCTTGAAGCGCGTTGTCGTGTTCCTCTTCCAGTTACTAAAGAAAGGGAAGTTGTCATCAGGACAGAGCGAACCCTGCCATAAGGGTTATTCTCAGAGCTGCTACAACAGGAAACTGACCTATTAAACAAATGCTGAAATGGTTGTGCTGTACTTCCAGGTATAAAAGCTACTCTGATGCCTCAAAAATACCATTTTTGTCTTGAATCATTCCCAAGAGATTACCCAGATAAACTGCTCTTAAAATCATTACCCTTGCCATCTGTAGACAAATGTCATCAAATCTGACTGGGGGTTTTTAAGCAGGAAATTGGAATATTTTAGGGCATTTAAGTATTTTACACTACTGTTTCCATAAATGGTATTCTAACTTAATCATGTCATAGCCCTGAATCTTCAAAGATAAATGCATTATCATGACAGATCCATAAGTGTTCCGCTCTAAACTACTGCTTATAGCATTGGGATTTCATGTGGAAAAGCTCCAATTCAATAATCAAGAGAAAGCACCATAAAAAAATAAAACCAAGAAGTATCTCTTTCAATTCTTTAAGAGCAGACAAAATGTACACAGCACATTCCCCTGTGTTTCTTCACCAAATCAAGTTACTGGAATATGAAAAGACTACAAAGTGTTAGATTAAGAACTCAAATTCATTTTTAGTAATCTTCCCTCCAGGCCTCAAGAAAACATATATGCAAAAATTAATTCTCACAGAAAGAAAATCACTGGTGAAAAAAACCCAACACAAGAAGATGACAGATACAGTTGCAGTATTTTGTTTAGAGCATCAGAATATTTTAAAATTTTATCTCACCTGAGAATTTCTGATTTAAAAAAAATCCCAGAAAAAAAATAATCCTAATAAAGAGGGAGCTATAAATGCAACTTTATTTCCTAAAGGGAGATTAGAGCCTTTTAATGAGATAGACACGATTGTCCTTGTGGGTCCCTTCCAATTCAGAATTTTCTGTCATTCTGTAATATTGAACAAATTGGCCTACCTGGAGGTGCACTGTGCTTGTACTCCAGCTTGTGCTGGGGGTTCTTCCTGCAAAGAAGTAAACAGTAAAAGCTTGATTCCATCACCTTGTTCCACATTTCACAAGTGCAGAATTCCCTGGTATTTTATGGACAATTTTCAAGGCAGAGCATTTAGATCAGACAGATAATAGCCAGTATATAAGGACAAAAAAAATTAACACAAAACCCCTTCAAATTATATCTGTTGCTTCATCAAAAGAATGATCAATTTTTCATGGGTGCCTCCTTTCCTCTATCCCCAAAGAATGAAACAGAGATTAAGAAATTACTAACTCATGCAACACAGAGATTGTCTCATCTGGAAGAAGAGCCAGTTTGGGGTTTAGATAAAGCATCTGTTGTACTCCCGAGAAGCATGTTAGCAATTTCATTACTGATATAAGTCTGTATCACTCAGCCTGAGATGGAAAATTCATCTCATACATGTTTTTAAGAGAACCACTTTTTCTGCATTAGCTGAGTATCACCAAGGCTTTTTCCTAAGAGCTGTTCTCATTTTGTTACATTTCATGGAGATCATGCTTTTTAGGATAATCACACTTTCCAGGAGAAAATGTTTATATGCAGAAACAATCTTTAACAGCAGCCACCAGTTTCAATATGCTCTCATAGAAATGCTATTGCCTCAAAAGGTATCTTCTTGTCCACTGTGATAATTATGCAGTCTGCTAAATATGTAAACCTGAGATACTGAAAAACAATAGAATACAACAATATTTTGAAGAAAATCAACAGTGCTTAAAATAAACAGCAGTCAGCCATAAACTGGATTTTATTGCTGTTACCTCAATTATACTTTGTAATAAATCAAGTACTGACTAAAATAGTCTTTTTGCAAAATCACAACAAATACATTACCAAAATTTAAACTAAAAGTTAAAGATCAAGAACAACAAGTAACAATAAATTGCTTATATAAAAGAACAATTTACTGAATGTTGAAAAGAAATACAGTATTGATCTCCAGGTCACTGAATGGGCTCTTTGAGCAGTCAAGTTTTCATCTGTGACAGCTGATAATTACCAAAATAGTGATTTTTACTGTGTCAGTGTTAAAAATATGCACAGACTTGGGTGCTTTAAGGGTAGAAGTCTGACCGCAGTAAATTTCGGAAGGCTACAGGCAATGTAAACATCAAGAATTAGTCATTATTCTACTGTCCTTCTGCAACTGCAGAGGAGAACATTCTTAACCTGACACAAGAAGAGCCACTGTGCACGTGTTTCTCACCTATAACAAGCTGTTCCATATGGACACTCAGGCTGGCTGTCATCATCATCCTGAGCCACCATCTCCATGTTGTGATAGTCATCATCATTAGGATGACTGAACTGCTGGAAGTGAATGGGATTCTTCCTGCAAAAGACAAATACACACTGAAACTGACTGATCCATTTCAACACAAGAGAGGACATATAAAACATGTTACTGAATCATTGACAGCTCATTTTTCTGTGGTTACATGAAGAGGAGCTTTTAATGTTTAACTTGACACAGACTGTATGACCTACCTTCAGGACAACAGAAGAAATTTTGTCTTAGCACCTGCTGCAACAGAAGTTAAACCAGGAATTTTCCTATTTCCCATCAGCTTTAAGTTTCAGACCTCCAACATATGTACAAAAGGCTTTATTTGAATTACAAACTAGCATGCTGACATGAAGTTGTACCATAAGACATTAACAACTTCATGTGTAGCTGAGTCACACCAATGTTAGTGAGGACAGCACAAGATCATCATCCACAACTTCTTGAATCCGAGGTGAACAAGTAGAGAACATAAATTTATGAATCACTGAAAGAACATTTCTACCACTTCTAGGCAAGAGCTTTGTACATACACCACTCAAGACTAGACAGTCATAAACATCACTTAAAGAAGAGTTTCTCCCTTCTATAACTGTTGTAAGTGGAATTAAAAAGAACACAGAAAATCAAGTTCCCACTTCAGGAGAAATTCATGTGACAGATCAAAACAGGATAAAAAAATTACATCAAAATTAACATAATAGTAGCAAAAGCAAATCTACTTTTTCCCTATAATTTCCTGTAGACTTTTTTTCCAAGTGTAATACTGAGAAGTAAGAAATGTGAGATTTTTAAATAAATTATTTTCCAAAAGACATCTGCAAAATACTTTATTGATTACCTCAATCATTCCCAGAGTACATAACCTCTAGTGTGTTTGTGCAAATTATAAAAGTGAGCTGCCTGCCTCAAGCAGGAGGAATAACAACTTTCAGCTGCAGAGTAGTTACTGCTTTAGCTTAGACTTGCTCCAGCTGCATTTAGAAGCAGGTACAGAACACACCAAGGATGTGTGCAGCCACCTCCATACACAGCAACTTCCTCACTGATCAGAGAAACACCTTTAAACTCACAAGTACTTCTGAACTTCACAGAGGACAGTCAATATTCATTTTAGCACTTCAACTACCACTATAACAAAAAAGAATTTGTTACAGCTTTTACAAAGATGACTTAAACACTGTGAGCTCTGCTGGCCATTCAGGCTTCCTTTTAGCATTTGACAAATACCAGCTATTTAGTATTAATTCTTTAAATCTCCATTTGCTAGGTATGTTTCACTCAGGAAATTCCACCAGCAAGCTACAGATTAACTCTTTCATAAGCTACTTATCAAAGATCCAGTATGCCTTGGATCTACTTACATAGGTGATAGGCTTCTTGTCCTGGTCTTTTGTTGCTTCTACAAACTGTAGGACAATTGAATAACGTTTCACTAGAAACTATTGCAGGGTTGCAGTCTTTTATTCTATAACAAATTCTCATGAAACATCACTTCTTGTGACAAATTCAGACTGGCAGCCTACTTCTTTCCCCATTAAAATAAATGGGATGAAACCAAATCATTTAGAGGCCATTTGCCACTGAGTTTTCTTAATGCACAGAACTAACATACTTGCAGTAATAGCAAGAATTCTCAGTCACATGAAATACAATTTATCTTCTGAAAGGGATACAGCAGCAACTTATGTTCCTTGATTTAATTTTAATCCTTACTTCCACATCTAGATACATAAAGCATCATGGTTGCCACGTGTCACAGTTTGACACTGGCACGATGCCAGTGCCCCCATGAAAATATATGTTCCCTGGTGTCTGCTGTGAGATGTGACCAGGAATAGAGCAAAACAGGCTCCAAATTAAAAGGTTCTCCTTTTAAGGATGCTTTGCCCAGTTCCAAAAAAAGCACAGTCTCTCACTTTTGGGACACCAGTCCCCCCCAAATTCACCCCCTGGGGCCAAGGGGGCCTCAAGAACAGAGGTCTTCTTCTTCACTGAAGATCGAGGGCACCACCACTCTCCTCACCCGTCATCTCTGTTCACGCACTCCTTCACATAACATCACTGCACTCTCTTGGCTCCAAGCCATTGCCTCCCCCTAAATGCAGTCTCTGTGTCACATGAAAAATGGTTCTGTCCATGGCTATACAAGAAAAGTCCAGCCAAAGGCCACTACATCATCCCTCTCACCTAAGATTCTTCTCCACTTCTCTCATGGCCCATTTCCTCTTATCTCATCTCTACCTCTCTTCTCATTCAGCTCCAGGAGGATCAGCATTCGTAAGGTTTCCATCATCCAAGAAAAGGGTTAAAAATCTCAGGCTCTGCCTGTCCAGAACTCCCATGGCTGTCCTGCCAGGCACCTTCTCTCTGCAACCCCCCCTTCTTCTCAGCTGGCATGCTATCAAATTCCAAGGTGGCCCAGGCACAGACAACAGCTCTCTCTCTCCCTCTCTCTCTCTCCTGGGGGAGGGGTGGCTTGGTGCTCGTCCACCTTTCCATCCTCAGAGCCCGACCTACCTCGCTCTACCACATGTCTTCCCCTCCCCGCCAAGCCACAGCAGCTGGGCAGGGGAAGAGGTCTGAACCTTTCACCCACTGGAACCCAAGAGAAAGTTTTCCTGGGAGTTCTCTGCTTTTAACCTCCTGTGTTCTCAGAGGCATATCCATGTCCTCAGTGGCCACACCAGGTGCCAATATTCAAATCTGAGCACCTATTGGATTGACCACAGCATCCCAAAAAAACTCACTTCCTCTCAAACCACGACACTGTTTCAAACACAAGAGTTCAGGTCTACTATACCTCTTCTATGGTGGCCCTTAAAAAGGGTGGTGGCGGTAGATTTATTTTAATTCCCTATTCTGCCAACTTCAGAAAAGCAAGCAGCAGACAAAAACATGTGACAGCATTCAGAGGGCGAGTTCCTCGATAACAAATAAAGGCATCTACAACATAACCAGAGCACTTTGTCTCCTAATGATAATAGCAGCTCCTTTGAATTTGGCCACTTCAGAAATGACAGTGAATGAAGGTGACAAGAAGACTCCTTGCAGCAAGAGATGTGCATCAAGTTTAACTCTTTCAAAAGCAGTGTTTTCAAATTCATAAATGAAGAAACTAAACTATGGGTTACAAATTTACTTACTAAATGTTTGCTACAGGCTAATAGAAATGTAGTCAAATAACTAGATCTAACATTTAATATTTGCTCTAACACACTTTTGCCACCACACAGAAACAACTACTTAGAGGCCTTGAACTAAAAGCAAATACAAAGACAGGCTACAAAGCACATTTCTTTTGCTGCAAGCAAACAAGTCAAGTTCCATAATATTTCCTGAAGATCAAAACTGACATTTTGATTCTCCTTATTTACAAAATTCTCCCTATTTTTCTCCCTATCTGACAAAGTAAGACTGCTATTTGTTATTTCAGAACATTCTTTTCTTTTTATAAAGCAATACTTTCCAAAAGCATTATTGCCGAATGTCTCACAATCAAGAGACCCAGGAAGAAATGTGCACATATAGACTCCTACTCCCTACTACCAGTACCTAAGATTTGCCTTCATAAAGATAAGGAATATTTCTTCATAGCAGAACATTGAATTTCCTTAATACGCACACAGGGCAAAACCTGTCTCAGCAGAATTCAAAGTAGCTGAAGCAAACCAGAGGCTGCATTTGCACTACTGGATCAACAGAACTGTCTAATAAGACATGCTTTTGTCATAATCATTAAGGGAAAAAAATGAGATAGGTCGAAGTTACATGAAAACCAACATGTGATGTGCTCATGAACACAACAGCTTTATAATTTTGATATTCAGTTATCTCAGCATCAGGCTCACCGAACATACAGGAAGCCAGTCACTTGTGCTTGTTTGGTTCCTAACCAAACTCACTGCTTTTATTACTGTTGAAGCCCCTTGGGGGAAGATAAAAAAAGTCACAGAATCTGCTGTTTCCTGGATTAGCCTTTTGTATTTACAAAAAAATTACATGGGATTATCTAGAGCTCAAAACCGTCTCCTAAATGTAGTTCACAGGTCAGTGGGCATTTTCTCGACTTAAGATTTCAGCCTTCCATTTAATGTAACACAACAGGACACCACAGATTTTTTCTGGGCAGAAAGAACTAGCAGGAGGCCAGACACCCAGCACTGGTGTTCTGGAACTTCTCTGGCATGACAAATCTGGTAAGACAAATTACTTCTGGTAAGACATATTACTTCTCTGGTAAGACAAATCTTCTACCACGTCCATCTTGAAAGGATATGAGTGAAAAGAAGAGGAAAAGCCCCTGTTATTCCCCACTTGCAGTATTTCTAAGGACTGTCCAGATAAGAGTTAATCTCAAGTTCTAAGTATGCTTTGTTCTGGTTTTAGGGGTGACTGAAAGCTTTTTTAAAAATTGCAGAAACATCAAGTTATAATAAGATAAATTCTTGATTATTTATGAATGACAAAGAGTAAGTAATTTAAACATTCAGATCACAAAGCAGGCAGTAATTTCAATAAATACAGTAATCTTTCATGTAAGTCTCATCTGCTAAAAAACCAAACCTATAGGGTCTGTGTTGGGCACTTGAACCTTTTACATCTCTTCTCTGCTAGTACCTCATACCATACACACAGGTCTTTTATTTCTTTTCCTTTTATAATGGACCTTTATATTTTATTTCCTGCAACACTTCATCTTTTAGTTTGCTCAAATACTTCATCCCTTGTTTGGGTTGTATTAGGAGTTAGCAATCCCAGCTCCTCCTTTTATCCCTCTAAAATTAGTGTTCTGCTATTTGTTTCTCATCAGATCCCTGTTCAACAAAAGATTTTTTTTCCAAATCAAAGCTTGTAACAATTTACAGTTTTCTCTTCCATAGCTAATACATTATTTCTGAATAACAAGCTAGACCAAGCTAGTATTGATTTTGCTTTACCTGTAACAGCCACTTCCATACTTGCAAGGTGTCCTCTTATGCTGCATCTGTTTGGAGCTTTCTGAAGCATCTGCACTTCTGGCTGAATCAGAAATCTCAGTGTTGTAGCCCAGATTTGCATCAGGCTCAAGAATCCCTTCCTGAGCACCAAGATATTGGGAAGTTCTGCCCCAGTGAGCTTGTCGGCTGGTAGAACCAGCAATGTGCTCTTTGTTTTCTGTTTCCTCAATTCTGTTGTCTTTAATGGAGATCTGACCTTCTCTTTTAGACCATTTGCTATGCAGCTGCCTATCATTTTTTTCCAGAGAATTTCCAGGGTTTGTTGTTCCAGTCTTGCCACTTCCTTCCATATCTCTCATGGTAGTCTGAAGAGGTAATCCAAATGTATTCTGTGGAACAAGGTTACATTTTGAAAAACCTGAAAATTTACACTCCTCAGAATGAAAAGCTTTGAAGTAAAACTGTGCCTCATCATCCCTGCTTTCAAAATCAGTCACAGAACAGCCCGATTTAGAAAGGACCTTGAAAGTTCATCTGGTCTAGACTAAAAATCTTCTACTCTACTCCCTAAACTCAAGTTCACTGCTAAATACAGCTGCTGAATGAAAACCCCAAGTTCAGAAAACACAAAGAGAAAAACTTATCTTAAAAGAAAAACTCAAAGAAAAACTTATCTAACAGCTTCCTTCCTCAGCTTCCGTTCCTTCACGTGACCTGTTCTCTCATCACCTCAGTTTGTGAACAGTCCAAGAACTAGTTAAAATTAACTTCCAATTTAAAGTACTGCTCCTGAAAAATTAATGGGGATTATACAGGTGAAGATGTAGTGGACTGTAGAAGAATGTAATTTGGACAGACTCCTACCCATGGATCAATTTAAATGATTAAGGAATCACTTACTAAGTTAATGAGTTTCTTAATAATTTAAGCAGCCAGATACATGGAGTATATTTGTATTTATCTATATAGAAGATATATGGGAACTCAGGACACATACCCTGAGGTTAATCCCACACTGATACATCTTAAATGCTTCAGCTCATGACTCTAAATCACAACAGTCTGTCATAGACACCATTAAGCAAATATTTCAGTTTTGACACTAACTGCACTTTAAATTTTGGGAAAAAATGTACATTTAAAATAAGAAATGTGTTCTTTAGAAAAAGAATCTGAGATACACAACTCAGGAAAAAAACACTGTCCTGACAATTGAGACATTACCTGGAAGCATATTACATTCAAGGTTGAATTACTTTGATACATCATAGAACTATTCAAATGTCTGTGCTTTCTAAAGATTATTATCTATGTTTTCCCTCCAGTAAATTTATACTTAATTTACACAGGTGCGTTTTGCAGAGCTTGAAAATCAACCAGTGATTTCCTACTGGATTTTGTTCCTTTCCAAGCAAGTCTCATGAAATGTTATCCAAAACCAATTACATTTGAGCAGCAACTTGATTAAGAAAGGGAAAGTCAGCATTACCATCAGATGATCCTGACAGAAGCACATTTAGTGACTCAACTAGGAGACAAAGACAACTCCCAAAATACAGCTCAGCAATCAACTGCAATTTAAGAAATAAGCCTTTCTTTGCAAAAGAAAGCATAAATTACTGTTATTTGCCACTACCGCTTCTGAGTTCTCTACCATGTATTTCCACCCATTGCCTGTACTGTACATAAGGAGACAGAAGGCTCACACTAATTCCCTGGTTACACACCAGGCTGTGATCCAGGGAAACCAAAAGCCACCAGCACTCAGCACTGGGACAGCCTCTGGTGGCTGCTGCCAACCACAGCAATTCAGATACTTTTGCATTCTTCCCTACAGAACATTTTATCAATTGCCTTAAACATGACAGCAGGGCCATGATTTAGGCTCTGCTATCCAAATTACAGTCTTTCAGAGCTCTCTATGGTTACTACTCTTGCTTGCCCTAATACATCAGTTTCTCTGCAAAGTCCTGAAAGCAATTTCTTAAACTGTACTTGAAATTAAAATTATTTATGAAATTATTAGGTGAAAACAAGTAAAGTTTCCTACGTACAAATTGCAAAATTGAATAATTCATTACGTAGTTACTCATTTTATAACCAGGCAATGAGAAAATAGCTCAGCAGCTGTTATTAATGGACCTAGTGGACCACTGTTATACCAAAACTACTACTACTACTTGCTCTCCATGCACAGTTTGCTTCAATTAACCTTAAAACCAAAAAAAAAAAACCCAACAATTTTCAGTGTCAGAAGCATTTTAAGTAATTTATCAGATCCTGGAACACACCCAGGCAATTTTAATGCCAGTCATTAAAAACACCTTCCAGAGTGGTTCACTTAAAGGAAACAAGTCAGTGAAACTCTGTTTGCTCTCACCAGAATATGCTTTGTTTGACTTTAGCAATGATCCTTCTCACCACTTGCAGGATGTCATTAGTAAGGACTTAACTGCCTAAAAAGGCAGCTGTTCTGTGAGGTCACAGAGAGACTTGACCAGTTGAACCAAAGGGTCTGTTCACTCATTGCCACAAATAATTGTGGTTTCAGGTTACTTCTTTTTCCTTTTTTTGACTCAGATTTTGAGATGGTGGCTTAAGCACACTCCATGCTACCTTCCTTTGAAACAGCAGTTGCTGAGCCACACACCATCCTCATCTGACCATCAACCCTCACCTACTACACTGGCAATTGCCTGGGCAAAGCCCAGTATTGCATTGCATCAGTTTCACACCATCACCTATCCCCAGAGGTTCTCAGAAAAAGAAGTCACATACACCAGCCATTCCTAGGAGCAGTGCTCTGGCCCATGTGCTCCTGCTTCTTGCTGCAAAGTTTTCAGCCTGGTACTTCTGTGGGACATGTGGGGGCCATGTCCCAAATCCTTTGAAGGAAATGCAGAAAACCAAATCTCTGAGGCTTCCATGATCCTTGCTACAGAGCTATCCAAAAGACTGGTATTTCAAAACAACAAATCACGATCAGAACACAGAGAACAAAAAGTTATGTTGTAGACCTAACCTTCAACATGACATTGCCAACTACATTCTCATTTTTTGCAATATCATGGTTGCGCCCTGAGCCAAAAAGTTACCTGAGATAAAAGAACAGGGAAGGGAAGGCAGTTCCTTTTCCCTTGATCTTGCTCTCCACCTTCAAAATCCTCTATAGTTTCTTCAGAAGGTAATCTTTTTTTCTGCTGTACATGTACTTCTGATTTTAATGACTCTGTAAGACCTTCTCCCCTTCCTTGGACTTTTTTCTTTCTACTACCTTAAAAAAAAAAGAAAAAGGATATTTTTGGAATGCAATTTTTTAGTGAAATCCTGACTAGAAATCATTAAAGTAGAGCACTGGGCACATGGCATGAGAAACAGCAGCAGTTGTGAAAAAGACTTTTTAAACAGTTCTAATGTTTGCATCTATCCCCAGTTCCAAGGTCAGGGCTTGAGATACTTACCCACACAGCTCCTAATCTCAACACTGACAAAACCAAAACATTCCGTCTTTAAAATAAACATTATATTCACACATATAGCAAATGTTATTGTACTGGCAGAGAAACAAATAAATAGACAAACAAACCTCACTCCCCCAAAAATACAACACAAAAGCACAAACATAAGAAAACTATTACATCAGTACAGGACTCAACACCATGCAATTTTTATATAAATATCGCAGGAAGGAACAGTCTAGATTTAGAAGGGAGATGAAAGAAAAAATACTGAAACACAGATTTTCTTTGTCATCTTATAATTTTTTTCCAAACTAGCTTTTGAGGAAAAGAATAGGCAGTGTGGTGGATGGCACATGATTGAGGTTGTTAAAGCCACAGTTGCCCTCATCAGTGCACACAGACACCTGTATTTACAACAGGAGGGAAGAAGCAACTGGCCAGACACTGCATTTAACATACTCCTGTGGGCTTGCTTGGATATTAAGAGCCAAATCCATAACAGCATCCCAGTAGAAAGAGGAGCTGGAAAGAGTCACTGAGGTAGAGCTGCTGCACATGGGAGCAGACACACACTCACCAGCCACAGTTCATATACTTGGACTGATCAGCAAAGCAAACTCAAGTTTGCCCCAAACCACTTCACACCTCCCCACAGAAGGGCAAACAGGGTGGAGTGTGCTGTGTTCAGCACAGGGAGTGATGGAAATACTTTCCCTCTCTCACTTCTTTGGCCCTCCTGTTCCATCAATAAAAGTCACAAGGGCAATAAATGCCATGTAGAAAGTTTGTCTAATGGCAGTTTTAGAAGCTCCCAGGACCGAAGGCAGACATGTTATAAAGTCTTCTTGAGCTTGTGCCAATGCATAGGCACCTCATGTATGCCACTGAGCGTGTCTGAAAACAGCCTTCTGCTGCTGTCACTGCTGCTAGGCAGCAGCAGCACATGACACATCCAGCAATTTCTTTTCCCATAAGAACAGGAGGGAATGCAACACTACTTTAGCCTTATGTTGGTAAGAATCTATCAGGCTGTAATGAACTGCTCCTCCTAGGAATTAACTTTGGACTAAACAACCAAGTTTGATTCAGTAATGATTAAAAAACTAACATGCAACACCACCCAAACCCTTCTGCCCTTAAAACCTGTGAAATTAAGAAGCTAAATTTAGAAGGGCAAAACATCAGTGACTTAAGTGTGGAGAACTCTAGGAATTAAAGAGATAGAAACTACTTAGAATTTACATACAAAATAGGCAAGTTTACAGCAAAGGGCTCCTGAACGTCCAATGCTCAGCTGTACAAACAGAGTTTATTTATCTAGCATCAAAAACAAAAAGAACAGAAAGAAAATTAACTGATGAAAAAGAGCTCTATCACACCCACAGGACTGATGACAAAGGAGACAACAGAAGTCAGTCGTTGTCAGCTGGCCCCACACAGAGCATGGAAAGAGAAGTAGCAAATTAATACTTCCTATCACCACCATTATATTTTTAAAAAGTGTATCAAAGCACAGGAATGCATATTGGAATGCAATCATTATCACACTGCAAACCTACCTCCCATCGTAACAGGCTTGGAAACACTCTGCACCAGAAGATCTCTTTCCAGCATCCAAGATGGAAGCACTCTCTTTCTTTGAATAGATTTTGACTCTTTGCTTTCATTATTGTCAGAAAGAGGAACCTGAAAGAACACTTACTGTTTAGTTCTTTTACCCAGTCACAGAAGAGTGGGGGGAAACTAGACCAGAGTTTATGCCCCTCAAAAGCAGTCTGGGTAACCACCTACTTCTGGTATGGGGACCATTGCTCAAATATTTTAATTCTTTTTGCAGTTTCCACCCACTCAGAAAAACAACATTTATAGGAACCTTCATGCAGTAAAAACGAAACAAAATAAAACAGAACTTCTTAGATCTTTGGAATAAATACCTAAAAGGCTACAAACTGAAAGATTCATAGAAGAGCTTTACCACCACCTTGCTCTAGAGTTTCCCTACATAGATATAACAGAAAGAGCAAGTTTAATAAAAGTCAAATTAACATTAACAAATATGTCCAAGAAAAAAACCCCAAAACCCTGCAAACATAAAAGTCTTTCTTAAATTCCTATAATTTATTTCCCCAGAAAGTAACCAGACTCTAAATCTCTGTAAAAACAATGCAAATACACCAAAGTCACATTAATTATTTACTGAAAACAACACTATCATTTTGAATTTCCTGAGCCAGTCCACCCCCGGGATCTCAACCACAGCAAAGGCTGACATTTCATTTGTATAGAGAACATAACACCTCCTTAACTTTCAACACATGCTTACAAATATTAAACTTCATTAAAAACTTCAACACCCACCAAAAATCTGGAAGTAGCATCATTATTCCTTGTTTTTGTGGCTCCCTGTACGTCAGAGCTGGAACATGCTGGTTCCATTAACAATGGAATACAGGACATCTCAACAGCAAGAACGTTGGTGCTTCTGCATCAGCCTCCTGATTTTTTTCTGACAAAACAAAATCAATTTTCTCTACTCACACACTACAAATATAAACATGCACTTTTGACTCAAACACAAAAGTTGGTCTGAATGCTTGCCATTAACAAATGCAGTTTGAAACTGATCATCAACATCCTCTCAACATCAGCTTACAGAGGAAATAAATGCACCTTCCTTTTACCTCATACCTAAAGAGTTTTGAACAATAGACTCTCTAATAACTGCTGACCCCGACTGTGCTGTTTTGGGGCTTCAGTACATAATTTACACTGGTTGCTGCCATGACAAAACTTTGAGAAAGCTGAAACTGCATATTAGAATTTGCTTTATGGTAAATCTGCACAACTCTCCAAAATCTGATCCTACTTTAAAAGTCAGGCAACAATTTTAAGATGCAGCTTTCAGGATCAGATGCCAAATGAATCAAGCACTTCCCAGCAAGTTCTCACTACAGGCTATAAGCCTGCAGCACTGAAATGACACTAGATACACAGGTGCTAGATTCAAAAGCCACAGTCCAGAGCCACTACATCTAAAAAGCTTTTTAGGTTATGAAAGCACACCCAAACTGTAACTGTTTTTCCTTCAACACATTGCCTTTTCACTACTCAATTCACCAGCACAAACAATCAGGGAAAAATAATAGCTGGAGTATTCCCTGCACAGAATCACTGGGGAGTCTCTGCCAACCCTTCCAGAACTTTCTGCACTGCAGAGATGGCACATTGACCAGCTGAACTTTGTCGCCCTAGGAAGAGAAACACCAAAGGCTAAACTCTGCCCGCACCCCTTCAGCTCTTCAGGGGCTCACAAAACCCCAGGATGGGGGAGGTTCAGTGGGACCACAGGGGTCATCTGGCCCCAGCTCCCTGCTCAAGAAGGGTCATCCTACCACACGTGGCACAGGATGGCATCCAAATGGTTCTGGAATATCCCCACTGAGGGACACTCCTCAACCTCTCGTGGCAATCTATTCCATGCGCAGCCACGGCACAGGAAAGAAGTTCTTCCTTATAGTCAGGGGGAACTTCTGGGCATCAGTTTCTGCCCATTGCCTCCTGTCCTATAGTTCTACACCAGTGGGCACAGCCTGGTCCATCCTTTCGGCACTCTTCTTTTAGATACTTATACTCAAGAATGAGATCTCCTCTCCGCCGTCTTTTCTCGAAGCTGATCAGACCCAGCTCCCCCAGGCTTTCCTACTACGAGACTCTCGATGCTCCACTCTCCCGCTGGAGCCGAGCTTTCCCCGCCCCTTCCACCCACGGCAGAGCCGCCGCGGGCTACAGCGCTCCTCCTTGAACCGCAAAGCTGCGGACACGAACCACTCCGGCCCTGGGAGCGGGGGCCGCTCCCTCGGGCCCGCGGCTCTGCGGGGCTGGACCGGCCTCACCTCGAGGTTGCCGGAGCCGCTGGGACAGGGACGGAGGTGGTGCCGAGGCCGGCAGGAACTGCCGCCGCCTGATGACGCGCGGCCGCCCCGTGACGCGCAGCTTCCCTGGGCCGCGCGGCGGCGCCGCCTCCGTGGTCCCGAAAGTGCGGAGATTCGCCCCGAAACCAGCGCCCCACGCGCACACCCGCAGCGGGCGGGTGACGGGGACATGGCGGCAGGCAGGCACCCAGCCCAGAGCGCTGCCGGCGGCGGCCGCCCTCACACAGAGAGGCCGCAGTGACGCCTCCCCACCCCGAGGCCTCGGGGATGGACGCGGAGCGCGCTGCCGGCTGGGACAGCGCCGAGGGAGGAGGAGGAGGACTGGGTGACTTCGTGTCTGCCCTTCCTCCCGAGATCATCTCCCGGATTTTCAGTGGGCTGGATGTCGAGAGCTTGTGCCACGCGTCCGTGACGTGCAAGGTCTGGCACCGCGTCATCGACAGCAACGAGCGGCTGTGGCGGCACCACTGCCTGGCCGTGCGCGCCGTCTGCCAGCGGGAGATCGACTGCGACCGAGGGAATGGCTATTCCTGGAAGGTAAATCCACCTCCAGCGGTTGAACACCGGCAGTGACATAAACGAGAATGCTGGGGGCCAATAGAAAAGTGTAAGGAAATGACATCCTGTCACACCCATCCCAGGGTTGTGAGGGGGACGGCTGCGGTGACAGCGTGGCTCGGTAGCGCATCCTGGCAGACGGACATTTGGTAAAATACACTGGGAGATAAAGCAAAGCTGTCCCTTTTCCTACCAGGACACAACCTGTTCGGCTCGGCATTAGTCCTCCTGCTGCTCCGCACAGCCTCAGCGCTGACCTTCGTCATACACAAGCCCTAACACCAGACAAAACCCACGTTCCCACCGATAGGGCCGGCAGGGACTAGGTAACAGAACTCCGATAGGTGGTGTGTGCTCTCTGGTTGTATTTTGTGGGAATAGATGTGCTGGTTAGGAATGTCTTCCTGAAAAATCATCCTGGATAGTGCTGTCTCAATCCACCTCAAGTGATGCACATTCAGAAGGAAAAAAAAGGGAATAAAAAAGGAAATGAGCAGGAGCTTTTATAAACTGTTTAGAAACTCTCCCCCCACACAGACTGCTCTGAGGAGTTTGCAGCAGGTTTAGCTCCAGAACCTGCTGAATGATCTCTCACTGTTGAAATCAGCCTGGAAGTTGAGATAGATGAGGACCTGATCAGGTAGACCAGATAGGTGGTTCTACAGATTACTCTGGGCCAGCTATAGGGTAGTATCCCACCTTATTTTAGTTAGTGTGTTTGAGAGCACTGGAGGGGTGAAAAGAGAGAAGCAGCAGCAAAAGAAACAAAAGCAGCCGCTAGACTGACATTTCAGTAAAGTTTCTGCAGTGTGAGACACAGCCGTGAGCAGATAGTGGTTACCCTTTCAGTGTGTAGATCTTGCTGCCCTTGCACAGCAATTTCCAGAGCTCCCTGCACTGATTGTCTGTTTTATCTGGAAGGGATTTGAAATAGAAGCTACAAACACACCAAGTCTACATTTTCTCGCCCTTAAAGGCTGGCAGAAGAGAAGAACCCAGACAGCCTCCAAAGTAAAGAAAGGTCACAGCCTTTTTTAAGGTCACACCTTTTTTAAGGTGCCTTTTTTAAGCTGTAAGACAAATTCCTGGTATGGGTCATTCATCTTGACCACCAAAGAATTGAGGCAGGAACAGAAAAGTTCTGCTTCTTGGCAGCATTGCCCTTTCCTGGATTTAATGTCTAGATATCCAAAGGCACATTTCAAATCCCTTTTCTAGCACTACTCTTTTAGTGTAAACTTGTTATATTGAATGCAATTTAAATTGGTTCCTTTCCGAGATCTGACTATGTGTTTTTCCACCAGATTACATTGTTGAGGAACTACTGGAAAAGCAAAGTGAAGCAAGAATGGCTTAGTGGGAAATACAGCAACATTCCTTCACAATTCAGTTTGCCAGAGAAAAGCATGTATCCAATGGATGTCGACACATGGGGAGAAATCTTGGAAGCGGAACTTGAGAGATGATAAACCAGTGCTGATTCTTGCAACTCAGACAGCTTTTGCCCATAGCAGATACACTGTTCAGCAGTTGTGAAACTGATTTTGAACTGATTATAAATTTATGATGAAAACTTCTCCAAAAAAACGTTATGGGTGTCTTTTTTAATTTGCATTTTACTGTAATAATTTTATGTCACATTCTAAAAACAACTAAATATTCAGCTGTAATTTATATTTATAATTGTAATGTTCTACTGCACTGTCAAAAATATGCTGATTATAATTTCAGTTTGCACTTTTTGTTTTGGAAGAGATGATTTTTATATTAAAAAACCCAAAAAAAAAAAACAACCCACAAAAAAACTCAAAAACCAACCAACCCCCAAAAACCCCCAAGGTGTGTTTGACCTTTCAACATGAAGTGTATTGTATCAGCAGCACATGAGAGCCCGCAAAGGAAGGCTGGGGAAGGGACAGATCCAGACACCGGAAAGAATCCTCTGCGCAGCAACGCTCCGTCCC